>NC_056737.1:708610436-708655436 GCF_019279795.1 Protopterus annectens
CTTTGAAGCACTGAATGTTTTAATTTACACATTTATATTTGTTGTGTTGCTTTAATTAAACATAGGTTGGTGCTATTAATTTATTATGACAGCTGATTGGCCAGTTAACATTATTTGAATGCTGGTAAATTTGTTTGAATTTGTCTGGTGAAGCGATGTGATCATCGCAAAAGCGCTGACCCTATTTTGTCTTGTTTTTATTTATTTTTGTATTATAGAGTTATTACTTTTAGCCTTGTAGGCTCAGTACATTTATTTATTTTACATGGTAGGGTAGCTGCCTGAGTAATCCTCTTGGGCTGTTTCTCTAATATGTCAGAGGCAAACAGTGTGATACTTACGGGTCTTTCTTTTTCATTGAAGAGACCTTTAAATGTTGTCCAAGTTCGGAAGAGTTAGGAGTAGAAGGAAATGAGACCAGTCATAAGGACCTTCATAGAAGTGGGGTTCTTCATCCTCTTCAGGAGGTCATCAAGAATCTCCTGTACAGGATGGATGAAGAGCAACCCCACAAATATATGTACATTCACAATCTAATTTCTGAGCTTCTGTTTCGAGGAGGGCAACCTCATAATTGCTACCTTGTGCATGCAAACATTGGACACTATATATCAAACCAAAGCATCAGTAAATCAATTTTATCTGGGCACATACTATCTTACCGTGAAGGTACAGATGAAGTCCTATGAAGATCCTCCTTGAGGCCATTTTTCACTTATCCAGAGAACTCCCTAACTAGATGTGACTAGAATTAGATTATGTGAAATGAATAGATGAGGTCCCTTGGCACAAAAGTTGCAGTGAAATACATTTGTTTACCACAACTGCCCAGATGACAAACTCATTGTCAGGCATCGAGGCTGCAGCGTACTATGGCCACTGGGACCTCTGCTGGGCAATTATATCACATGATAATCAGCACAAAGATGATTGGTAATTTTTTCAAATCAGGTAGCTCCCTTTTTTGTGCTTCCAAGATACCTTAACAATATTTCAAATGGCTAGCTTGTAAAATGAATGGCCAATGGTTTGTCAGGTTTCTTGCACTTAAACTACTGCATGTATTTCTGGATGTAAGGAATAGAGGCTTGATGGTATTCCAAGCTGTTTATCATAAACCTAAGACTATCTCTAAAGGTAGGGTAATCTGGATGAGATAGGGAACAGGTTGAACATTCATCACTCTTGACCTTGTTAGAGTCAGTATTCTTGACATCCAAGTAAATATAATTGAATCCACACAGCAACGGAATATCATGCACATGTACCACCTATGGTTGTGACTTTATGTACTGAATCTTATGGGTACTAACATTTAACAGGCATATACCAGGTGAATTATGAAGTGGTGCTTGATCACATGCTAGTCTAAGGTGGCATACTATTGGTGCAATCATGCACTGGGCCTTGTTTAGCCTTAAAAAGACATAACTGATCCAACTCCCACAATATATCTCCACATAATAATAGATGGCAGACACATGTTTGAGGTCCAGGCCTTAAGATACAATCCCTGCTGAGGAATAACTAATTGAATCATCATCATCTGGAATCTGCTGGCCAACACCACACCCATTCTTTTCCTGTTGCATGCATGGGTCCTTTGGTTCTTATTATGTATGTCTCTTTAACTCATTTAACTAAAACAACCTCTTCACTCCTATGTCATTTGTTCCTATTGGTAACCATCATAAAATCAGATTTTGTTGTTTCTTTAAACTAACTGAACTTAATTATCTTATCATTCATATCTTTATAAACATTAACTATATACTCCAATACCCATAGATTTAGCAACTTTTTTCCTCAGTTTAAAAATCTTCACTTAATATAAGCACCTAGAATTGCTCAACAACGTAGCTGTAAACAGATAAAACAGAAGACACATAACATTTTTGCTTAAATAACACATTAAAAATGTAGCAGTTCTGTGGCCATTAAATATGCATGTATTTATTTGCTGACTTTTGAGTATCAGGAAACTCTGACTGAGTAGGAGCCCACTTTCAGTGGAGGCGGTGAGAGAAAAGCTCCAAAGTATTACAGAATGTTTTAAGAACAATACAGTCCTCAAAAATAATATAAAAAACTGTAGTTTAAATAATTATACCAAATTAAACATAATATGGAAACATTGTTTAAGAAGATATACAAATTATATGACAATCATTTAATATTTACAGAAATTTTAGCCAGTTTATAGAGAAATTAAAGGTAAGTTAGTATAATCGGGAATTTCAACATGAAGTAAGAGAAAAGCAGGCTTATGGTATATTTTGAGAGAAAGCCAGAAGAAAGAAATGGATAGAAGTAATGAAGTGAGTGAAGAATGAGAGTAAGGAGGTGTAAGGTATGAATAGGTATTTGTTCACATTTATGGATATAGTTTATCCTAAACAAGAACAAAGCCAGTGTTTGGCTAGGAAGTCTTTCAGAATGGTTTTGTAATTTAGAGCCTTCTATATCTTTTGAAGGGTGTTAGGGAAGATATCAACCAAATGGATACAGGTAAGGAGTTCAAGGCTTTAGCAATGTGATACAAGTACAGACAATGCCTGGCAGATTTGATAAGTCTGTGGACAGACAGGAATTTTTAGTCATTGGACTGTAATGACTGACTGGAAAAATAGTTGTGTAGAATGTTATTTAGTGCTGGACAAGCAGATGAATTATGGATAATTTTATAGGTGGTACAAAGCTATGTATATGTTAGCTGATAGGGTAGTTCTAACCAATTTAGGCTTTTTAGTGTTATTCAGTGGTGGGTTCTGGAAAGGGTGTTTACTGCAAATGTAGTCACTTTGTTATAGCTTTATTCAAGTTTTGATTTTTGTGATGCCTGAAGGTTAGTAAGGATGGTCGCATCATAAACAAGTGTTAGGAGGAGATATGTATGTGGTGGCAAGTGTAGTTTTAGTTGCATCAGTAAGAACATTTTTGGCTCTGTAAATCATCCCTAGTTTTTGATGAGTTTTTCTTATGCAGTTTTATATATGCAGGTCAAATTTAAGATTATCAGCCCTAAAAGTTTGCTATGAGAAGTGACTTCAATGATTGTACCATCAAAACCGAGGACTTTAAATTCTGTTTTTTCGTAAGAGAGGGATTTGGAGGAAAAGTAGTATTTTTTTTTTAAGCTGAGCATGAGTTGTGAGCTACAATTTAGTGGCTGTTAAAGCTTCCAGAGTAGTTTTTTGGAGGTGTGCCATGTCAGATGTGCAAATGAGTATGGAGTAATCTACATGCTGTACTAGGGACACCTGTTGTGTGGATGTCTACAGGGTATTCATATGAATGCTAAAGAAGAGGGGACCAAGGATATTGTCTTGTGGTACACCAGTGGTGACTGGCAGGTATGGAGAGAGGATGGAGTGCCATTTTACTGACTGATACCTATTGGGTTGGTAGCTTTTGAACCATAGAAGGCTGGGCTGAAAGAGACCTAATAACATGTAAAGTAGAAGTTTGCTGTGACAAACTGTCTAAGGTTTAGACAAGTCTAGAAAAAAGGACGAGACTAGTTTTCCATTATCTGTCACTTTATTGACAGTATCTATGTAGGTTATAAGTGCAGTGTTAGTACTATGGGAAGGATGGAAGCCATGATGTGTGGGGTAGTAGTTCTTCCTGCAGGAGATAGTTTAGTAATTGTTTTTGAATACATTTTTCAAGTATTTTGGAGGGGGGATACAATTGCTATAGGTCTAAAGTTAGTAATGCCTGTTAACTTTCCTTTTTTGGAAGGAGAATTGTTTACCAATAAGGGTAACACTATATTTTAGTGAATTAGTATGCATATCTCATATTTATATTTTTACACAGTAGAGATCTTAGTTTAAATTAGATATTGAGGGAGTAGGTGAGCTAACTTTATAGATGATGGTTATCTGAACCAGTCTAAGAACTGCCTCATGTTCACAAAAATATACTCCTTACTGAAAATACCATAAATATATGTGAGTTTATAAATACATCCGGAATACTGAGGTTAAACTAATGGAAGCAGCCCAGCTCTGTGAGCATACACTACTATATATGCAGAAGTTCTGAAGAATGTATCCAAAAACTCCTTCCTTGTACCTCAATAAGTCATACAATCATAAACTGATAACTGATAGTTTAGTTTTTTTGAAAAACTTTAATTGGAGAAACTCGCAAATAAAATATCTAGAAATTACCATTGAATCCACCTATAAACAATCTATATTAACTAATTATCAGCACCTAATTAACATAATAAAATTAATAGAATCTTGGAACAAATTGTTTTTCACCTTTGAAGATAGATTAACACTAAAAATGATAATATTTCTGAAAATCTTAATTTTTAGCCAATCACTAATACTTCCTCTGTCTAAAGCAGTCATAAAAAAGATAAACTCCAGCTTATTAAAGTTCTTGTGGCATCCAAAAAAAAGCTAGAATCTCTCTATACTGGCATACCTTAAGTTGGGAAGAGGGCGGTATAGTTTTTCTTAATATTGATTTTTATATTAAATCTGTGATTATTAAGATAGTTTATATGTAGTTAGACTCTTCTTTCACTTCATGCTGGAAATCAATTCCTGAAACCTTACTAATACAAAATAATAAATCTATAATTGAGCCATTCACGAAAACTGATAGGAATATATTCATATGGGCTATAAAAACTATCTATTGAATGATAAACATAAATATACATTATTTCCATTTATAAACCAAATTTTTTTACTGTTTAAAAGATTTATGTTAATATACATAAAGATTTACTCCCGATAGCCTACATGAGTGGATGTTTAATATCATTTAATATAGCAAAAATGATCAAACTAAAAGAGGACAGTCTCATTTACTGGCACCAATTTCTGACAGGAAATAAAATGCATTCTACAGATTATTTGATTGCCAAATACAACTTAGAAAACATAAGTTGGCTTGCTTTACAAATATATAAAGAATTTATTCAAAATAAACTCAAAGTAACATCCGACACACAAATTAGTAACATCCCTAAAATTCTAGACCTTCTCTTTAATACTAAAAGTAACTCGACGGAAAATGCTTCTTTATTATCAATCATTTACAAAGTTATTAGAAGCAAACATTTCCTATGATAGGTCTGTCTGGTTATAGTCAATGAAAATTATTAAGGGAAAGCTATCAGATAATAAAAACTAGTCTTGAAATTAGCGCTGAAATCAACATCTTCTCCATACTGGAAAATATTCACATGGAAATTTCTACTCAGAATGTTTTTTATACCTCTTAAGTTGGTAGTTATATATAAAACAGAAAACACAAAATGCTGGAGGTGCAAAACAGCCCTTAATGCTGATTGGTAACATATGATTATTGACTGCAGAATAGTCCTCTCCTTGTGGACAGATTTCAGAAATTTTTCTAAAGCATTGTGGTCAGATAATTGTGTCATTACAGATTCCGTCATATTATTTAATGCACCTATGCCAGATGTTATCCCAGTATGACAAGTACCTCTTCTTTGGAGTATTTTGGCCACAGCAAGGAAAACCATAACTAAAAACTGGAAAACAAAGACTACTATCTGTTTTAATAAGGAATTTATTTGCTTAGCTAAATCAGTTTGTAACAATGAAATACTCACTATAAAAATGAGAACAAAGAATGTGACCCATCAAATAATTGCTTGGCAGAAATTACAGAATTTAATAGAAAATATTAATGGTTTTATATGTGTTTAATTTTGTTATGGACACTGTAAATAGTTTGCATATAGTTTTTGTGTTTGTATTACCATTAAATGTTTACATGATAAAAAAGTTACAATCGAAAAAAAAAAAGCATAACGTCATACACATAACATATTACATAGACCTCCCACGCTGACAACTGTAGATTCTGTATGATAATCACAGTAGTAAGGCAATGGGAAGGATAGATAATAAATTTCCTGGGGATTAAAACTAATTCTGCCAGATTCAGCAGGCCAAAGGGCAGACACTGCGTATAAAACAGGCAGATATATCACTGCAGTTGCAGAGCTCATGACAGCATCATGGCTGCCTGGGGCCAAAATTAAGGACATCTAAATTAGGTTAAATGCATTAAGGGTACTTATGACATGATCATAGTTCATGGTGGTGAGTACAAGCTAAGAAGTTCATTCATCGTGGATGTTTAACAGGATATGGTGGGATTATCAAACATTCTGGCACGCAAGGGAAAGCACATTTGCTTAGCAAAATCCAATTTCCTCATATAGCACCTGAAAATCAAGACAACATTTTATCATTTAATCAGTGCTTAAGGGCATAGTACCTCTCAGTCTGCAGTGAGATGTGCAACAATCTGCAGTACTTTGCTATTGACTACTTTCTCCTCTCTTACTGTGGAGTACAAGTAATGAGGAGTAACTTTTCCAGGTTTGTAGTGTTCCTGCATATTTATTTGAGTTTCAAAAAAAGAAGAAAATAAAAATACCACAAAATTCAGCAATAAAAACAAAATGGTGGTTTAGAAGATTTTATTTGCATGCAGGATGCTAATAGACATAATATGGCCACAACTTGGTTAAAGAATTCAAAACATCTGTGTTCAAAATAATAGTTGAAAGATCTGACAAAATCTCCACATCCCTCATGTGAGAGGTTTCAATCTCATCACATTGCCTTGCTTAAATATGTTAACTCCACAGTCAAGCAACTGTGAGGAAAGAACAAAGACCCCTAAAGTGCTAAAGTACTATATTTAAAATCAGCAATGTACACACTGCACTAAAGCACTCAATTTTCAGGACTATGCTTTTCAGGTTTGACATTGTACAGAAACTAAACCTAATCTATCATGTATAAAACAACATTCACGTTGAAAATTCTACCCAGAAATGGTGACTTTTGCCTAATCTAAATTTTTGTGATACCAGTTTAATAATTAGAACTGTGGTATTAAAGGTGTGTAGAAAGTACATTTGCCCAACCAGTGGCATGCCTCTGATATTTCCCTTTTCCTCATCACATTCAAAGGACTCATTTAGCATCAAGCCCATTTACTTACATATGAGCTTACTAGATCAGGGAGCTTGTTGAAAACTGAACATACCTTTACTAGGCTGTCACCTAGACCTGCTCTCTGAGTATGTGTTGTTGTGGTGATGCTGCAACTTAAGTCAGGGGACCCACTGGTCTGCATGTGTACACCTGTCTACTGCTGCAACTTCTGTCTTTTCAGGTACACACATGCCATTCTCCTCTTTTCTATTCAAGTAGCTGTGTTGAACCTCTGTCAACTGTAACAGCTGTCAAGGTTGTGAGCCAACCAGATCATATAGGTTATGTCTGTATCTTAAGTAATAGCCTGATGCTCACACTGACACTTTACTATTGTGTGTATGCATCTGAATAAAGCTCTTTACATATGATACAGAGAAATTAACTCAAATTATCTAAGCATCAAAAATGCCACAGGTATGCAGATCTTGCCAGTCACGGTAGTGCACAATAATGCATGTAAAAAGTGTCATGTTTTAACTGGAACAGAACAAAGGTACTTTTATCCTGCATTTAAATACCACAAGGGATTTTTTACTTATAATTATGCAAATAACAAAAACCAAAGCCATTTAGTCAAGGCAGCACACAGAAACTTTAATACTAACACCAGGTTAAGCACTTTCGACATGTTAATTGGACATCATCAGAACCAGAATAAAATAATTTGAAAAGCAAGTCTAGGCAACAGCATAGTAAAGGTATGTTCAGTTTTCAACAAGCTCCCTGATCTAGTAAGCTCATATATAAGTAAATGGGCTTGATGCTAAATGAGTCCTTTGAATTTGATGAGGAAGGGAAATATCAGAGGCATGCCAAATTTGAATGAAAAAAACACACCACGCAAATATCCAATGAAAATAACATTAGATCACACACCCTCAAGAAATTCAACCAATCAAAAATGTTGACATTATCAGTTGCCAGGTAAAAACTAAAGATATTAAAATCCAACGGCATGGGTAAAACTAAAAAGAAAATGTAATTAATATATTAATTATTTCACCTCCATAGCTCTTCTCTTAAGTTCACTTGTAATTTAAATCATTTCATTAAGCCCAGGGGGATTTGCAGTGTTCAGTTTTAGCTGCCAGAATATTTCTCTGTGAAGCAATAGATTTTCCCAATCACCATTAAATGGTGACACTTTAATTTGTTCAAGAACTAAGAACAAAAACCTCTCAAAGTTCACACAACACATAGCATATCTGGCCAAAGCACTATTTGCTGCTCCCATAGCAGCACCCTGGTTCTGTTTATAAAATTCTACTTCAAAAGACAAAAAGTTATTACTTAGAACCAAGTCCATAAAATTACACACAAGTTCCTTATCAGTCACATTTAGACCACCATATTGTGATACCATTTCACTGAACCAATTCAGTCAAGTCATGGTGAAAATGAGTGTTTGGGGATTACTACAGATCTCGCTTTAAACAATGTTACAGTCTGAGATGACACAACCTTTTTGAATTGTAAATCACAAAAGTTCATTTATTTAGCCACTTGTTTTACCTGTCCCGCATTTTATGTAGGTAAAACTAAAAATAGTCTTAAGCAACGTATTTATCAACATCACTACAGTATTAGTAGAAAAGATAACAAGAGTGGTTTGGCCAGACATGCTATGTGTTGTGTGAAGCCCCCTGGGCTTAATAAAATGATTTCAATTACAAGTGAACTTAAGAGAAGAGCTATGTTGCTTTCTCTAATTATTTACATGACACTACATTTAAAGTTTTTATATGAATGTTCTTTTTAAACTATTAATTTTAAAATATTCAAATGGGTAGATATGAATGTAACATTTTCAGGAATGTGACTTTCAGCAATTACTATTTACACTTCAACAGTAACCATTCTTGCAAAGTAAAGCATAATATAGTTAAAGGGCAGTGCATTCAAGTTTCTAGAATGGTATCTGATGATGAATTGTTTGTAACAGAAATTGATAACTTGAGAAGTATGTTCTTGGGCAGGGTTTATCCAGCCGCCTTAGTGGATGAAGTGATGGGTGAGGTTGCCTAACACAGAAATGACACTTTTTCACCCCCTTTTAAGGAACTTGTTCTAAGGATATGTTAAGCAACGTGGGTCCTGAACCATGGTTTATTTTCAATGGTGGTTACAATATGAAACATTTTTTTTTTAAATTGGTGATAAGGGACATTTTTAGTAACAGAACACCGTATATGTCTACATGTGAGTCATGTTGTTGTGTCTTTCGGCTTTTCCCAGTTAGGTGTCGCCACAGCGGAACTCCAGTCCGCTAATGATTGGCAGTAGATTTTTACGTGCCGACTTGCCGGGCCTGATGCACAACCTTCAACGAAGGTACGCCCATTCACGCATATCTCCACACAGAAGACGCTCTAGCTGATAATCGAACAAACAATGTTTATACATACTAGGAAGTTCATTATTTTTGAAGATTCCAAAACATATTTTGGAAATAGGTATTTAAGGTATAATTCTGCAGTGGGTATATTTCGCTTCTTTTTTTTATCCTGTTCAGCATATTACATTGTCAAAATGGAGAAAGGCAAAAGGATTAGGATCCACCAACACAACTGTACTGTAAGGCCAAAAATAATGCCTTGACCAGACATGGTATGGTGTGTACTGATTTCATAAAAAATTGTGTTTTATATTTTACATAAAGGACATAGAAGTAATAGAGGGGAGGTTGGAACATTTATTTTTATTTATTTTTTTACGAAATTGCATTGGCGATTTAAATATGAGGCAGACAAGCCAACTGTGATAAATGACATCATCTCAATTAATACAGCTTTAAAAGCAAAAGATTATTGTATTAAGTGATTTTATTGGTTATTTTTGAATTGTGATCAGTGAAGCAAATTTTAAATTATTGAAGTTCGCATTCTAGGTTTACTTTGGGGAAGGCTGTGACGATATTTGGATGAAAACAACTTATTAATAAACATGCTGAGGAGAAGGGTTGAGTTTCTTTTACTTAGTTTGATTTATTTTGGTTTGAACCACATTTGCAGTTTATTGGAATTACTGGTATGGTAACATGCATGATGATAACGTGTATAACGGCCTACTTCTGATAATGTATATAACGGCCTACTTCTGATGATGTATATAATGGCCTACTTCTAACTATACTCACAGTCTGAAAATTTATAAGATGAAAGAACTTATGCAATTTTAGTTTATCATAACAAAAAGTTCCACTTTTTCTGTAATCTTTTGTTAAACTGTGATTCTGTGTTTTGTTGTTTTTGTATTGTGATTATTTTATGTCTGCAAGCCTCGTCAAATGTCAGTTGTTATTTGGAGCAGATGATATACATAAGTAAGGAACTGTCAAGAAGGCCCATTCTTTCTCTCTTGCACTTCAAATAGCCTAATTGCTTTGCACTTCAACAGGTTTTTGTAGCAATTATTGTAGCACACCTAATTGCCATAAGCAGTAGTCATTCTTCACGGAAATAGTTATAGTACTTAGTTGTTATGACCACCCCTCCTGGCATGATTAAAGGGCAGTTCCCTGTGCTTTCTCCTATAAACCTGGTGCACATGGGCATTCTGAGGCAGTGTAGCAACTGCCTCATGTACACAGACAACCCTCTCCTCTTACCTCCCACCACTCAGACTTGTAAGAGATGCACTTATATCACCAAACTGGAAGCTATGCACTCTCCAGTCAAGACTGGACTAGCTGGTCAAGAGGAGAAGGTCAGCACCTGCACCACACCACATGGAACACATAGCCCTCCAGAACACCCACTATCACAGCTCTCACATAAAAACACAAATCACACACCCATCTTTGTGGAGGCTCTCAATAGAAATTTACCCAAACAGCAGAGACCTCCAAGACAGAAACGCACTCAACCACCACAACACAGCACAAACCATAGGACACATAGCTCACATCCACAGTGTGCCCCTCAACCTAAGCCCCTAAGGCTAAACACCTTGCCCCAATACACTAATCATAGGTGACTCAATAGTGAGGCACATAGGATGTCCCACTCACTAGGTTGAATAAGGAGAAGATAAAAGTCAGCTGTCTATCAGGTGCCAGAATCCAACACATAACACACGCACTCAGCTCACTCCACAAGTACAAGTATGACTCTGTCATTGTCCATGTGGGTATGAATGACCTGAGATGCACCTCCCTGGACTACATGAAAAGAGACATGGTGGAGCTCTTGGATTATGTGGCCCAGGCAGGTATGACACTAGTCCTGAGCAGTATCCTACTGTCACACAGAATGATACCGCAATACAAACAAAAAATGATTGACTTCAACAAATGGCTAAGTATATGGTGTCATTCTGTGGGGATCCAGTATCTGTCTGCTTGGGTTGACATGACTGACAGACCTTGATGCTTTGCAAGGGATGGCCTGCATCTGTCACCCCTGGGTTTCCAGGTACTGGCTAAGGCTCTTGCCACCCCTACAGTGCCTTTTTTAGGCGGTGTTCCAAAGACCAAATTATCACAGTAACAGCTATAAATAAATGCAATCTGAGCATCATGCTGCTCAACACTAGAAGTCTAAATCTCAATATGCACTAGCAAAAAAGCACTCCTCAAAATGGAGAACATCGACATTTTTGCTGTAACAGAGACCTGGTTTAAAGCGGCAGAAAGCACCCCTGTGCTACCAGGCTATAATTCATTCCACACCTTTTGGCCCCGAAACATGGACCGAAGCTTCAAAGGCGATGGTGCCCCTATATTCATAAAGGATATGCACACCTCCAGACTAGTAGCCTAACATAACACATCTGAGATACTTCAGGTACAAGTAACATTGGGTAACACTGTGATCGAGGTCATAGTCTGCTATAGGTCCCCAACCATGTCCCTAGACACTCACTCCACGTTCCTAAGCACCCTGGAATCTATTAAGGTCCAACCCAACACACTCTTAGTAGGAGATTTCAGCTACCTCTCCATCAACAGGGGAAAACTAGTCAAGCACCAATATACTGACCCAGCACTTCCTGGAATTCATCAATTCCAATGCCCTGGGCCAGCTCATTCTGACCCCAACTAGTGGAAGCAGCATCCTTGACCTGGTTATTACTAACATGGGTGACTGTTGGGGTCTATATTATAACATCAAAGTCTTAAAACTTCGAATGTTATAATATCGAACCATTTTGACCGAAAGACCACAACTTCGAACACTCAGAATAGCAATTTTTTCCCAGGGAAAAAATTTGCTGTTCCGACAAACATACACACAACACAAGCATACCAAAATAAATAATCCACACACATACACTTCACAAAACCCTACACTAAACCATACATACACTACTAGCTATCCACTTACCTTCACCCAACCCTAACCCTAAGGTCCGTAACTACCGCATACTCACCTAACCCGCTCCCTAACCCTAAGGTCCCTAACTATCGCACACTCACCTTACCCGCTCCCTAACCCTAAAGTCCCTATCGCACACTCACCTTACCCGCTCCCTAACCCTAAGGTCCCTATCACACACTCACCTTCATTCACACACTTACCTTAACCTGGTCCGTAACCTTCACTCTACAGTCGAGGAAATAGCAAAGCTGCAGAAACGGCCCACCGAATACTTTCCCTAGGAAAGTATTCGATATTTTGCAGCTTCGCTATTGTCAGCATTCGGTGCATAGGATTTGATATTATAGCATTCAAAGTTTTAAGACTTCGATGTTATAATATAGACCCGACTGTTGCTCTGCACCAATAGTCAATCCCTCCCTTGTCAAATCCGACCATAAACTAATCCCCAGGGAAATCCACATCTCACTACATCCCCCACAAAGATAGCCACCTTGAAGAACTTCTCCAAAGCTGACTTTGGACTCCTAAAAACAGAGGTGACTAACTTCACGGCACCCATGCCAATGGAAATTAGCTGCATGACCGCTGAATCGTACATCAATGCATTGTACGAACATGTACATAAATGCATGGAACTAGCCATACCCAACAGAACCATTGTACCCCAATGTTAGTTGTACCTGAAGTATCTCAGATGCGTTATGCTAGGCTACTAGTCTGGAGGTCTGGGAACTAAGGTCGGGTGGCACACTGTCAGGGTAATTCTATGGGCTAGGTTTGTAAAGGCTCCAGGTCCATTAGCCTAGTACACACCTATGAACCTATGAACCAAGACGCTCTCCTCCAAAAAAAGGAAGCCAATCTGGTTGCTCCTTGCCATTAATAAACTCTACAACAGAAGGAAGAAACTGTTGCAGAAAAAGGTGAAGTTCCAAGACTGGAAAAACTCCCTTATTTGCCTCAACAAAAAGTTGAGATCCCTCATCAAATCCTCTAAAGCCAGCTATGAAGGCAGAATTGCAGCAGATACTAAAAACAATCACAAAGCCTTCTATAGCTATATCAAGAACCTCCACGGCAATACCCAGATTTGCTCTGAGTTACTGCACAATGGTACCTCCTATACTGAGCCAACAGATATTGCCAACATACTGGCTGACAGATTCAGTGTCAACTTTACCCCTCTCTCCTCCCCTATGGGACCAATCACAATACCGGAAGAATGCCAGGCACACAGCATTACTGCAGCACAGGTTAAAGCTGCATTGTCAAAGTCCAAGAATACAGCTTCCATGGGATCCAATAATATCCCTGGCTGTGTTCTACATGAAGTACAAAGCGAACTGGCACTACATCTGTGTGCCCTGTTCAGTCACAGCCTCACCTCAGACTTTGTCCCTACTGAATGGCACACTGCTACAGTCATCCCTCTCCATAAAGGGGAGCAACTACAGACCCTGGGAATTATCGCCCCATTAGCCTGATGAGTCTATATAAAGCTATGGAGCGCATCATCATGGACCTGATTAACAAAGATACAGCAAATCTCTAAACTCTAGACCCCACACAATTTGGCTTTGTGAAAGGGAGATCGTGTCTGCTCAACCAGGTTGACTTCTTTAAGTCAGTCACCAGGGCTGTGGATGAAGGTAAGGCAGTGCATAAAGCCTACCTCGATCTGGCCAAGGCCTTTGATACCATTCCTCACTCAGGAATTATTGAAAAACTCACCAAACTAGGCATCAACCCCTATATCACTAGGTGGGTTGCAAATTGGCTCACAGATAGAATGCACAGTGTGAAAGTAGCAGACTTCAAGTCAGACTGCCAACCAGTCACGAGTGAAGTCCCTCAGGGATCAGTTCTGGGTACTTTCCTGTTCAGCATCTACTTCTCAGAAGTCCAGGCCAACACAAAGTGACTTTGGCTGACCAAGTTCGCAGACAACTGCAAGCTGGGAGACATTATTAACTCTCCAAGTGATGCAGACATCCTACAGAAAGGCACTGGTGTCGAAACCATAGCCTTAAGCTTAACTCCAAAAAAATGTGAAGTTATCCCCTTTGGTAAAAACTCAGTTTCCACTAATTATCACATCAATGGAAGCCCACTGAACACTGAAGGTGTTATAAGAGATCTGGGGATGCAGGTTTACAGCAACTTCTCCTTTGACCACCACATTACCACTATGGTCAGAAAGTCCTTCTATGTGACACATCTCATTACCAAGGATTTTGCATCCAGGAAGAAGGAGGTCATTGTTTCTCTCTCTACTCTTCCCTCATTAGATCAGTCATTGAGTATACTGCCCCATTTGGCATGTACCTCACTAGATACCTGTAACAGCTGGACAGGCCACAGAAGTACCTCACGAAGATGATCCTAAGCATTAAACATATGTCCTACATGGACAGACTCAAAAGACTCCAGCTATTCTCTTTCTCATATTGCCTACTTAGAGGTGATCTCTGCTTGACTTACAAAGCTATGTCTGACCCAGCTCTGTTAGAAATGCTTCATCTAAAGAAATCCCAATCCCTCCACACTATACGCTCCAGAGACCTCAACCTCATTACCACAATCAACAGAACATGCTGGAGGGACAGGTACCTCACCCAGAGACTGCCCATGCTCTGGAATAGACTTCCCATACATGTCAAGCAGAGCACCTCACTGTCCCTCTTCAAGAGGAATCTTGATGAGTGGATGGGAAATAGAAAGTTCACCCCGGGATCACTCCAGTGGTTCTACTTGATAGAGGCACTGGGAACTAACATCGGGTGACACGATGCCAGGGCACTTCTATGGGAGCCTTTACAAGCCTAGCTCATAGAAGTGCCAGGGCACTTCTGTGGGTTAGGCTTGTAAAGGCTCTAAGGGCCATTAGCCTAGTACACACCTATGAACCTATGTTATATCTTGGATTATCTGAGATCATAAAAGTGTCTCCTGAATAAGATATTTGTATTCGCATAGCCATCCACTCATTTTAACAGTCTATGTTAGTGTTTAAAATTTGCACATCTCATTTTTAGCTGATCTGGTCTACATGTCAGTAATAAATCAAACTGTCCTTAAAAAAAGAAGAACAACACTGCAAGTGATCTCATCAAGTACAATTAAAGAATAAAATGGGTCTCAAAAACTTTCAGAGAACTATGATTACTCTTTCTGCTAGACAGTCCCTATTTAGACAGTTTTGTCCTGTGAAAAAATGAAAAATGACAAATGTCCCAAGATTTTAGGAAAAAAATATGTCCTAAATTTCCAATAATAGTTGCAAACAAGACTTATTTTGTATCTGAAACTCCGCAATATTATACAAAGCAATAGAAACTATTCAAATTCTACAACACCAAGCTTTTATTTTAGAAAAAGAAATGAAGTCTATCCTTTTGCAATAGTTTCAGGTATGTAGTGCCATACAAATTTTTGTGCTTCCATAAAAAATGTCCCACTTTGGGCAGGTGAATATGTGACAACTCTACAGAGAAATCCATTTGGCTTGCAACGAGATATACAATGTACTGCTAGATTTGTTTCACAATAGTACCGTCACTCTAGTTATTCTTACATTTTTGACATTAAGCATGCCAAAACTGGAACATTGTATGGCATACTGAAGATACACAACAATAATGTATACCTGCCATTTAGACCAATTGTTTCAGCAAGGGGCTCCAAAACTGAATCCCTAGCTTTTTTATGGACAGCAACAGAGGAGTGTACAACTGATTTATACATCATTATACATCAAGGATTTGTGCCAGTCTTCAGAAAAACTTATCTATGTTGGTAGAGTAGAGGGATAAAGCACTGAATAAGGTTGCAGTGACTTAAGTTCATTTAGTGGCCTGCATAGCTGACCATGAAGGCATGGGTTCAAGACATACATACCCTGGAAGGGATTATGTAAGGCAGGAGGACCTTTCTCACACAGGTCAGTGTAGGGAACCACTAAGGAATTAGGAGCCACAGGATTGGGAACATTTGGAGTTGGTACCAAGGATGCCAGAGCCAGGACTTACATCTGTTAACTGGTACAGCATTTATTCAGTGTTGACTACAAAAATGACATCATTATTTTATTTCTATGCAGTGGGTATTGAAGTTATTTGAAGCTTCCAGTCAAACATTCTTGTTTTTCTTGTGAGGAAGCAAAATTAACATGTACATTATTGGATCTCAAACTTAATAAAAACTTTTTCATTTTTGTCCATAGTTACTTCCAGCAGTTGAAATAGGTCACTTTGAAGGTCACTTTGTCCCTCTCATTTGAAAATAGTTTGATTAAGGTTGAAATAGTTGTATTTGTACAGTTCCAGCTTTTATAAGTTATTTCATTTTTATTTCAGGTGTATTGATAGCCTGTTTTTAGTCTGGACAAATTTTGAACAAGACCTCTTAGATTTTTTTATTGTACATTAATGCTAGCAGTGCTTTTTTATTATTTTCAGCCACTTGGTCAGCACTAGTGTATCTTTTTTAGAGACTGAAGTACTGGGGACTAATTCTGTTCAGGGATTTTTAGGAAGTTCTCATTTGTTAACAAAAAATCATGCTTCAGGTAGATAGCCCTCATATATTAAATCAAGTGTGATGAAGAGACAGGCAGTGCACATGTCCAGATTAAGAAAATGAGGCTTAAAGTTCAGAAATAAATTAATACAACTAAAAGATCTGTTTGTTGAGATATATGATCTCACTGCTATGACACATAATTTGGAAGAAGTGAGTAGTCAGAAAGCCGATAAGCATCCCTATATATTCTGTAATGAAAACAGTCCATCTCAGTAGTAGATGTAAATTTACTAGGAATTATTTCATTAATGTTTGTGCTGTCACTTCTACTATCAATCCTAAGTATAATAAAAATATCAACATGGACAACTGGAAATGTTTAAAAGGAATATGTGTTTTGTCATGGTTACCAATTATGTGCTTGTGTTCACTAATAAGAAAGGCAATAACCGAAAGAGTTTGTTGCAAAATTACACTTTTTTCACAACTGTTTCACTCTTATAAACATATGGTAACACCCTTAGTGGCTTTTTCACTTACTACCTCTATATTAATAGTTGTCTACTGCATGCACTTTCCCACATGACCAGTTGTTTTGGTGTTAACAACCATTTTAACTGTAACTATTCAGGTATTGTCTATGTGGCCACTTGTATTAGCTGTGAGACGTCCTACATCAATAAATCCACAGGGTATCTCCCACAGTGGCTTTATGAACATATTTATGTAATTCTTTCAAAGCAGGCCACAAATGCGTTGCACGAGTATTCCATTACTTGCCAGAATTTCAAGAATTGTTTTGTTTTCTTTCTATTGACTATATTAGATCTGATTGGATGGGATTCAACTTTGGCAATGTTTTAGAATGAAAATAGCTGCAGTGACAACTTATACTGTATAATGTAGATCACCCCATCACAAAAAGATTGTTCCAGTATATAAATTGTCTTGAAATTAAGAGCAAGAAACTGACAATACTAAGTGTTTGGAAACAAAGATATTGTTAACATTATTAATTTGCACAAGTTCACATTTACTATGCACATTTTTAATGTTGGGCAAGGTTTATGGGTGGATTGCTGAGCTTTCATAGGTTGTGCAATTACATAACCAGTTTGCATTGCTTTGAAGCCTTATTTTAGTGTTTAACTATATTTGAATGTCTCTTTCATTGATGAAATAAAAGCGCTCAGTCTCATTAAAATGTTTATAAAGTTTCAACTTTCCCAGGCAGGGTGTTCTTTCTTTCTTTCTGTTTTGGATCTTGTAGTTCTGTCCTCATGGGGTCAGTATATTCATTCTGCTTGTTTGGTACATATGCATAAAGTTCATGAGGTATGAAATGCTTGTCCATTAAACAATGTTAGATGCTACTGCCATGGGTAGAGCCGGCTCTGTGTAATCATGTCAACTGAAAACAATTGCCATGTTTCGTATTTACAGCAACAATTACTACACAGATAGTGCTAACCAGATACGCATAATGAAACATCAGTCCAGCTTACCTAGCTATATAGTTCTTATGCTAGGCAGTCTGATGTTACTGCATTGGAATAAATATTATAGAAATGTGCACTGGTGTGTGTGTGTGTGTGTGTGTGTGTGTGTGTGTGTGTGTGTGTGTGTGTGTGTGTGTGTGTGTGTGTATGCATGTGTGTGCTCAGGCACTATACTGTGTGTGTGTGTGTGTGTGTGTGTGTGTGTGTGTGTGTGTGTGTGTGTGTGTGTGTGTGTGTGTGTGTGTGTGTGTGTGTGTGTGTGTGTGTGTGTGTGTGTGTGTGTGTGTGTGTGTGTGTGTGTGTGTGTGTGTGTGTGTGTGCGCGCTCAGGCACTATACTGTGTGTGTGTGTGTGTGTGTGTGTGTGTGTGTGTAGGTACACTGTTTTCTTAAGATCATCACTAGTACATGACATGTTTACACTATTTAGTAACAAACATTTAGATAAGTCGTGAATGTCAGTGAAATACCATACTGCATACACAACAGTACAATAACAGACACTTTGTGTATGACAATCCTAGGCATTGAATGGAAGGGATAGCATAAAAGGTTTCAGTTTAATAAACAAATGGTGATTTGCCTTTTGAATGAGCACATTTCAAAAAGTAATATGCACATTGATATATGTAGAAAGCTAACAGATGCCAAATTAATCCTTCTGATTACCATTCATTAACTATTACATCCTAAACATAACACTAGGCAGGCCAAGATAAATGCTGCTGCCAGATGTACTGAATGAGTAATCAAAGTTAACCTGCATGGATTTGCATCCATTCAAATACCAATGCATACAATATTGTGAGATTTGTTTGTTTATTCATTTATGTATTTGTTTGTTTATGTATTTATGTACCATTTGTTTATTGGTAAGAGAACTGGTTCATGGACCCTTTTCAACCACAATCCAGGCCAGAGGTAATTAATGACATTGTAACATTGAAAACACCTGCATAGGCAAACAGTTACACAAACTGCAGTTACCTAGGTAATAAAAATACACACGAGAACAATGGCCAAAGCAATTATAAGGAGCATTGGCCAAAACTAGTGTTTATTGTATTTCAAAAGCACAGTAAACATGACAACAGTTGTATGGCAGATCAAAATGTAAAGTAAAAACAGGTACATTGTTAAACAATTGTGCATGCACAGTAATGTGCCTTGTGTAAAGTTGTTACTAGTTAGTTAATGATGACAATAAGTACTCACTTTGCATGCCACTTACACATTGTACAAGTATGACAATAGTGTGCAGTTAATCAGTGAGTATATTGCCCATGCTTGGTACGTACTTTTATATATCTGGTCCAAAAATGACTAACTACCACAAATACACGACTGTATCATGGTGATCATAAATTTAAAATTTCCCTTCTTCTTTTATAAAATAGTTTCAAGAATCTTATTGTAAAGATCTTAAAATAGCACTTGCATCAACTTCCTAATGTGTTGTTTAAGTATGCTGATTCTGGAACAAAGGCATAATAGATATTCAAAAATAATATGTTACTATACACCAAACAAGCTACTTGTGTTTACTTATGCAAATGAGCTGGGACATTCATAAAGGACAAATTAAATGAAGATTTCCAAGCCAACTCTTCTGCATACCACATCTGTATGTGGAACCACAATAACATTATGCTTAGAGGTTTATTAATAGAAGAGAGTGAGCCATGCTGGTATGAAAGCATAGCATGTGATTCATCATCCATTCCTCATACATAAGGATACATTTAAAATTGGGACACTTTTCCATCAAGATTTTAATGCCTTTATTGCTATACCACCAAAAATAACCCAATAAACCCCCCACAGGCAAAGGTAAATTATAAAATAGCTAATTATATATTAAAAGTACATTAAGCTAGAGATGAAATCTGTTGCTCTTTCTAATAGTGGAAGCCATTTAGCTGTCTGTAGAATTGTAAAGTCTTGTTGTTAATAAAAGGGCAGCGAAATGTAACACCATAGTTTATCTGGAGTGGATGTGCATCATGTGTGGATGCCAAAATGGCTGCCTGAATGCAATGTTCTACTTGTGGTTTATGGAGGTTTTATAACAGCAGTCTGCTTGTATAGGAAGGAAATGGGTGAGTTTATAGGTGATTCTTGCATGGGGAGCAATACTGCTGCCACTTTTAGTGTGGGATACCATTGGTAAAGCTAGAAGATGAGATATCACACTTCCTAGGTAGTCTTTCATATGGACGGCTTTTACTTAATATTGACTTCTTCTAAATAGCACTAATTTGGTCTTGAGTGAGTTGACAATTAAGAGGTTATTGTTAAACTGGTGCCAGGTTTTGTGAAAGTCATCTTGCAGTGAGTATAGCATTGATGTTACTGTTTTGAAAGAATTAAGAAAGATAATATTACCTTAATAAAGAGTAAGCAAGATAGATGGTTGATCTATTGGAAGGCCTTTTATAAATAAAGAGAATAGTAATAGATAGCATTGGATGTAAGAAAGAATATTACCTTACTTCAGTTTGCAATATTCCTTGTGCTGAAATAATATTCCCAAAGAAATCTTTTGATGTTTTGTCTGAGGTAGCTTTTAAACAATTTAATGGGACCACTATTGAAACTTATTTAGGATAATTTTGAGTAGTAATGGCTCAGTGGATCAAAACCACACCTAAGATCAAGGCATGCACCTAACACAAAGCCTATGTTAGTGATATTTAGAATACTGTGTTTGTACCTCTCTCTACCAGTTAAGTTATTATAACCCTCTCTGAATTCATTCAGAGTATGGATCAAGAAAATGCATTTATTAACATTGTTTGTTATTTATTAACAAACTTATTTTCCAAGATTTTAGTTAGTGTATCAAAGTTGCACATAAGATTAACATGCAATGGAATCTTTTGTTGGAAGGTTTTGGGAAGGGATATAATGACTGAAGTTTTTGCCGTAGGGTACCTTGAAATGAAATTTACATTGCACACTTCTCCACTAGTTTCTGACAGCTTGTGGAACAGATGGAAATGCAATCACTAATGGTTCAGCCATTGCTACCTTTGTCCATATATTTTGACATAGAACAGAAAAAGGTTTGGGTTCTTGGTTGGTCTTGAAGAGTACATTTAAAAAGTAGATTTCTGGCATTGGCGGTCTGAATATAGAATTTTAATTTTTATATCCTTTTAAGTTAGAATAAGTCCAATTAATGGTCTTGTTTTCTTATGCTCCTAAAGTCCCAGCAAATGGATTTTCCATCTCAGCCATATAAACTTTTTTATTTGATCTGCTTTCCATGATCTTTACTTTTTTCCCGAGAAGTAAGCTTTTAAAGCTTTCAGTCCTTCTGTTTTTGTACTGAATTTAAGTCATTGTCAGAAGTCACATTCCATTAAAGTATGTCCCAAACATGTACATCTATACATTTTGTGTGAAAGTTGTAAAGTCATTGTTAACTTATTACTGGTCTGCTGTGGGGAAGACCAGATCTTAGATCTAGAGCGAATTATTTCCTGAAATGAAAAAAACACAACAGAGAAGTATTTTTCATATTATTCAGACTGAATACTGATAATAGAAGATAGTAAAGTATTCCTAGCAATTGCTACCTGTTCTGAATGAAAACTAATTTTTTTAAGATATTCAGAACGCCAAAAAATGCATCCAGCTGTCTTTGAGTGCAAGAAGTCTCATGTGATAATAATCCTGGGGATTCACTAAAGAATCAGGCAAGAGCTTGTGCAAAATAGGTCCTTCTCCCTCAACATGCCAACTTGCACCTCATTATTGGCTAAATTTCATGTCACTGAATGGCATTTACTACCACAATGTGCAGATCATCTGCATGCCGCGGTACTAAATAGCCGCTTGTGTAAGCATGGATTCTCCCACTGTCACTCCCCCACTCACACAAGTACACACACCATGAATACAAACACACACACCACAGTCCCTAACCGTTTTACTCTCCCATGTTCACCTATGCTTGTAGTAGTTCCATATGGCACCTCTCTATTACGTAGCAAAACAAAAAAGAAACAGCCAGTACTCAAAGCTTGGCGTTATGAACCATTTATTGTGGTAACACCATCCAGGGGAGTGTGTAAAGCACAATCCCCATAAAATCAGACTGGTTTCAGCAAAAACATGTGCCTTCGTCAGTGACAACAACTTCATGGGCAAACACGTGCCAAAATATATATACACAGTAGCAAGCAGAAAAAGTTTTTCATTGGATAGTTTACAGATTCTCATTTAGTCCTGGGGAAAACAAACCCCCCAATCTAATTATCCAAACTTTTCTCCTTTTCATTAAATAAAACATGCCAATCCATTTTATTAACCCCATCTCCCTCAATTATGTCAGTAATTATAAATCTAAACTGTTCAGCAGGATGTTTAATAGAGTGTTTGTATAAGGCATTAGAAAGCCTTTTATTTCTAATGTCACTCGTGTTCAGAGATGCAAATTCACAAGGGACATGAAGTTTGACCAATATAAAAAGCAGAACAATAACAAGTTCCTAAGTAGATCAGTCAGTCAGTGCTACAATTACCTAAAAACATGATGTCATATACAGTGGTCGTATTCTAATGGTAAATTGTTTGGACTTCAAAACAAATTTACAAGATGTACAATGACCACAAGGCACACAGCCCATCATTCTTATGCCAGTTAATATGACTTGGTGACTATTCAGTTGTAAATTCTCCCTATCCTTATAATGGCTAAAAGAGGAGCCCAATGTTCTGCCCCTATGAAAAGAAAACAAGCATCTGGGTATAAGTATTTCAGATAATGTGTTATCTACACATAAAATGGTCCAATGCTGGTCAATAATGTCTCTAAGTATATTGATATTCCACCCAAAGGTAGTGACAAACCTCAAAGTGGAACTATCATTCTGATTTTTCTCCCTATAATCTAATTATGTAGACCTATGTTGTTTAGATGCCCAGTCACTGGCTCAAGCTATATTATCATATTTATAGCCCCTTGTTATAAATCTATTGGTAAGGTCTTGTTTATAATGTTCATAAGAATTATCAGAAGAGCAAACACAGCTCATGCATAAAAATTGTGATTTTGGAATGTTCTGGATGATATGACATGGATTAAAACTCTTAGTGTGTAGTAAGGTATTATACTCTTGATGTTTGCGGAAAACCGTGCTACTTCAAGTGTTATCTAGAGCCCTGAATATTGTTACATCCCAAAAAATTAATTTGGTTAACAAGATAATGATAAGTAAATTGAATTCCCCATTTGTTATCATTCAAGTATTCAACAAATTCAGCTAAATAGACACTGTCCAACTTCCATACCATCCAACAATCATCCAAATATCTACACCAGATGTCAATCTCATCTAAAAATATATTGTGATTCACATCATAGATGAGTTGTTCTTCCAAGGATCCCATGAACAGGTCTGCATAAATGGTGTAAAAGATGATCCCATACCAGTACCTTTAACTTGCCAGTAACACTCCACATTGAAATAAAACACATTTTTAGCCAAGACGGGTTCTGTGAGAAATATAAGAAAGGTGTTAAATCCTGGAGAATACAAAGAAATCTTATTAAGCCAATATTCAAGTGCTGCAAGACCTGCCCAGTGAGGTATATTCATGTAAGGTACTGTAACAGCCAGCGTACACATGAGCCATCCAGGTTCCAAACTGCATAGCTGAAATAATTTTCAAAAATTGTGTAGTATCCAGTATCCTGGATCTCACATACCATAATAATGGTTTTAAATATTTTGTCAAAAAGGCAGAGGCTTATGCAGATCTTTATGTATTTTCGGTAATAAATATAAATATTGGCATTGTGGATCAGACACTGTAAGATGAAACACAACTGATTTGCTAATAATGCCCTCCTCCAAGGCTAACCTTACAAAACTATCAATTCTTTTCTTAAAACGTAAGGTAGAATCCAAAGAAATTTTCATATAAAACATGCAATCAAGCAACTGTCTATGAGCTTCTGTAAAGTAGGATGACCAATCCATAACAACAATCGCCCCACCTTTATCTGCCGGTAAAATTACTAAATCCTTATTATTTTGAAAGTTGGTTAAGGCCTGCAGCTCTATAGAAGAGAGGTTGTGTTGTAATATCTTAGATTTCCATGTCTTAAAATGTAGATCTTTGAGAACACAATCTTGAAAAATAGATATATATTTATTTATGAGGGGCATAAAAGAAGATTTATAAAATTTAAATTCAATAGATCCTTGAGAGAGAGAATCCCCACCAAACTTTAATCTAAGATTGAGTGAACAACATAAAAGCTTTCTAATGTCTTATACAAACACTGTATTAAACATCCTGCAGCACAGTTTAGATTTATAATTATTGACAGAATTGAGGGAGACAGGGTTAATCAAATGGGTTGGCATGTTTTACTTAATAAAAAGGAGAAAAGTTGGATAATTAGATTGGGGGGATTGTTTTCTTCAGGACTAAATGAGAATCTGTAAACTATCCAATGAAAAACTTTTCTGCTTGCTACTGTGTGTATATATTTTAGCACGTGTTTGTCCATAAAGTTGTTGTCACTGAGAAAGGCAAGTGTTTTTACCGAAACCGGTCTGATTTTATGAGGATTGTACTTTACACACTCCCCTGGATGGTGTTACCACAATAAATGGTTTATAACGCCACGCTCTGAGTGCTGGCCATTTCTTTTTTTGTTTTCCTACGCAGTTTTCTGGCCGTTTGCACTTGCCGTACTTGCAGAGCTTGTTCTCTTAGGCAGTTCTGGTGGTTTCCGATGTTACCATTTGTGTGTGGAGCTCCTTGTATCAGTGGTGAAGACATGGTCCTGGAAATTGTTTGTGCAGCAAGCTTCTGGTTTGGTTATTCTGTTTATTGTTTGGAGCCACGAGCTGACCTGTTTTCTGATTTTGCTGTGTTTTTTGGGATGATTTGCAAGGATATTGAGTGGCTGGAAGTTGGCATCAACAAGGCCAGTTACAATATTTAATTCAACGTTCATTCATTTATATGGAAGGCTACGGACTTTCGTTCCTTGGGGATATTTTGATTTAATTGAATGAACGGGATTTCATGATTCAGGTACTGTTATATTTCTGTGAGGAACAAATGGACTTGACTTTCCATCTTGTTGAGCCATCTGTATGCAGACAAATTTTATTAGTAGTGACAATAATATATTTTTTGGTAATTTATATGGATTTAAGGGTTCATCCTCCCAATCTTGATATATAAAGGCTGATGGTATTTGGTAGTTAAAATACTGTGGATGGACTTTTCATCTTCACCTTTGGTGTGATAGTACAAACGGGCCCTAGTTGTTGGCTTCAGATGTTGATTTCAAGCCTGCTTTCACTCCGTTTTAAGGATTAGTGTCATCGGACTGTTTATGGACTATACTTTTTGCATAAAATGTCTTATGCTAATAGGTATATTATACAACACATTAAGAATTTATAGGTATTTTTGATAGCAGGGACATTTTCATTGTGTTTCACATATATATTATTATATGTCAACTACGGTATAATATTATTTGAATTTAGATAGTACAAACACCATTTGCATAGATTGTTTGGGTCCAGAATTTTGTAAGTGTTTGTACACATGGATCTGGTAACTATACTACAGGGGCTATCAGCCGACAAAGATGATTTTCAGATGTTTGGACTAGGTTCAGTGACAAATGGTACATGTGAAATGGCTGATAATGACTGAGAAAATGTATGTAATCAAACTTTCAGTAAATTAACTAGGAGTATGAAAGGGCTCAGGACCAATGTGTGGTATCTTAAGCTTTTCAAAGCTTATAAAACTAAAGGTATTACACCTAGGGCCTTAGGATATGTATCCAACCTTTAGTTAGTAATATTGATGATACCCTGCTACAGGAATGGACTAAGGCACAACAAAATGCATCTATGGGTTTTGTGGAACTTCTGATTTCATTTTATGAACGTATGATTGTTAAATCTATACCAGAAGTAAAATCCCTTTGTGATAAGGTTATGATTTATGAGGGTGAGCCCTACTATGCCTCCTGTTTTCATAAACTTACCAAAGAGCTCATTACTTTAGAAAAACAACTCAAGGATAAGAAGATTCAAAAGTTCAGAAGGGATGTGGGAGATTATAGTAGGGGTAAGCCTTTTGGCTACCAAAAAATGTTAAATTTCCAACCAGGACTTTTTACAGTTCTCTCAAAAGAGAAAAAGGCAGAAGTCTATTTTGAAAAAAAATTAAAGGCGGTACCAGTGAGACATCTGGGGATGAGTCTTCCTCTGTCATTGATACTGAGAATGACCACACTCATGGCTCACCAGTTGCAAAAGATACGTACAGTAAATAACCCTTTAGGGCCAGAAAACGCCAGGGTGGAAGGAAGCATAAACAAAGCAGGCAACATAGAAACTTTGTTGGAACTACTGATACCATGTTAGGCGGTATATGCAATGTACATAACATTTCTTCAACACAACTTTCCGATGCAGAAATACAATTGCTAAACAAAGCTCGTAATTTTGTGCCTGATGTTTTTGTTCGTGAAGATGTTTTGGCCAATGATGTAATTTCTTTTTGTCGTTCACTCAAACTTAGATTTCATTTCGATGGGGATTCTCCCTCTCAAGGATCTACTGAATTTAAATTTCATATATCTTCTTTTATGCCCCCATGAATAAATATGTATCTATTTTTCAAGATTCTGTTCTTAAAGATCTACATTTTAAGACATGGGAATCAAAGATATTGCAACACAACTTCTCTTCTATTGAGCTGCAGGCCTTAACCAACCTTCAAAATATTAAGGATTTAGTCATTTTACAGGCAGATAAAGGTGGGGCGGATGTTGTTATGGATTGGTCATCCTTGCAGAAGCTCATAGACAGTTGCTTGATAGCAGGTTTTATATGAAAATTTCTTTGGATCCTACCTTACGTTTTAAGAAAGAAATTGATAGTTTTGTAAGGTTAGCCTTGGTGGAGGGCATTATTACTAAATCAGTTGTGCTTTATCTTACAAAGTCTGATTCACAACGCCAATATTTATATTTATTACTGAAAATACATAAAGATCTGCATAAGCCCCCATGTAGACCCACAGTTTCGGGCATGAGCTTTCTCACTGAACCCCTGTATGCCTTTTTGAAGAAATATTTAAAACCATTATTATGGTATGTGAGATCCAGGATACAGAATGCTACACAGTGTTTGAAAATTATTTCTGATATGCAGTTGGAACCTGGATGGCTCATGTGTACGCTGGATGTTACAGCACTTTACATGAATATACCTCACTGGGCGGGTCGTGCAGCACTTGAATATTGGCTTAATAAGATTTCTTTGTATTCTCCAGGATTTAAGACCTTTCTTATATGTCTCACAGAACCCCTCTTGACTAAAAATTTGTTTTATTTCAATGGGGAGTGTTACTGGCAAGCTAAAGGTACTGGCATGGGAGCATCTTTTACACCCATTTATGCAGACCTGTTCATGGGATACTTGAAAGAACAACTCATCTATGATGTAAATCAGAATCTATATTTAGATGAGATTGACATCTGGCGTAGATATTTGGATGATTGTTGGATGGTATGGAGGTTGGATAGTGTCTTAGCAGAATTTATTGAGTACTTAAATGATAACAAATGTGGCATTCAATTTATTGTTCATTACCATGTTAACCAAATTAGTTTTTTGGATGCAACAATATTCAGGGATCTAGATGACACTTTGAGTATCACGGTTTTCCATAAACATCCAGAGTGTAATACCTTGCTACACGCTACGAGGTTTCCATCCATGTCATATCATCCAGAACATTCCAAAATCACAATTTTTACACATGAGGTGTGTTTGCTCTTCTGATAATTTTTATGAACATTATAAACAAGACCTTAACAATAGATTTATAACAAGGGGCTATAAATATGATAATATAGCTTCAGGGAGTGGCTGGGCATCTAAACAACATAGTTCTACATTATAGGGAGAAAAGTCAGAATGATAGTTCCCTATGAGGTTTGTCACTACCTTTGGGTGGAATATCAATATACTTAGGGACATTATTGACCAGTATTGGACCATTTTACATGAAGATAACACATTATCTGAAATAGATAAACCAAAAAACAGAGATTACGTGGTTCCAAACAGCTTAGAGAAATGATCCACAACAGTTTTAGCGCTTTCAGTCACTAATTTATTATGCGACCTTCTTCAGAAACCATTAATTTACTCTGTTGCTTCATTTTATACCTCTTAACAGGAAATTACATCATAATTACACATATAAAATTAAAGTGCCAAGTCTTACCATTTCTGTCAACCTTCAATAAAAAGTTCTTTATATAAAAAGTCCTTTATGTAAAAAACATCTTTCAATAAAATTTATTTTTGCCTTTGTAATTCTTAACTGTTTGTATTGTCACATAATGTATAATGTGTCACAAAAGTTAGATGCTTGTTTTCTTTTTGTAGGGGCAGAACATTGGGCTCCTTTTTTAGCCATTATAAACAAAGGGAGAATTTACAACCGAATAGACACCAAGTCACATTAACTGACATAAGAATGATGGGCTGTGTGCCTTGTGGTCATTGTACATCTTGTAAATTTGTTTTGAAGTCCAAACAATTTACCAATAATGTATATGACATCACGTTTTTAGCTAATTGTAGCACTGATTGGCTGATCTATTTAGCAAATTGTTCTTGTTCTTGTTTTTATATTGATCAAACTTCACATCCCTTGTGAACTTGCATCTCTAAACACGAGTGACATTAGAAATAAAAGGCTTTCTAATGCCTTATACAAATACTCTATTAAACTTCCTGCAGCACAGTTTAGATTTATAATTATTGACAGAAGTGAGGGAGATAGGGTTAATAAAATTGGTTTGCATGTTTTACTTAATAAAAAGGAGAAAAGTTGGATAATTAGATTGGGGGGGGTTTGTTTTCCCCAGGACTAAATGAGAATCTGTAAACTATCCAATGAAAAACTTTTTCTGCTTGCTACTGTGTGCATGTATTTTGGCACGTGTTTGCCCATAAAGTTGTTGTCACTGAGGAAGGCACATGTTTTTGCCGAAACCAGTCTGATTTTATGGGGATTGTGCTTTACACACTCCCCTGGATGGTGTTACCACAATAAATGGTTCATAACTCCAAGCTTTGAGTGCTGGCTATTTCTTTTTTGTTTTGCTATGCAGTTTTGTGGCCATTTGCACTTGCCGTACTTATGGAGCTTGTTCTCTTAGACCTATATATTATGCCCTGATGACTAGTGTATCCATTTCCCTACCCCACTCCCCCGATCCCTGCATTAATGTTGGTACCATTATGGCACTTCTGATTACAGTACTCCCTTAGGGAATCTATATTAGAACATCGAAATTTCACAATTTCGAATGTTCTAATATCGACCCCTATTCAGCGAATGCTGAAAATAGCGAAACAACAGAAAACTGATTTTTTTTCTAGGGAAAGAATTCGGTTGTCCATTTCTGTCATTTCACTATTTTCAGTGCTGTGGTGGAAAGTTACTGGTCGGGTTCAGGTAAGTGTGCGACTGGGCGTGGGTTAGGTGAGTTAGGGATAGGGCACAGGTTAGGTATGTGTGCAATTGTGTGGATGTGAGGGTTACGGCGGGTTAGGTGAGTTAGGGTCAGGGCGCGGGTGAAGTGAGTGTGTGATAGTGACGGACTTTAGGGTTAGGGTTTGGGTTAAGGTAAGTGGATAGTTAGTGGTGTTTGTACAGTTTAGTGTAGAGTTAGCTGTAAGATTTTAGGTGTATGTGTGTGTGTGGATTGCTGTTTGTTTTGTGTGTTTGTGTTGTGTGTATGTGTTTCAGAACAGCAAATTTTTTTCCTAGGAAAAAATCTGCTGTTTTGCATGTTCGATGTTAGAACATTCGAAATTGTGAAATTTTGCTGTTCTAATATAGACCCCTCCCTTAGGCCCTTACTTATTACATGTTATTTCAGAATCATAAGAACCTTCACATAGTTTAATAGAGTGTTGTTTCCCATCCTCCAATCTCTGTTATGCTGTTGATGCTATTACAGCACTTTAATACTAATCCCTAGTGGTCTTGTACACCCCCCTAACCCCAGATCTCTGTACTGCCATTGGTGCCATTACAGCAATTTATGAGTAACTCCTGGTGTCTAGTGCATCCCTCCACATCATGATCCCTCTACTGCCATTGGTGCCATTTTGTAACTTTAAGAGTAATCACTGGTGGTCTTCTGGTTCTCCCCACCAGTTCGTGGCAGTTGGTTGAACAAGGCCTTTTGGCTGTGTTCAGTACAGCAACATGGTGAGGATGAGTGTGCTGATCTACATGGCAGAGCAATTTCTTGAACTGACTGGCCATGTAGATGCCTTCCTGGATGTGGTTTCTGGCCCAGGAAGTATAGTTATTGCCTGTTTAGGCAGGTTTTCCATCTCTTTCAACTTTCTGGTTTAAAAGCCTACATTTCTGCTTGATTCCTGCCTTTCCTGTAACTAGTCTAGTCCAGATACAGATTTGCTGTATCCAGGACTGTTTGTAAGCTTCTGAGCGGTGCCAAAGTCTGCTCTTCAATTTTTCCCTTAGATCTGCTAGTTCTCTCCTCTCCTGCACTTTTACCAGCTTATTAGTCTAGCACTTTACCAGATGTCTTATAGCAATTATTGTAGCACACAAAAGTGCTACCAGCACTAAATGTTCTATAAGGAAACAGCTCCAGTACTTATGATTAATTCCCACCCCTCTAGACATGTCTAAAGGTCAGTTTCCTGTGCTTTCTCCTATTAACCTGGTGAACTTGGGCATCCTGAGGCAATATAGCAACTGCCTCATGTACACTGACAATCCTCTCCTCTTACATCCCAATCAGACTTGTGCGAGATGCACTTATACATCCAAATTGGAAGCCACGCACTCTCTTGCCAAGACCGGAATAGCTGGTCAAGAGGAGAAGGTCAACATTTGCATCACACCACATGGAACACATAGCCCTCCAGAACACACACCAGCACTGCTTTCACATAAAAACAGTAACCACACACCCACCTTTGTAGAGGCTCTCAATAAAAATCTACCCAAACAGCAGATACCTCCAAGGCAGAAACACACTCGACCACCACAACACAACACTAATCATGTGGCACATAAGTCTCCTAAACAGTGTGCCACTCAACCAAAGCCCCTAAGGCAAAACAGCATGCTCAGCACACTCGTCATAGCTGACTCGATAGTGAGGCACACCAATATCCCACTCACTAGGTTGAATAAGGAGAAAGTAACAGTCAGCTGTCTATCAGGCACCAGGATCTGCCACATAACGCATGCACTCAGGTCCCTCAACAACAGGTACAAATATGACTCTATCATTGTACACGTGGGTGTGAATGACCTGAGATGTATCCCTGGACTACATGAAAAGAGATATGGAAGAGCTCTCAGATTATGTAGCCTAGGCAGGTATGACCCTAGCCCTGAGCAGCATCCTGCCATCACCCAGCATGATACCGCAGTACAATCAGAAAATGATTGATTTCAACAAATGGCTAAGTTTCTGGTGTCATTCTAAAGGGATCCAGTATCTGTCTGCCTGGGATGACATGACTGACATACCGCGATGCTTTGCCAGAGATGGCCTGCATCTGTCACCCCTGGGCTTCCGGATACTGGCCAAGGTTCTTGCCACCACAGTGTTCCAAAGACAAAATTACCACCGTAATAGCTACAAACAAATGCAATCTGAGGGTCATGCTGCTCAACGCTAGAAGTCTAAATCTCAAAATGTACTCACTCGAAGCACTCCTTAAAATGGAGAACATCAGCATTTGTGCCGTGACAGAGACCTGGTTAAAGGCAGCAGAAAGCACCCTTGCCCTACCAGGCTATAACTCATTCCACACCTTTTGGCCCCAGATCTTGGATCAAAGCTCCAAAGGTGGTGGTGTTTCCATATTCATAAAGGATGCACACACCTCCAGACTGGTAGCCCAACATAACGCATCTGAGTTACTTCAGGTGCAGCTAACATTGGGTAAGGCAGCGATTCAGGTCGTAGCCTGCTATAGGTCTCCAATCATGTCTCAAGACTTGCATTCCATGTTGCTAAGCACCCTGGAGAATATTAGGGTCCAACCTAACACTCTCATACTGGTCAACTTCAACTACCCCTCCATTATCTGGGAAAACTACTCATGTACTAATACACTTGCCCAACGTTTCCTGAAATTCATTAATTCCAATGGTCTGGACCAGCTTATTCTTACCCCCACTAGAGATAGCAACATCCTTGACCTGGTTATTACTAACATGGGCGACCTTTGCTCTATACCAGTAGTCAACTCCTCCTTGGTTAGAACCAACCACAAGCTAATCACCTTGGAAATCCATATCTTTCCCACCCCCGCAAAGGTAACCACCAGGAAAAACATCTCCATAGATAATTTTGGGCTCCTAAAACAGAGGTGGCTAACTTCACGGCACCCATGTAAATGGAGAATAGTTGCATGACCGCCGAATCATACACCAATGCACTGTACAACACGTACAGAAATGCATGGATCTCGCCATACCCAATAGAACTAAGATGCTCTCCTCCAAAAAAAGGAAGCCAATCTGGTGGTCCCCAGCCATAAAAAAACTCTACAACAGAAGGAGGAAACTGATGCGGTATAAGGTGAATTTCCCAAGACTGGAAAAACGTCCTTATCAGCAGCAACAAAATGTTGAGATCCCTCATCAAATCCTCTAAAGCTAGCTATGAAAACAGAATTGCAGCAGATAGTAAAGACAACCACAAGGCCTTCTATAGTTATGTAAAGAATCTCCACAGCAATACCCAGATTTGCTCTGAGCTACTGCACAATGGTACCTCCTATACCAAGCCAACAGATATTGCCAATATAGTGCCCGATAGATTCAGTGCCAACTTTACCTCTCTCCCACACCCCAAAGGACCAGTCACAATACCAGTAGATTGCCAGACACCCAGTATTACTGCTGCACAGGTTAAAACAGCACTATCCAAGGCCAAGAATACAGCTTCTATGGGACCGACAATATCCCTGGCTGTGTTCTACATGAACTACAGAGTGAACTGGCACCTCACCTGTGTGCCCTGTTCATTCACAGACTCACCGCAGGCTTTGTCCCTACTGAATGGTGCACTGCTACAGTCATCCCTCTCCACAAAGGAAGAGTGACTACAGACTACAGGGTTGGGAGGGTGGCCTAATGGTTAAGGTGCTTGCCTTGCAAGCACAAGGTGCAGGGTTTGAGTCGCACAAGGGATATTTGGCTAGGCTTAAAATGGCTCGCAAGGGCAGTTAGCTTAGTACTAATCTATGAACCTATAATCTATGAACCTATGAACCTTGGGAACTATTGCCCCATTAGCCTGACAAGTCAGATATGCAAAGCTATGGAATGCATCATCATGGACTAATAAACAAGAATATAGGAAATCTCCAAACTCTGGATCCCACACAGTTTGGTTTTGTGAAGGGTAGATCATGCCAGCTCAACTTGGTCAACTTCTTTGAGTCAATCACCAGAGTTGTGATTGAAGGCAAGGTGGTTCATACAGCCTACCTTTATCTGGCCAAGGCCTTTGATACCATTCCCCACTCAGGAATCATAGAAAAACTCACTAAGCTAGGCATCAACCCCTATATCACTAGGTGGGTTGCAAACTGGCTCACAGGTAGAACCCACAGTGTGAAAGTGGCTGACTCCAAGTCAGACTGCTGACCAGTTATGAGTGGAGTCCAGCAGGGTTCGGTCCTGGGTCTTCTTCTGTTTGGTATCTACTTCTCTGAAGTCCAGGCCAACACGAAGGGACTCTGGCTGACAAAGTTCACAGATGATTGCAAGTTGGGCGCTATTATTAACTCCCCAAGTAATGTTGACATCCTACAGAAAGCCGTCACTAAGACCAATGACTGGTGTCATAACCATGGCCTTAAGCTCAATGCCACAAAATGTGTCGCCATCCCCTTTGAGAAAAACCCAGTCCCCATGAATTGCCACATTGATGGTATTCCACTGAACACAGAAGGCATTATAAAAGATCTGGGAACACAGGTTGACAGCAACCTCTCTTTTGACCACCACATTGCCACTGTGGTCAGAAAGTCCTTCTATGTGGCACATATCATTACTAAGGGTTTTGCATCCAGGAAGAAGGAGGTCATTGTCTCCCTCTACTCTTCCCTCATTACGCCAATCATTGAGAACAATGCCCCATTTGGCATGTACTTCACTAAACACCTGCAATAACTGGAGAGGCTGCAAAAGTACCTCACAAAGAGGATCCTAGGCCTTAAAGATTTGTCCTATATGTACAGACTCAAAAAACTCCAACTATTCTCTGTCTCATATCACCTACTTAGAGGTGATCTCTGCTTGACTTACAAAGCCATGTCTGACCCAGCTCTGTTAGAAATGCTACATCTAAAGAAATCCCAATCCCTCCGCACCACACGCTCCAGAGATCTCAACCTCATTACCACACTCAACAGAACATGCTGGAGGGACAGGTTCATAACCCAGAGACTGCTAATGCTATGGAAGAGACTTCCCATACATGTCAAGCAGAGCATCTCACTGGCCCTCTTCAAGAAAAATCTTGATGAGTGGATGGGAAATAGAAAATTCACCCTTGGGATCACTCCAGTGGCTTTACTCGACAGAGGACTGGGAACTAAGGTCGGGTGGCACGATGCCAGGATAATCCTATGGGCTATGTTTGTAAAGGCTTCAGGGCCATTAGCCTAGTACATCCCTATGAACCTATGGCTAATTAGCATACCCCCCCCGATTCCCTTATTAACATTCAACATAGCTGTAGAGCCAGTCCTACATGGTATGCATGCATGCATGTCTTAGTGGTAGTGGACCATGCAACACTATGCTAAGGCAGTTGCTGAATCCAAGAAAGGTACCAACATGTGTACACAGTGGTGTATATGTTATGGTACCTTCTTGAATCCCCTGAGCATGTGTCAGTGTAGTTTAGCATATTTTGCAGATAAAAAATAGTTTACTATTTCGTTAAATAAACACAGCAAACATGCTGAGAGCAAAAGCATGATTTGATCACTTGCATGACATTTTTTATTTGTCACATTTTTCATTATTGTATACTCAATGCAAGTATTACATTTCATGTTAATAATATAGATAGAATGGAAACACTTAAAATATCCAAAGATATAGGAGAGCCTGAACCTGCTTTATTTTGCATTAGCCTGTTTTGTTATCAACAGTGATAATTAAGCTTACAGTCTAGAATTTAGTAACTGGAGGATACTATAAAGCATGAATCCACAGAAGGATTTAAACGTTTATGGAACAGATGGAGGAGAGAAAATGTGACCACTGGAGTCAGGCAGACACCTAGGGACAAGCTGCAATAACCATTGAGACTTCATGAACTGCTTAGTCCTCCTGTGTTGATAATGTTACTTGCAAACAGTGGAGGAGTCTTAAATATTCTTTCAGAAGGTTTCAGAGCATGATGATGTTATAATGCAGGAAATAAATGCAAAGTAATCCTACTGGAAATGAAGGAGCAATAATAAACCAAACATAGCCCTCTATATTAATGTAGGCAAAAAGAAACAGCTAGACTGAACAGACAGCAGTGCTCAAATGCTATAACATTCTTTTTTGTAGTACATTTCTCCAGTGTTATCTAAATAATCACACACACACACACACACACACACACACACACACACACACACTCTAATGACAAGAACAAACATGATGCAGACAAAAGAACAAATATTAATGGTTAATAAGAAATGTCCAATAGGTAATAATGGTATGTGAGCAGTAAAGCACAGAAGTGTTAGCTTAGGGAATGCTGAATTTTACAATCTCACATGGTTATGATAAGGACTGGTACTTGTGGGCTAACCACTGAAGTAACCACCTGTTTGGGCACTAGTCCTTAAAAACACCCACATATGCTATTATTCTGCTTAAAATATTGAGAACTGAAAGAAAAGTAAAATTAATTTTGATGTTTTAACAAAAATGGTTTCACATATTTTAAGCAATTTATGCCTGTAGTAAGGAGTTGTTTTATAATGAAACCAACCTGCTTGATGTAGCTATTAACAAATACTACAGACCATAGTTACATTCAATGCTTTACAAGTTACCAAACATAATTTAGGGATAAAAGTCAGTAAGACACACACACATGTAACAACACTGACGTAGTCTCAGAATTTCAAGTCCAGGGGGTGATCAGTCGCATCACCTCTTACTATATATGTAAACATATGTGTGAGTGTGTGAGTGTATGTGTGCAGGTATATATATATATATATATATATATATATATATATATATATATATATGGGTTACCTTCATTCGATCGAAATTTCATTTGATCTAAACTCATTTGATCGAAAGTTAATTTGATCGACAACCAGTATTCAAGGCAAAAAACAGGGAGTTGTCCCCCTCCCCAAGGTCATGTGACAGTGGAGTTGGTATATATATATATATATATATATATATATATATATATATATATATAGTTAGGGGGGTGTGGGTGGCTATTTTCATTCAAAATCTGCACTTTTCGTGTTATTTTCTTCTTTTGACAGAAACTAGGTAGGGGGCTTCATCCCCCCACACCCCCCCAACTATATATACCAACTCCAGGGTCACACGACATTGGGGAGGGGGCCAATCCTTGTTATTTTCCTTGAAGTGTACTGAATTACTGGTTGTCAGTCAAATGAAATTTCGATCAAATGGGTTTCAGTCAAATGGGCTGTCCATCAAATGAAGGTAACCCATATATATATATATATATATATATATATATATATATATATATATATATATATATATATAGGTTCATAGGTAAGTACTAGGCTATCTGCCCATGGGCATTTATAAGCCTAGCCACAGAATGATGTCTTTTGCCTCCCCATTAGATTAGTAACCTGGGCCTCTGTCACCAGGGCTCCTGAAGTGATCCCAGGGTCGAACTTACAATTACCCATCCACTCATCAAGATTTCTCTTGAAGAGGGTCAGAGAGGAGCTCTGTCGAATATGGATTGGGATTCTATTCCAGAGTGAGGGGAGTCCCTGGGACAGGAATATATCCCTTCAGCATGTCCTGTTTATTGTTGTACATAGGTTCAAGTCGCTAGAACGAGTGGTTCTGGGGGATCTAGTTTTTTTTTGAGGTGAAGCATGTCCATTAGTTCAGGGTTTGACATGGCCCTATAGGTCAGGCATATGTCAGCTCTCAGCAGACGGTAAGTGACTGAGAAGAGCTGGAGCTTTTTTAGTCGTGCTATATATAGATAGATAGATACAGCTATAGATATATAGCTATATAGGTATAGATATACATACAAAATTATATTCCACTACATTGGCACACACTACATCACCCACAAATGGTGAAAACTGAAAAAAATGACACATTTCTATACATGTGCAGATCACTAATCCTGGCACATGCAAAATTAAAATTATAAATATATATATATATATTTTTTATTATATATACCAACTCTGAGACTGTAAAACAAAGGGGAAAGGGCATAATCCCACTCTGCACTGTATAGTGATCATGGGATGGACTGGCAGTTTGGCAAAACAACCCTTCTAACTAAAGGTTTGATGTAATGAATATGTGAACAAACATGCATACTGCAACTATATATATATATATATATATATATATATATATATATATATATATATATATCCTGGATATTGGAATCACTCCTGTGCTCTTCAGCACATCAGGCAATGACCGCCCTTCAGCACTTGTTTTTCCATAGCAGGTACAGGTTTTATGGGATCGGGTTGCTAGCCAGAAGCCCAACCCTCCTCAGAGGGTACACTACACACTCACACCTAGGGCCAGTTTAGAGTGTACAATCCACCTACTGCATGTCTTTAAAATGTGGGAGGAAACCAGACCACCCAAAGGAAACCCACACAAACACAAGGAGGACATGCATACTCCACACAGAAGGCACCCCAGCCGAGAATTGAACTAGAGAACCTGTTGCTGTGAGGTGATAGCGCTAACCGCTACACCACTGCACCATCTAAATATACATATATATATATATATATATATATATACACACACACACACACACACACACACACACACACACACACACACACACACACACACATATATAAATGCGTGCTATTGGTACTTTTCTAGTGAGATGCGCCTTCAAGTAAATTTGAATGCATTCAATTTGTAAAACTACTATTTATGACATTTATAATACCTTAAAAATTCTATTATCTAAAAGTCCAATGTGTACACACATTGAGAGTTAATTTCTCTTGAAAATATGCATATATCTGGCTCCAGGGCTTAGGTGGATGGAGTCGTGATTGAGATGTAGGTGACTTGAGTTTGATTTGCAATCCTGAACCCTTAGGAGTCATAACAGAAGTCTGGCCTGTATCATGAGGATAAAATATCTAATGGCCAGGGACAAAGAAGAGTTTTTCTTAATAATGATTAGAATGCATGGAAGTGTTTTTTCATCTGTCAGCTAAGTCAATGTTGTAATAAGAATTATAAAGAGTTTGTAATGTTTCTGATTAATATGCGTGGGAAGAGTGTGATAGTTATAGAATAATATATGTTTGAATTATATTTATATTTAAAGTAACCTGATTTTTTAGATACTAAAATCTTTGTTATCTGTCAAAAAGTACAAGTCTTATTTCTAGCTATACCTTCAACTTGGTTATGATTACCTAAGTGCCACAGAATACAGAAGAGTATTAGCAAGCAATAAGGCAAAGCTTGTTTGTGCATTTTTACCAGGTATGTACATAAATGGTTTCCCTATGTTCTGTCAGCTTATCCTGCAAAAAGTCATACTTCATGTTTTGAATACTGAGAAGCAAACATTGAAGATAGATTAAAGCAGAGTCTTTTTTTGCAAGTTTTGCAGGAGACAAGCCTCCTCTGAGCCCTCACCCCCAGCTTATTTACCACCAGACACAAACACACTTTTTATATAACAACTCCACAGTTTCAGTACAGTGCAGAAAACTGAAAAAGCACTGCATGCAAGACAATGAGGTTTCAAAAAATACCACTTAACAAAACTGCACAAAAACACCTTCACTAGAGGGTAGCATGGTACGATGAGTTGTTTACTAATCTCCTCTGTTGTTAGGAAAAACACTGTCACTAGAGGGTAGCATGGCACAATGAGTTGTTCACTAATCTCCTCTGTTGTTAGGTGACTTGACCAACCACAAACAGACTACGTAAGTATCCTATAATCTACAGGGTTGGAAGACAGATGTGGAATGCCTTATCCTCAAACAGATGCTGCATAATGGCATTTACACTAATCCAGCTATTGATTTGTGAGGGATAGAATTTAATAGAGGTGATTTTGGAGGCTGCCAGGGTCCCACAGCTATATCTATGTGTGTGTGTGTGTGTGTGTGTCTGTGTGTGTGTGTGTTGTGTGTGTGTGTGTGTGTGTGTGTGTGTGTGTGTGTGTGTGTGTGTGTGTGTGTGTGTGTGTGTGTGTGTGTGTGTGTGTGTTGAGTTTTATGTTCAGCACTGCTTACTGGTTTTAGTTAAATTATGAGCTGAATATAGCAATAATAAGGTCATGTCTTTATTTGTAGTTTAAAAATAAAACTATAAATGAGAAATAGTGCGACTATTTCCATCTGTATACTCTCACTGCTTATTATTTGTGTTTGCATAGCATGGTCAGTGACACTTTTCACCTCAATGTGTTTTATTTTTTATTTATTTATTTACTTTTTTAATTATTTTAAGACAAAAATGTTTCTTTACTTAAAAATAAATAAATATCCTGAGGTGAATTGTGTCACTGACCCATGCTGCAAACTGTTGCAACTTTTTTGCTTGCTGTCTTCCCATGATTCATGGGAACATACCTCTCAATTGTTCAAATTTTCACGGAATGTCCAAATTTTTGCCTCATATTTTTGGACTGTTTCTCAGAAAATTTGTGAGTTTCTGGTGTATCAGTGAAGCTTGAACTCATTAAATAGTGACAGACATTTGAACTTCAGACTTCATATCCTTCAGAAAATGTATTGGTAAAAGATATAATTTCTGTTGTAGCAACTTCCTAAGTTTATGAGAGCAATAAAATTTGTCCATATTTTGGGGGCCTTTGTTCCATCATTATTTTTCGATTTGTCCAAATGTTTTGTGTTAAGAAAAAGGTTGGGACGTATGCATGGGAAAATAATAAGCAGAAAGCCTGTGAGTGTGAATTAGTACATTAGGGAATTGTGGACTGAGTGGCTATTGACTTGGAAGTGGAGTAGCTGGTCATAGTAATGTAAGGCTCTATCCTTGGAAGAAACAAGATATAATTATAGCTCCTAGCAGTCCCGGATTTCCATGATTTTCCTTCTTATTTTTGCCTTTTCTCTTGTGAGATGTTTTATTTTCTGGTAGGTCATGAAGGATTACACTCAATAAAGAAAACTTGCTCAGAGGAGCATGTACACATAAAACAAAAAAGAAAAAAGTGTCAAAACGCTGAGTAATCCACAAACTGGTAGGTAGGAGAACAAAAGAACTGTTTATTCACAGACTAAGCACTTTCACCCTATGTCCATAGGGCATCATCAGAGACTCTGATGATGCCCTATGGACATAGGGTGAAAGCGCTTAGTCTGTGAACAAACAGTTCTTTTGTTCTCCTTCCTACCTGATGATGCCCTATGGACACAGGGTGAAAGCGCTTAGTCTGTGAACAAACAGTTCTTTTGTTCTCCTTCCTACCTGATGATGCCCTATGGACACAGGGTGAAAGCGCTTAGTCTGTGAACAAACAGTTCTTTTGTTCTCCTTCCTACCTGATGATGCCCTATGGACATAGGGTGAAAGCGCTTAGTCTGTGAACAAACAGTTCTTTTGTTCTCCTTACTACCTGATGATGCCCTATGGACACAGGGTGAAAGCGCTTAGTCTGTGAATAAACAGTTCTTTTGTTCTCCTTCCTACCAGTTTGTGGATTACTCAGCATTTTGACACTTTTTTCTTTTAAGGATTACACTCAGTTAATAACAGACATTATGGAGTTTCATACTTCTTGTTGTTCAGAAAGTACATGGTGATACAGCTGCTGTTGTTCTACTGATGTCTTAGAAAAATATTTTAAAATTGTCCCTGATTCAAAGCCTTTGTCTTCCATTTGTTTTTGGAGCTGCCATTCTTGAGCAAAAAAGGGCTATAATACCAAAATATATAAGCATATCATTAAATAAAGTGCGGGAGGTAGCTGTAGAGGAAAGAAACATACTGTTTGTTTTGTGAGGGAAATTTCATTATTATTACTATTGGCATCATCATTGTTATCACCATCATCATCATCATCATCCTGGGGATCAACTAGATATAGTATTGAAGTGACAATTGTAGTCACTTAATGGGTATGGGAGGTGGGTTAGCTGTGGATGAAAGAAACATGTCGTTTGTTCATGAAGATTTTTTTAATATATCCTAGCAGGCAACCAGATATAATACCAACAATTGCAGTCACTAAATAAAGGAGGATGTGGAGTAGAAGTGAATAAAAGAAGCATGTTGTTTGCTTTACTTAAAGTCTGACTTCACTTGTGTGAAATACATTAAACTGTTTGCTGTTTTCAAATTAAATTGTTTAAACTGCCTATGGTATGTGTTTTTGGTTCTGTGCCTCATAAAATACATGATGTTCTGGTAACTCATTGAAGACTGTTGTCACAAAATGACGGTGATGGCTGTGAATAAAACAACAACAGCTTGCCCTCTAGTTGTCTGCTCATTTTAAAGTTTGGCTTTGTATGAAATACATAGGTTTATTTATTCTCAGCTAATTGTTTGAGTGAAACAAATCTGAAATTGTGCTTAATTACACATAATATCCCTGACTTTGCTTCATATTTTTAATCTGTTCTTCATAAAATTTGTGTTTTTTTGAAAAAAATCAGTAAGAATTTCAGGTACTAAATAAAAATGCATATCACTGCAAAAACTGTTATTGTAGCAACATTTTAAGTATAAGAGTAATGTTTAAAATTTGCCCCCAATTTTGGGCCTTTGTCCCACAATATTTTTTGGCTTTGCCCCTGATTATTTTGCTAAGAAGTTGAAAACTAGTATTTTTGTCACAGTCAAATGAAATATACATGATAGAGTTACAATTACTGCTGGGTGGGGGTAATAGCTGTTTATGAAAGAAAGTAACGTCCTATCTGCCTTTGCAGGACTAATGTGCATTTGTGTGAAATAAGTTAGATTTCTTGTGGCAACTGCTCATGTGAAATAAAGATGAAATTTAATTTCAGCTCTCAACTTCATTATTTCACATGATGCCTCTGATTTTGCATCATATTTTGTTCAGTTCTTCATAGAATATGTGGGGTTTTGCATATAATCAAGGATTGCAGTCACTAAATAATGACATACTTGCGTTTCAGGGTTAATTTTCTTCAGAAAACACATGCTAATGCAAAAAAACGTTATTTTGACAACCTTTTAACTATATGAGATATCTGTCTCTGATTCCTGGGATTTGGCCTTCATTACTTTTGGCTTTGTCCCTGATTCTTGTGCTATGAGTTTGAGAGCTATTATTTTTTTTCATAATCAGATGAGGTGTACCACAAAATGACTATAAATGCTGGGTAGGTTGGATTGGGATTTGCCCTCTTGTTTGCTCAGTTTAAAGAGTCTGGCTTTACATAACTGGTATGCAATTGTGAGAAACACTTTGGAAGATTTGAGCTATTGTGTGTTTGTGTGAAACAAACTTGCAATACAATGTATCCATAATTACATAATTATTTTTACCATAATCAGATATCTAAAGTATACATAGTCAACAGGGCTATAATTATGGGATATGGGGGGCCATCTGTGAATGAGAATGGCTGACAGTGGCTGTCATGATTAAGTTAACCAGTATGGCTTTGCAGAACTAATGTGCATTTGTATAAAGCAATTTGGAATTCACTGTGACCATTTATTTTAAATCACAATCAAACATTTGAGGCAGACATAGCAAAGTAGCTAGCTATAACTGATGGATATGATATTGGTGGATTATACTGGCAGCAGTATGAATAGTCTTAAATTTGGAAGGTGAGTCCAAAAGAACATGGGTATTTCTGCATGCTACTAAAACAAACAAACAAAAACAAGTGTGCTGGGGAGCCATTGTTTGAAAACTGTCCAGCGACTAAGGTACACTTAACTCTCTGCATCCACCTTGTTGTGTCTTTCGGCTTTTTCCCGGTTAAGGGTCGCCACAGCAGAACTCCAGTCCGATAATGATTGGCAGTTGATTTTTACATGCTGAGTTGCCGGCCCTAACGCACAACCTTCAATGAAGGTACGCCCATTCACGCATGTCTCCACAGAAGACGCTCTAGCTGAGAATCAAACAGGACAACATCTTGCTGTGAGGCGACAATGCTACCGCAGCACCACCACCATGGACATACTCTCTGCCTCCACCTACCCTTTTAAAATAAACTCTGTTTTAATGCATTTCCCTGTACAGCTCACTCTCCATTCTTGCATAGTATAGTTTTTATACAATTGTTCATCAGAGAGCTATTCTTTCACAGCTGTACAGCTGGCCACAAACTCAGGGCTAAATAAAGGTGATTATATTACAGTCCTGTATTTAAAACTGAATTACTAATTCCATGAATTAAATTCATTATCTGGAGTATTGGTATACAGTTTTCAACAGCCATGTGAGCTGCTTTCATGGTTGTTGGATGTTGCGGCTATAGGGGTCTCTAACCATACTGTATGATAAATAATAATGAGCAAGTGTGGAATGTACATCACAAAACTAGATGCCAACAAAAATAAAAGTTAGTAATTACAATTGCAGTGAAAGAAATATTGGCACAATGTTCCCTGATATATAAAATAATTGGTTCAAAAATAATCTTAACAAATAGAGCAGACAGTGTACTTTTTATATAAACACATAAGCCAGTTAGATACATTCATGTCTTAAAAATAAAATCAATTTATCTGAGTTTATATACTTCCAGATGGTAAGGCTAAAAGTCAGTACATATGCCTTACTGCATTCCACAGCTGTCACCAGAGCTGGATCAAGTACTAGACAATCCAGGCAGCTGCCATCCTATGCTGGTGGGGGGGGTGGGGGGGGGGCAGCTGCAACATTCTTACTTTGCTGAATGATTTCATACTGTCACTTTAAGAATTAAAAAAAAATGTTTCTTGCTTTGCCCAGTCCACATCCTGCTGCTGCCTGGATTCAGCCAATGAAAGAGGAGCAAGCATGAATGCAGCTCAAGATTTCAAAGCAGAATGAGAGTGAGAAGCACTAACAGCAGGTGTTTAGAGTGCAGCTATACAGTAATGGCAGGTGTTATGAGACTCCAAATGACAGTGCAGCAAAATTAACTTATACAGCAGGTTACATGTAACAGCAGATACCATGGTTAACTCAGAGAGTCCTTGCAGTATTCGTGTCAAGTACAACTAGACAGGCATTTCGAATTATACAGCAAACAACCGTGTAGTTTCAACAATAAGAGCAGGTCCATGCAATTTACCTTCAGCAGTAGCAGTAGGTCCAAGCAGCATTTGGATTTATACAGCAATAATAGCAGGTCCG
>NC_056737.1:708660436-708707936 GCF_019279795.1 Protopterus annectens
CACAAACCAGAATGATCCCAGTGCCTTCCTGTGCAGTTTCACTAACAGTGACTGAAACCTGACCATGATTAGTTTTAAACACATACACACACACACACACACACACACACACACACACACACACACACACACACACACACACACTCACACACAAACTATATTTTCCAGAAGTGGTTACTGATATCTCTCCAGAACCAGTTTATGACATGTTGCAACCAGCCAAACTACACTGACAAACCAAGAACACATATTACTGCTTAGCCTTAAAATAATCCATCCTTTGAATATTTGAATGGTAACAACTTGAGCAGTATTGAGGGGCAGATGCCCATAGTTGTAAAACAATGCAACACATATATTCTTAAGTTAGTAAAGATATAACATCACCAGGCACAAGCAGTTTCAATAGTAAAATCCTTTGTAATTGAGAAGACACTCAGAGCACTTCATACAAAGTTTTAAGTATCCATACTTTTACCTCTTTTTTTCCTTTATCCTGGTGTCCAAGTTGGCATGCTTCTTGATTCCTTTCCCAGCTTGTTAGGATACATTAATTTATTCTCAGCAGTGCCTGGAATTTTGCATCCACTGCATGTAAACATGTACAATACTCTTAAGATTCCTTAATAACCTATAACTAATAATACTTATACTTAGCATTTTTAGTCAGTTAGCATAGCTGATGTACCTTAAATCAGACAAGTCCCTGGTAATAGTTTTAATTCTTTCCAACCTTATAACCCGCCTTAAGGAGCAGGTGCTGAGCTGTAGTACTCAGTGACTGCTCTTATGTAAGCCTTGTATAAATGGGGGCTGGGTATCCAGTTTTCTGCTGGTGATGGTTCCAAAGATTCCACTCATAAATCCATTGCATGTTCTTACAATCACATTGGTTTGATGATCATATGGAAGTAAATTGTTGATAACTACCCTAGGACTTTCATAGTCTCCATTTCAATAACAATTGATTATCTATAGCATAAGGATGACATTGATTTCCTTTTCCAAAATGCAAAATAATATACTTTCCATCACTAAGCTCAATGCTATTGAGTACTGACTAGTTCTATAAAGAGTCTAGGTGATGCCATCTGTGAATTTACTCAGTCAAATGTTAGTACTTATGGGCACTGAGGACACAGAAATATTAAACAATATTGGGCCCAGTGCTGGACTATGAGTGCATGATCAGTATTTTCACCCTGCACCAGCTATCCACTAAACATTTTTAATCCAGTTCATTATTTACCTATTTAATTTGTTCTTATACACCTCAAATAGAATGATTTGTGTGGCACTAAATCAAATGCTTTTCACAAGATCGGAAATATAATTAGCAACTTGATCAAGTACTTTGACCATTTCCAATAAAAGTGCAAGAGATGTGTCAAGCATGTTGTTTCTGCAGTAAATTCACACTGCGATGCATATTATGTGGGGATGACATCACGCAGATTGAGGGATCGTATGTACAACCATATATACGACATAAAAAAGAACAATGCTACAAATGTTCTAGCTATGCATTGTCAAGATCGATCTCAGCACAGTTTTAGCTTTTTGGTATTACAGATTATCAACCCTAATAAACGAGAAGGGGACCTTATAGGTACTATTGAGATGTTTGAACTAAGATGGATATTGAGACTAAAGGCCCATGTTAAACCTGGACTTAATACAATGGTCAGTATTCGTCCTGTCCTTTCAGGGTCTTTTTAATACAATTAGCTATACTTGTCTTTCCATTTCACTTGCACAGTTGCGACCCCATATTTTTGTTAATATAGGAAGTTTACTTCAACATCGCTATTTTTATGCAACCTTTACATCATATGTTAGCCTTATTTTTTGGCTTTTTTTCTATGACCTAGGTCTCATATTGTCAATATCTAGACCATCTATTCTACCAGCATAATTATTACGCTTGATAATGGCTCATGAGCTTTTGTTTATTTCCGTCATACATGGCCACATTTAGTAACTTTAGTATGAGATAATTTGCTGTATTAAGTAGTATAAACTATCTCCATTAATATGTTTATTATTACTATATGGATATGAATAGGTAGTCATATGAATAATGAATGTTTATTAAATATATATTGGTTTCATGCTTTGTCTATATGTATTTTTAACATTCTTGATTGCTGATTTGACTGATATTTGATTTGTTTTTATATGTATGATTAACTAGTTGATATTTGGCGTTAGGTGGCAGTTGCAATATTCACATACGCCTAAAAACTATCTGGGCATGGTTCCCAGTATTGGAAGATTTTATTCTTATGATGGATAGGTTTCCTATTATGAAGTACGAGGCATCTTTTTAACGTACAGACAAAATGCATTTCTTAGTTAGGTAAATAAACATTATTTATTTGTAAATACGGGTGCCAAAAGTTAACATAATTTCTTGTTGTAAACTTTGACTGAACGTACTAGTATGCAATACATGATTTTAACAAATATTGATCTTGATTTATAACATTAGGTACTATTGGATTTTGCTATTAAAGTCTATGGATAATATGCAGAGAAGTTTTAATGATACATATTTTATTAATTTATGTTAATAGATGATGAACCATACGGTTTTTATGTAAGACATCTCCATATATTTGTGTTTTAACACTGACAGTTATTAAGAAGATCTATGTCTTTAAAAAGCCTTGGATTTATTGTCATTCTAAATTATCCAATTATTGCTTTTGATTGTTTAATTGAAAGTTTTGTTTTTGTATAAAAGAGAGTGGCTTTTTCTGTTTAATTGTAACCTGATGAAGCGCACCTGAGTGTGCGTGAAAGCACTCGTTCTACATTAAACCTTTTTATTTTTCATGGTGGTTCCTTGCAGCTTATTTATCTTCTAAATTCACACTATGTAGTATCACAGAATTCCTCCCACAAGAAGTTTCCCTAGAATGATGCTTTCATAAACCTTGCCTAATATGACTGGCATACACATACGTGGATGAATTTCCACTCCCCACTGTACCACGATCTCCATGCAGATAGTCGATTTCCACTTATGTGAATGCAGTTGTGCATTCACAAAAAATATATATATATATATATATATATATATATATATATATATATATACGTGTGTGTATGTATCATTAAACATTTGTTTTAAATATTACTGTTACTGAAAGAAAAATCTTATTTCAGTACAGATTTAATATATATTATTTCACTTTTCTTGCATTTTTCTTCTAACAGAAAAAAACAGATTTTATAACTTTATTGCAGCTTTTCTTCAGGACTCATCTATGATAACACAGTATGTAAATATCTCAAAATATTATTATTGCTTTTGTCATAAGAAATAAAAAAATATTTGAATATGTGCAAATATTTAGATTATGTGTTTATATGTATTGTTTTACATCCCACATTAACTTGTGACCTCCTTCAACTGACATGATTATGTATATAATCACAAGCCACAATTTCTGCACACTGAAGGAATCATTCAGTAATATAATTAAACATTCATCATATAAACCAAATTAATGCAAATGCAATCTACCACTCAAAACATGGACAGCCATCATTCAAGAATATCTGAGGGCCATCTCAAGACCAGTCAAAATGTGTGTGAGTGAGGAATTTTAAGCACTCACAGGAGGTCTTTCTTTCTCTGAAGACAATAGGTTTCACATCCAGCTAAATGACTACACTGAGGGGCTAGAAGTACAAGAAAGGTAAATAAATGTTGATGCCATCTACACGTGCATGTTCATATGTATAAGCTGACCACTGTAATATCATGTTGTCAGCCAGTCGAATACATGCTACTGTAGGGTTGCCTCGTGATAACATACAAAGTGGATTTAGCAATCCCTGGCTTAGCACTACACTAGTAATCCTACTGAAGGGAAAGTCAGAGGTAGACATTTGGAGTGGTAGCACCACTTTAAACAGATCCATGCTAACTCAACAGTAAAATAATTATTCCCTTATTTTCAATACCAAACACCTGATCAGAAGCGTCTTGCAAGGGCAAGGGGACAAATAATACATTTATCTAAATTAGATCAAAATAATATAAACCCACTTGTGTCACAGATTGGGCTCTGGGATCTGATTTTCTACTCAGACAGTGTCAAACTGTAAAAACAAACAAAAATGTAGTATGAGAAAAATCTGCTTTGACTGCTATGGATTTGCTTAACTGCTGGTTTCAACTTTAAAGTTAAAATAGGAACTGTTTTGTTTCTTTCAGTCAGGTAAAACATTAGGAATATTGTACTGCCTTTAGAAGAGAGCAGTGTAATATTGTGGGGGACAGCCTGGTGCATAGTTGTCCCAAGATGATGAAGGCCATAGTAATTCATTACCTTTGTGTCCAGGATATCACTTCGTAATGTAATGTTTTGACAGATTTAACAGCACCATTAGTATTCACATTTAAAGATTAAAAGCAGAGGCATGGGCAGTCTGCCCAAAAGAAACATTTTTCATCACTGAAAACTATTAAAAGGTAACAGAACATATACACTATATAACTGTATGAAAAATAAAAGGATATTTACAAAACTGCTATATAACAAGTTCTGAGCTATTACAGTTCCAGCTACATAAGAGAGGATGGGTGTATAATTAGTTTAGCTTTGCCCGCTGTGCTTGTTGTAAATATGTTCTGTTCTGTCATTAGAAAACAAATGCCTATACCTTCTGACTAAAACAGTCTACTTCTCCCAAACCTGAAAATAATAATCAGCCAAACAGACCTACTTTATTCCTAACTGGAATACCATTCACATCCAATTTATTTATGTTCATAAATTTATAAGTACGTACTAGGCAATATGACTACAGACCAGTATAAGCCTAGACGAAAACCCTATTCAATTTCAGACATTCGGCAGCTCTAAAAGGACAAGTCTCTGTTGTTGTATAGTCCATACAGCAAAAATGTGTTCTCATTACACCTAGGTAATTCACTAACATGTCCATAAATTCAAGGCATTGACAGATTAGAAATCATAGCACACATCTGTGTAGATGGTTGTATGTTGTACTGCAAGTGCACTTAAATGAAAGTGAGCACATTTTAATTTGGATGATTAATGGAAACCACAGATGCTCTACACATTGGCTAAACCAGTCAATCTCTTAAAAAGGACTATAATTTAGAAATATCACTGAATGTAAACAGATGAATATTGGAAGAGCTTTCCACAGTCTTAGTTCAAAAGTTGCTAGCAAAACTGAAGTTTGTGAGATCATTAACAACCTGTTAGTATTTATAAGAGAACCTTGGCATTCTAATTATTATTTTTAGTTGTCAGTAATTTACTGAAGTAGAAGGGTGTAACCTTGTAAATTGAGCAGTAAGAGACATCAGATTCAAGCAGCAACTCCCTTTAGTCATGAGTAAAGTATGTAATTCTGGATTCAGGATTAACAGTTTGGCAGTCATATCACATAGTTACCACGAAAAAGAAAAGTTAAGCATTTGAAGTCTACAACACAATACATGCTGCAGTATTAAAATCATGTAACAGTAGAAGTTTGTAACAGAGTTTATTTACTTAATTTATTTAAATGTGTTAACCTGGGTACATCACTGATTCAGCAGTCTGTTTTCAAGTTTGCCAGGGGTTTGCACCTAAAACTCATGAAAAAGAGTTATGAACAGCAATATAAAATGGATATAGCAATAAAGAAACCTATTTTTTAAGTAAACTAAACAACAAATTTTTGTAGAAAGTATACTAAGAATGGATTCACACATTATTTATACTATATGCAAGTATTCTTAGACTGGAACCTCATACTACAGTATTTATTGACTTTTGAGTTACCACAGCATAAAAAAGTAGGTGAGTTAAAGTAAGTGGTTGCAGAAGTGGGAAGATATGGACACAGGTAAAGCAGATGTGTAAATGACTTAAGTAATACTACAGTGGAGAAAATATGTGCCTCTGGCTTTCCCTTTAAGGTGTTCTTTGTTTTAGTTTTATATAGAATTGGGGAAATGACTAAAGTGACTTTGGACTGGGAGGAAAGAATTCTATCAGTCTGAGGCCTAAGAAAGATGGAACCAGTGGTCAGTGCAATTAACTTTGGTACATTGTGTATGTAAGGAAATTGTGTTTAGAGTAAGGGACCATAGCTGATAAGGTTCTGGCCATCAGTCAGCTGACAAGAATCGTAAATGTTTCTAAATTAAGACATTTAAATAACATTGTGCCAAGTTAAAGTTCTGTCCCTTGTTCTACAGGTAATGATTTTGTTTTGGAAAGGACAAGGTAATTGTGTTTCCTTTTCGGAGAGATGTTAATTTCTCTGTTCATGGAAAGCTTGCATTCTAGTTAAATTTTCAAGCTTTGTGAAATGTGTTCTGATGTCAGTAGCAATTGGAGCTAAAAGATTTAAATAGACGTCTTGCCTAGTTCTCAACAAAAGTTCTTCACAATTTATAATAACTGCTGGTTGCACACTGAAACAAACAATGTGTTCCTGAACTGCATGCAGCCATTATGTAATCTGCATTTGATGAAACTTAGAATTTTACTACAAACAAATGCATACATACATACATGCATACATACATACATGCATACATATGTATATATGTACATACATGCATGCGTACATACATACATGCATGCATACATATGTACATACATACATATATATGTACATGCATACATACATACATAAGTACATACATACATGCATACATATGTACATACATACATACATACATACATGCATGCATACATATGTACGTACATACATACATACATAAATACATACTTTCATAAGTACATACATACAAATATTTCAACCACTGGCATTAATGCCCTTCTAGCCTGCCAATATACCAAAAGAGTCGTTCCTATAATAAGTGACCAGGCTATTCTTAAAAATATCTAAACTACTGCTTGCTTTAGTGTAATTTGGTAGCCTGTTCCATGCATCAGCTGCTATCTCAGAAAACCTATTAGTACACTTCCCATTCCTATAGAATATTCTACATAGGTTTTCTGACAATTCTCTAATACATTTGATAACCCCAAACATTCCTAGAGGTAGTTGTCTCTAAATGCCCTGTATACCTGAATAAGATCTCCTCTTAAACATCTGTATGAAACACTGTATAAGTTCAGATATATCAGTCTTTCATAATAACATTCATTTTCACATCCATGGATGCCCTTGGTATATTTCCGCTAAACTCTTTCCAGTTGACTCATGCTTGTTTTCTTATAAGGTTTCCATATTTTTATTCCATACTCAAGTTTGGGTCTAATGTAAATAACAAACAATGAAGTCATCATTTCTGATTTCCTAGACTTTATAGATCTTTTTATACAACCTATAGTTCTATAACTATCATTAACCAATTGGTTGATATGATAAGAAAAATTCAAAGCTGGATCTACCCATATGCCCAGGCCCTTAAATGAATCTACAGTTTCAATCACTGTGTGCTGTATTAAATATTCACCTTTCAATTTATTTCTCCCAAATCTCATATGCTTGGTTTTTGATGTATTTATCAGCATATTATTCTCCTGTGCCCCAATGGTCAATTTAGTCAAGTTCTTTTGCAGACATGCCCTATCTGTAACACATTTAATCAGTTTATCCAATTTCAAGTCATCTGAATATAAACTGTAGAGCACCTCAGATAAAAAAGATAGGTCTGAAAGATACAATCTAACCAAGTATGGGCTTAGGACAGAGCAGTGTGGGATATCCTGATGGCAACCAAGCTGTATAATACTTGCCATGTGCTATTTGTAAGCCATGCAGCTAGCCATCTTATCAAGAGTACATCAATATCTAGTTATTCTAATTTAAGGATCAATGTTTTATGTATGACCCTGTAAACTGATGAAGTTAAATCTATATAAATTATATCACCACACATTTTTTCATTCATTGCCATTGTTATATTGTTAAAGAACATTGTGTTACAGGTGGTAGTAGATCTATTTTCAACATATGCATGCTGATATATGGTTTCACGTTCCAATCTTTCCAGTTCTGACAATAACTTATCCAATATTACCTTTCCCATTATTTTCCACAACATGAAAGTAGACTTAAGGGTCAATATGATTCTGGGTTTGTCCTACTCCCCTTTCCCTTAAAGACAGGTTTAATAAACACATGTCTCCAATCTTGAGGAATCTCCCCATATTTATACGATCTAGTAAATAATAACTATAATAGTACTGTAAGTTGTTGCTGAAGTGTTCTCAGGTAATTTTTATTAATTCCATCTGCTCCTTGTGCTTTGCTTGGATCCAGTTTGCATAATTCTTTTCCAATATAATCTAATTTGATTTCAGTATCTGAGGTTACCTGGATGTCACTAGGACAACTTATCACGCCCTTTGTGGAGCCAAACTGTTTTGCATAACATTTTGTAAATCTATCTATAATCTGTTGTATTTAAGAATAAATTTTAGAATCTATATGCAGTTTATCAGTTTGTTCGCCTTTACTCCTTCCACATCTTATGTATCTATAAAATGGTTTCTTTCCAATTATGCTCTTTATCTTTATATAAACTTCCTTCAAATGTTTCTTGATCTTATCTCACACTATGCTTAATTTGTTTGTCTAGCTTGTTTATTTCAGCTTCCAAAGTTGTAGTTTGACCTCTTTTCCATGTCTTATATTTTTTGTCTCTCAGCTTAATCAGGTATCTTGTTCTTATGGAAATATATCTCCCTGATGTTGTATGCCCAGATCCTGATGTTAATTTTTTTGCACTCAATTTCTCTTTCAAAATGTTTCACACTCCTTTTGTAGTTTTTTTTCAATGAACGCATCACTCCAGTTAGTTTTATAGTGACTGTTTTGCTTCCATATAATCTGTAATTAACCTGCTGTGTATTGGTTTAGATTTCAGTTTGGCAGAATTATCTAGCAACAATTTAACCTTTATAACCCCATGATCTCTGCACATCAGTGGTGGTAAAACATGACATGAAGTATCAGCAATTTCTTTAGGAACACAAGCAATGTCTAGTATGTTCCATTCCCTGCTATTTTTTTTTTTTATTTTACAGTCTGAAACAATTGTTGCTCCTGAACATATGTTGTGAATAATTTCCATACTAATGTTGTTGAATCAATATTATAATATTATTCAAGTCTGTTTCTGGTAAATTCAAGTCCCTAGCCACTATTATTCTTCTTCTCTTCTGAGTTTCATGCAAGAAAGAAGGGGTTAGGAAGGTGGCCTAATGGTTAAGATGTTTCTCTTACAAACATGAGGTGCAGGGTTTAAGTCTCACAAGGGATAATTGGCTAGGCTTAAAATGGCTCACAAGAGCAATCAACCTAGTACTAATCTATGAATCTATGACATGAATAAATTTCTCTAGGTCATCAGCATTTGACTTTGGTGGTCTATACACTTCAGCAATTGTATGTTCCAGGGTTGTCTTTATTGTCAAAGTTACACAGTCTGTAGTATTGGTGTTATCATTGAACATGTAATAATCACAGGTGTCATAACTATCTTTAACCTTATCATAACACCTCCACCTGATGTTTTTAGAAAGTCTGTTACACTAAAAGCATTTATACCTTCACAGAACTGGTTTCCAGTCATTGTTTAACCATGTTTCACAAACAATAACAACAGCAATTTTGTGGGAACATAGAATATTTTCCAATTAAAAAATATATATTATTAATGCTCCTGTGCTCGTAGCATAAACAACCATCAGAGATGCATCAAACGTTTCTATATGTGAACTGCTAAAATTTTCAACCTGGCAAAAATCCTGCCTTGTGTTTGTCAAATATTGACAAATATCTACTGCAAAAATTCTCTTCCCTGATCTTGACAAATCCATACCCTCTTGTCCAAATATGTGTGCCAAAAATTAGGCTCAGATGCTCTACACATCCATTTTTTTTAAAACAGGACATTTTTTTCCATGTAGGTATTTACCCAAAAAATTGCTTCATTCATGGTGACCTGACTCTCCATTCTATATGTGATTTGTGAAAAATATATCCTAACACCTGTACAAGCTATGGTATCTAAGAGGGCTATAAGTTCCCTATAAACAGTCAGATAGTCCTTGCAGATGAGATCATTTGTACCTACATGAATAAAAACAGAGCAGTACTTTCTTACATTAAGGCATTCTAAGGCTTCTCTCACATCCTCTATTTTTGCTCCAGGCAAGCATAACGCTATTCGATGTTCAGTATCTTTTCTGAAGCTATAGTATACTTAGCTAGCTGTGATGTATGTCACTCCTACTATATTGGTAAGATGGACAGTTGTTTGAGAGATCGTATTAAGGAGCACGTCTTTGCTATTAGTAAGGGGGACAGTAGGAATGCACTAGCTAAGCATGTTATAAAAGAAGGTCAGATGCAGAAGTTTAAGTTTCTTTTGGTAGAGAAAAAATTATAATATGAATAGAGGGGGTGACATTAAAACTTGAACTGAATGTCCTGAAGTGAAATGGATTTGTATGCTGGCACCTAATAAGGGAATAGGTTTAAATGAGACTATTCCTTTAAGACCATCCCTGAGGTCCAGAGGTTTGAAACTTTGATTGTGTTCATCTGGGAGTACTAATTAGATGATGCTATATATACTAAGTGTCTGATTTTTATGGTAGATCTGAAGAAGCAACATTTGTTGCAAAAACGCTCATCGTTTTATATATATTTTTATTAAAGAGTGTTGAAACCATCCAACTGATTTTCTGGTTTTTGTTACTGTGCTTGGTTTCATTAAGCCAGCAGCCTGCTTCAGTTCGATTAATTTTCCTTTATCTTGATTTTACTGGAACTAGAGCATGGCTGAAGGAGGGATCCCTGAATTGGATTAGGTACCAGAATGTGGGAATGCTGCATTATCTACCTGTCATCTGAATCGCTTCTTGACAACGGACAATAATCCCTTATTATTATGTGACTTTACAGAGGCTGTCAACGTTGTGGAAAATACTGAGATTGAACCAGGTGATTTTAAAGTTCTCTTTAGGTGCCCTGAGAACAATCTATATAGATTTAAATGATTGCAATGGTAGAGACTTTATTTTGAAGCCTGTCTAAAATTTAAAGTTGCACCAAGGAGACTCCGTATATGTAAAATGCCCACCTATGGTAATTCTGTTCCTGAACTGCTGAAAGAATGGCAGCTGCTTTATTTAGATGTTACTTCTAAACATATCGAGCTGCTAATTAGGTTCTTTCAGACGATTGAGATAGAGCTCCGGAATGAGATTGAGAGTGACCAGCAGAGACTAAAAGATTTTTGCGGATCGGATGTTTGAATAAAAAGGATGGATGATTTGTTCGCAGATGTTTCATTATATGAGAAAAACATAATGGACACTAAACGTAAGAAATTATTGAGAGACATTGTAGATTTTTAAAATGGGAGGATTTTTTCATGGCCGAGAGTTAATAGGACAGGTCAGAGTAATGCTCGTGCAGTAAAACAAACTGATAATGAACTAACATCAGTATCAGCTGCTGTAAACACTACTTCTGAGTCTGGTGGTTTGACAGAAAAGAGTGCTTTGCTAATACATCATTAGGATTTGTCTGCTGTTACAGCTGAAAAATCTATGAATACTGACACTGGAACTAATGGACATATCCTAGAGACTTTGAATTTTCCTGGGACTAAGCTGGGAGGTGATATGCCATCTACAGCCAATCAGCCTGTTTTACGGCTGCAATTGCCAGAACACATGAACATGGAGAAACAGGAAGTGAAGGGAGATCAAAGAGCAGGAACAGACTGAGAAGAAAGAGACTACAACTGTCTGGGCAGCTGGAACTCAGACCCTCTGTTTGCAGCAAAATTCCAAGAGCTTAATTATAAATATTTCCTCTGTGGAGCTGATGGAATCTGAATGCGAGATATTGAACTTGGGGTTGTATTTCATACCTAAGGAAGTCCAGTATACATGACGTATTACTAAATTTAAGGTTATTTGTTTGGAATTTTTCCCTAAGACTTCTATTTACAAGTGATGTATCTAATGTTGGCTTTAGAAAACCGAGGAAGTATGTACCTAACAACCCTCCACTGGTAGAAGCATTTTATAAGCTATGTGAAAACAATATCTACGAGTTTATCTGTAAGAACTAGGGGGGTTCTTCCTTTAATCTGAATAAGTTATGATTTGAAACCTTGAGCAATCTGGTTAAGAGTGATGAGTTATATATTTGTCCAGCAGATAAAGGGGGAGGGATTGTAATAATGAATACTACAGATTATATAAATACAATGTTAATAATGTTGAGTGATTCTGAAACATATAATAAATGTACTAAATCTGATATAGATAAGCTGACTGACAGAGTTAATAGTTATATTGGTTAGGGATGATTTGAGGCTGACAGGTGTTAGACAAAAAGGCACATATCCCTGTCAGGCTTGTAATGTTTGTGATTATCTTAACATGGATAATTCTTTTATGCACCCCCTTAGTGGACAGATTTTTGAGTTTAATGTTTATGTGGGCTGTGGTACAAGTAATCTAGTATACTTAGTTATCTGTGATGTATGTCACCCCTATTATGTTGGTAAGACAAATAGATGCATGAGAGATCGTATTAAGGACCATGTCTACGCTATTAGTATGGGGAACAGTAGGAATGCACTAGCTAAGCATGTTATAAAAGAAGGTCAGATGCACAGATTTAAGTTTCTTGTGGTAGAGAAAAATTATTATATGAATAGAGGGAGTGACATTAGGACTCTAACTGAACGCCTTGAAGTGAAATGTATTTTTATGCTGGTAGCTAATAGGGGAATATGTTTAAATGAGACTATTCCTTTAAGACCATCCCTGAGGTCCAAACATTTGAAACATTGATTGTGTTTACCTGGGAGTGCCAATTAGATGATGCTATATACACTATGTGTCTGATTTGTATGGTAGATCTGAAGAAGCAACATTTGTTGCAAAAGCGCTCATTGTTTTATATATATTTTTATTAGAGAGTGTTGAACCCATCTGGCTGACTTTTTGGTTTTTGTCACTCTTTTTTTCTGAAAATGTAAGTATCAGTTCCTCTAATAATTGAATTTCTAGTTACAAGAATATCTTTTCTGACAAGATCTGAAGAATATTCAGCTTCTAATTCAGTAATATCTGCTCTATCAATTGTCTCAAAGGAATGATCTTCATCACCATTAGTCTTAGTAATCCCACTGTTTTCATTGTTTATTACATTTGCAAGCATAAAATTCCCATCCAGCTGACTTTGTACATCCACATCTTAAGCCATGTTGTCAACATCTGTTTTTCTCATCATTTTTCTTATGGTAATGTTCTTCAATCCTTTCACACTTAATTTTGAAGTCTTCCTTTACACCTGTCCTTTGCCTCTTTTTCTACCTTCCCTTTTGGAAAAATGCTGCCTTTTTCTGTAGACTGAAGATTTTCTGTTATAAAAATGTTATCATTCCCTGTAATCTGCATGTTACATAACAAAGCAGTGTCATTCTCTTTACTTTCCAGAAATTTATGAGTTTCTATTTTTCTTTGTTTGTTGTGAACTTTCTTTCTTTCTTTCTTTTTTTTTTATTTCCTTCTAAATGCTCTGAATCCGCAGACTGCTGAATACTTGTATCCAGAATTCCTAAGTTGTCAGAGGCATTGTCTTGTTTCATAGGGGTTGAGTGATCTTTACAAATAATAGGCACATCCTTTCCTAGATGTGTTTCTATTTGCTCTTTGCCCATCTTTATTTATCTAACCAGTTCGGTCATTAATATATGTAACAACAGTTCTCCATGCCGTGCCAATTGTGCCAGTGCAATCGTCATCTAGGTTTACTACTAGTATGGTAAGGAAATCAACCAACTTTTGTCATGAGGAACACAGATCACCAGCTTTATCAGACATTACCTTTAAATATGCATAGCATTTATTATACTGTACAAGATATTTGTGCTTTAGCTAATCTTTAATGGTATACTCATTAAGATGTTTTTGCTTTAGCCAATCATTAATGGCCTACTCATTTAATCCATATTCAACTACAAATGAATAAAAAAATTCTGAAAGAAATGAATAATCAAAATCAGTTATCGCAGAATTCAAAGATAAATTAAATCAACTTCTATGAAAAAAATAATTCAAAATACAGCTAAATACCTCACAGTAAGATGTTGTCCTGTTCGATTCTCAGCTAGAGCGTCTTCTGTGTGGAGACATGCGTGAATGGGCGTACCTTCGTTGAAGGTTGTGCATCAGGGCCGGCAACTCGGCAAGTAAAAATCTACTGCCAATCATTAGCGGACCGGAGTTCCGCTGTGGCGACCCCTAACCAGGAAAAGTCGAAAGACACAACAACAACAACTAAATTAAGTACAGTAATGTTGTTGCTCTGGACCCATGGACCCATTTTGACTACTTGTGTGCACAGGATAAAACAATGGATTCAGAAAAGAACTCCTGCACCACGAAAAGCAGTGAAAAAATGTTTAATAACATTTCACAGAACGGAAAAGACAGACAGCTGTAACATTAACAGAGAGAGCATGAAGTAAGTTTTGTTGCTTATCACTCTGCTGGATTTCTTTTTCTTCCTTTATTTATTTATTGAAACTAAAGTTTTACCAGTTCTGACTTGTTAGTTACTGGAGCTCCATAATCAGTGGTAGGGTTATGGTAACAGTTAGGGTTAGCACACATGAGAAAGGTGGGAATGGGGGCTTTTACCACCTCCACCATCTTACGCATGTGCACTAACCATGCCACAAAGCCAAACCCTACATATTGCATTACTAAAATCCCTTCCTCTAACAGTAATACCAGACAAGATAAAATGACACAGACCGCAGGCAACACAAAACATGCATAACAGACTCTATCCTCCTACCTTCTACCTTAATGATTCTAACTGTAAACAAGGAACACCTGCATATTCACAACTGCTATAACACACTCCTGCACATCTTCACAACCACCACTTTTTCTTTCAAACATTAGCTTTTCTGCACACTCTTGCTTACCTGCACTATATAAATACATTTATATGTGATTCACTCAAATGACCATTTACTCGTTTGTACATTTGGACATTCTCTCGTTTTTAAACCCCAAAAAATCATTCAACCAAATGTGTATTCTATCATTTGAATTATAATACATATATATATGTATATATATATATATATATATATATATATATATATATATATATATATAAAATGTGTGTGCTTGTGTGTGCGTGTGCGTGCGTGCGTGTGTGATCATGCGAGGGGTTTCTTTGCAGCAAACTCCATGTGGGAACAATGGGAATAATGATTGTGTCACACTGTAGTCCACTATCCCTGAGCTTCTATGAAGAAATGCCATAAGAGTAAAAGTATGGGAATACCAAAACACTGATTTCAATTATAATTAGCAAATTTACTGAAAAATAATGTAGAACCATGGTAAGACTGGAGGATGGTAGAAGAGCTGTTGAGGTGCATTATAGAAAATGAAGGGAAATTGAAGGATAAGATATAACTACGTTTAGCTTTCTCATTAAAATCTATTATGGTTATGTCAGTACTTTCTTGTACTCTTTTGTTTTGACTGCCATATTCTGTATTCCTGCCTTTTTGTTTTTTGGGGGTCATGAATGAAAAGGATCCACTTGTACACCATTTCACCTACCTTGTTAACAAAGTAAAAACAATAATAATAAAAGATGATCAATAAAACTTTGAAAGTGCATTGGAGAAAAATCATGTTAAATGGCTTATAAAATGAAGGAAAATATCTGTGAGTATTAGAAAAAAGGAAGCAAAATGCATCTGGCCAGCCAGGGCATGCCTAGACTGAGGGACAGTCAAGTAGTTGTGGGATGGTCAAAAGAACTTCTTCAGATACTTTGGGAAACATAAAAAGAATGGGTAGATTTATATATTACTGGAAAACAAAAGGTTAGAGATAACAGTTGACGGATAAAAGAAAAATACTTAATGTTTATTTTATATTTACGGGGAAGAGATGAGACATGACATTAGCAGATGGAAGGACAAATTACACAGAGATGAGTGCTTAACTGTTATTGATAATAGCTTTATACAGTTATTGTTTGTCCATAATACATTGATCTCATCCATAATACATTGATCTCATCCATAATACATTGATCTCATCCATAATACACTGATCTCATCCATAATACACTGATCTCATCCATAATACATTGATCTCATTTCCATTCCCTTTGTCTATGTAATGCTTTCATACTTTTGGTTATAGAATGTTGTTGAAATGAATTTTGTGCAAACATATTGTGTTTTGGTAGATGCATTTCAAGACTTGTTGGCCCAAATCTTAGTTAGAACTTGTTATACTGAAGTAAGGGATGCAGATACTTGACCATAAGCATTCAAAATGGAAAGTTTCTGCAAAGTAGTACAGTGGATGCCATATGTACTGGGATGGCAGCTGTGAGTCAGTGATAGCCAGAGTAAAGCAAACCATCTGTGGTGCTGGTGAGGAAGTGGTTAGTGGCTCCTCTGCCATTTTTGATCATATATTCAGTCTCTGCACATGCTCTCAGACTTGAATTTAGGGATTAGTCTGGTCACACTGTAGAAATGAAGGCTTTGCGTATGCTCTGTCATACTGAGTTAATGGTATCCTAATTCCTCCAATACTGCAGTATCTGTTAGCATGCCAAGGAACAACAACAATGAACTTTGCTGTTCATTGAATATGGATCTCATTTATACAAGTGTTATCAAGGGCAGGGCTATTGCCAGGACAGTAACAGCTTGCATACCAACTGCTAAAATGTAATACCTAACCCCAGTGAGTGTGTGTTTATGGCTAGCATACCTTTTCAGGGGTGCAAAAACTCCTGAAATGACAGGCATCAACAAAAAAAAACATTTTAATCAACTATGCACTGTGAGAAAAAAAGTGATTTACAAAATATAGTAACTGTGAGCTTTTTTAATCAAATTCTATCATATCTCGTTGTTTAATGTGAATAAACTTTTTTTAAAAAGTATGCATCATGGAATACATATAATATGCCAGGCTACTCCTTTGTCTGGGAGTTTTGATCTGTGAGAAGTATACAGGAATATACATCTGCTTTTCCTACATTTTATCCACCAGTCTTTTCTACAGGTCATTCATAATGGAAATGTGACTGTGAAGAAAAAGATTATGCCCACCATATTTAGTATTGTCCTCATACTCAAGTACATTGGGTAAAGCTAATAAAGGCCACTAAAGTTATCACTCACACTCCTCTTGCAGAGCTAGACAATGTCACTTTTTGGTTGCTAGAGTTTACCACTGGCACTGTACAACAATACAATGTTCTGGCAGATTCATAATGAGGTCCATACAATGTTAACACTCATTTTTCAACACTAGTAATCTATTTCCAAGAACTGCGTAGATAATTTTCATCAATATAGCTATAAAGTGAAGACTTGTAAAACACACAGACATGAAGTTTTGGAATGCTTTTGTATCAACATGCTTGTTTTTATTGGAGAATCAGGAGCAATTGGATGCTAAGTTTCTTTAATTAAGTTGTTTGCCCTTACTAAATAAGTCTGTGAATGTTAACATGATTCAGTGGTTGTAATGGGTCGTATAGATATAGTTCACTGTTTTTCTGTGATACTTCTGTATGTCTTTATCAACAAACTGTATCATTAAATAAACTGAGGGTTTAAAAAAATAAAAAAAAATCAAGGGGTAGGTAGGTTGGTTCAATAAATTCCTATTATGTCATCCAAAATGCTGTGCATTTTGTCAAACAGCTAAGCAAATATTTATCCATACTGCTGATATTACCTGGGATGTCTTTAATCATATGTCTCTATCCCACCTGGCTGGTAGTCTGTGAACTTGGCCCCCAATCCCCCAACACACTACTTAATCTATATAAAGGTGAGGCCACTGTGTTTTAATTTTAAAATGTACAACTAATTTTCTACATTTTTTTAATCTTAACAGAATGACCTGTATGGTAATGCCATTACCTGGTCTTACTTGCTGTTCAGATGTGTGGTAAGTGACTGCACCTTGCTGCAATGCCCCCATTTGTATTACACTTCCATCTATATTGACTACACTTTTAATTACAGAGTATTGTCTGAGACACAAAGCTAGTAAAGTGACAGTGAGCCTGTTTTCTGGTTGATAAAGCCATGTGTAGTTCCTCGTTGCCTAATTCACCTGAAAAACAAAGGAGATGAACACACATGCAGGATTCTGAGTTTCAGAACAGTTTCTACACATGACTTTTAGCAGATTACCTCTACTGTGTGGAAATCCACACTAAACTCTGGTATAGATGAGCACCTTCTGCCCTTACCTCTCCCACAAGCAATACTTTTGTAAACAGTTCTATTACATCACGGACAGTTCCAACTACTAGGCACTCCTTTTAATAACAGGAGATATTAAACAAGAATAACAACAACAAAAAATGTAGATGTCTCAAAGCAATCTAATCTACTTGTTATTACTTTAGTTCTTCACAGTTTTAACTAATCCACACTCCTTCAACAATAGTACAAAACCTAATTGACATTTATTTTATACTCTTATTACAGCTATTAATTTTTCCTTGCAACTTATCATTATAAACTGCCATAATCTAGTATTATCCTTCAACAGCTTTAAAAAGTGTACAGCTGCATCTCCTCAACATCAGCAGTATCTACAACATTCTCACCCATACCTATCTTCAAAGCCTGCTGAGACAGTGCTTCTACTATATACAAATTAGACCTAATCCTTTTAGCCTAGTATCTTCGTTTCTCTGAAACACAACAAAACCTACGTTTCCACATATGATACATATCAAACTCAACAACAAAGCTATCTCCATTCCTACTGAAATATGCAATGACAATCACTCCAACACAGACTTCACATACACAACAATATCTATTTGTCTAATCCCCCAATTCTCTCTCTAGACAGCCAATCAAAAGATAAAATAGTGCACCTCAATGTATGCAGTATTTATCTGTACTTTATTGCTCATTACAGGCCGGATAATATAGCAATGTCTGAAGCATGGCTAAAATCTCACACACGCACCACGAGAATTACCCCATCCCCCTCTGGATACTGCCTCTTTAAGCTGGATTGTACACATAAAGGAACTGTAAGTTTGGAAGATATGCTATCCTGCATCCTTTATTCATTATAGATGTACAAAGCAGGAAAGGAGGTGCTGACAGTTATATGTCAGCAGTCCCTGTTGAGAAACAGTGTGTGTAAGTGTGTGTGTGTGTGCGTGTGTATGCGTGTGTGTGTGTGTGTGTGTGTGTGTGTGTGTGTGTGTGTGTGTGTGTGTGTGTGTGTGTGTGTGTGTGTGTAAATAGTTTTAGTTAAGTGGCATCTACTGTTAGTAAAATTGTATTGGAGAATGTGGGGCTAAGATCAAGGTGGGTGAAATATTGGTAAGCCAGTAAGTATAACACTGTTTTGCAGCTGTAAAGTGTAAAGCCTATTTGGATGTGGCAGGTTTTTGTCTTACCCTAAGGCAGCAGTGTGCCTTTGCAATATACTCTTAAGACTGATCACTTCTTGTGTACTATTTGATGATCATCTGTGCAGATTGTGAGACTACACCCTTGCCCCTGACACAAACTGGTAGCAGTAGCAGGATTCAGATCTCATATACCATATATTATTTTGTGGCAGAATTGCAGATTTAAATACTTAATTGGAGCCAGCAATGCAGGTTTCACAACATGTAACACTGTGCCTGCCAGATAAAAACCTCAGGTAAAGAAAGTACCTAGACAGGATGTTGACTTCTGCAACTAATAAAACTGTAACTACAAACTTACTGTTCAATGCTAAAACAAAAATTTCTAAAATCTGAACCATTGTTACTCCACAAATACAAAAAAAAAATCAGACCTTTTCAAACTCAGTAATGTACTCCAAAAATGGAATGGATTCAGCTCTTCACACTTGTCTTGGGATTCAGCAACATTACTGCAGTAGGCCCTCTTTACCACTGATGGTAGTCATTTTCAAGTTCAGACACAGCCCTACCACACTACTTTATCTCAATAAGGTGTAACAATACAGTGGACTGTCTCTCTAGCCTAACACAAATGCAAGTGAGGTGTTCCAGGGGAGAGACATATGATAATAATTCATATACTCTCCCCTGGAAATGTTACTTCCAGCCACAGTAATCAACATGATCAAAAGCTCACGTGTGTGTGTGTGTGTGTGTGTGTGTGTGTGTGTGTGTGTGTGTGTGTGTGTGTGTGTGCGCGCGTATATATATATATATATATATATATATATATATGTGTGTGTGTGTGTATATATATGTGTGTGTGTGTGTGTGTGTGTGTGTGTGTGTGTGTGTGTGTGTGTGTGTGTGTGTGTGTGTGTGTGTATGCATGCGTGAGTGCATACATTGGGCTGAGTGTTACCAGGTGTGTGTGTGTGTGTGTGTGTGTGTGTGTGTGTGTGTGTGTGTGTGTGTGTGTGTGTGTGTGTGTGTGTGTGTGTGTGTGGTCTGCCTTTCTGGTCGCACTAGGGAGATTAGTAAGGGGATAAGGAAGGGTGGGGTGTGAGGCTGGGAGGGGCTTCCATACCTCTCAACTGTCCCTAGACTGATGAGCACCTCATGTAATGCAGGGGAAACACTAGACATCAGGGTCACTTGTTAAATACATGATGGTATGGGGATTCCGTGCCTCTCAATTCTCCCAAAACCAATGAGCACTGGCTATAATATGGAGGGAGCACTAGATATCAGTGACATTTACTCAATATTATTTTAAAATCACTTAAAAAGTTAATAGAATAACAGATTTTACAGCAAGAAGCTGCTACTTAAGGAATATAATGCCAACACCCTAATGTCTGGCACACAGTGATTGAAACTGTAGATTCATTTAAGGACCTGGGTATATGGATACATCTAGCTTTGAGTTTTTCTAATCATATTGACAACTTGGTTAATGATAGTTACAAAACTAAGGGTTATACAAAAAGATTTATAAAATCTAGAAATCAGAAATGATTAAATCATTGGTTATTAGTTACATTAGACCTGAACTGTAGCATGGAATAACAATATGGAATCCTTATAAGAAAACAAGCATGAGTACATTGGAAAGAATACACCAGAAATATACCAAGGGCAACCATGGATGTGAACATTTAAATTATTGTGAAAGACTAAAATATCAGAACTTGGACAGTGTCTCATACAGATATTTAAGAGGAACCCTTATTCAGGTATATAGGTCATTTAGAGACAACTACCTGGGAATGGTTGGGGTTAACAAGAAGAAGTAGTAGGGAATCATCAGACAACCTATGTAAAATATTCTACAGGAAGGAAAGCTGAACTAATTGGCTCTCTGAGAGAACAGGTGATGCTTGGAATAGACTAGCAAATTACATTAAAACAAGCACTAGTTTAGAACATTTTAAATTACAGTCTGGACCCTTATTATAGGAATAACTGTTTTGGTACATTGGCAGGGCAGAGGGGCATGCATTACTGCCTGTACCTAAAATATTTGTATGTATGTATGTATGTATGCTTTGTCTGTGACAGGGACATGGAGATTATAAGAAGCAAGCATTCTGTTAAATCAATATCATTTGAGAGGTATGGTGATGTGCATGTGTGCGTGTGTGCGCGCGTGTGTGCATGTGTGTGTGTGTGTGTGTGTGTGTGTGTGTTTGAATTTGTATATGCATGTGAGACAGTAAATGAGGGGGTTCGTGTACCAGTGAAGATTACTACCACAAAGTGCTTGTAAGCTGTAATCAGTTAGTAACTCAGAGATACTAGTTAATAATGAGATATTTTTCCATTGTGGCTAATGTGTTTTGGAATCTGGTTTCTGCATTCATGTTAAAGGGTCCTTTTTTGCCACAGCCTTATCACTCATGGCTCTCCCATTTCTGAATTATGGCCTTGATCTACATGCTGCTGTTAACTCTTCAGCACAATTTTCTTCAACATAATGAACTCAATGATCTCAGTACAAAGAAGGAAAACTAAAGCTAGAACTATACCTTAGATTACATCCAAAATTTGAGCGCTAATGACCCTACATGATCTTACGACCACTAAATTTAAGTTTTGCCATCTCCTATACAAGCAACCATAGAAGTCAAATCTAAATTAAAGCGCAGTAACACAACACATTTTGCAGAACAGCAAAACAATTACCAAAACAATCCAAACCGCTTCTGGTAATGTGTAACAAGTCTGTTAAAGTAAGTAAAGCAGTACAACCTAATCCATGCACAACAGCCATTCCTTTAGAAGTAGCAACACACTTCTGCCAACACTTCACAAAAATTCTTGAAACTCACTTTAATTAAGTGGTACCCCCCCATAAAATACTCACACACCACTTCAGCTATAACCAATTACTACAAACATAGTTCACATACAATCAAAAAGTATAAATTGTGTTGTTCTGCATATGATTAAATCTCACCATAATATTAAAAACTAATGGTGGATGTAATATCATAACATGACTCATGTTATGATATCTGCACAAACCAATAGCTCTGCTTACTTTACTGCACTTAGCAGTTCATGACTCCAGAGGCAGTCATTGCCACTATGTTAGGGCCCTTCTCAAACATTTCTCTTCCATTATTTTAAAATTGTTATTAGTTAAGGCCATTCTCTGCTAATACACTGAAATAGGGCTATAATTTGCCTCTGATCAAAGAAAAAAGCACATTATTGTATATTTCTAATTTCCAATGGAATAGTACTCTCATAACTGCTTGTTTCACTCTGCAAAACTGCTTTTTTTATGAAGACATATAATGATCACTGATCTAAAGCTTGTTTTATCTAAACTCATCTGATCAAGAACTCATTTCATCTTAAGTTCATTTCATTTAAACTCATTTAATTGAAAACTGACTTTATTACAAATATACCATAACAAATGTTTTTGCATGGAGGTAAGCCCCCCTGCACACCCCTACACCCCCCTTACTTATATATACTAACTCCATGTCTGCACAGCTTCAGAGAAAAATAAAAACACAACACACAGTGAATCACTGCTGGAGTAAAAAAACAATCATCTACAAATCTGGCGGTACAACAAGTTGCTGACCACTGCAGTCCACACATACTCTGCTAGACTCCCTTCCATAATAATTCCTATGATAAAAAAATGACCCCATCAGATACTTTTTATAGACTTCTATACTTTTCGATGAAATGAGTTTAGATGAAATGAACTTTTGATGAAATGAGTTTTCAATCAAATAGTTTTAGATGAAAGAGATTTTGATCAAATTATATAAACCCCCTTAACAGTTATGCCATGGGAATTAGAAACCTTAGTTTCACTATGCTGAGCAAGTTTGTGCAATGAGCGGCTACATGCAGGGTGTGTACAATTCAGACGTGCATGTCAGCCAAGCCATGAATACTGAGCAGGAGAGCTGGCCACAGTATATAATAATGGCTGTATAAGCAGATGGTAATGAGCAACATTACTAAAATGACGGGCCCCATATATGTAAATAAATTAAATCATGATGTCAGAGTAATTCAGAAACATATAAACAGCATGACCTGGTGCTCTACTTCCAGTATTATTTAACACAGCTAAAACCTCATATATATGCTATGGAAAGTACAGTTGTTTAAGTAAATGTACCATAACAGCAGATGTTTAAATGATCACTGCTGCAGTAGCCTAAGCTATATGGGCTGTGTTCTGCATAGGATATAACAGCCAGACAGCTTCCAAAGCTTCAGGGCACAAACTATTAGTCATCTCAGGCTGAGCTGACTGAAAAAAATAGGTTTGTGAACCATGTACTTCAGACCTGTCATGCCAACTGACAGAGGGAGGCTAAGCCCCAAGAAGACATTGCTTGAAAAAGAAAAATACATGTCCACTCCCTGGCCCAAAAAACACTCCAGAAATAAGGGGAATGGAAGGAGCAGCTACTGCATACTGATCACTGATGTAGTAACCTGAGCTAAATGGTTAGATTACCATAGCTTGATACCTGGGTGGTGGACAGGGAAGGGTCCAGGAGCCCCTCTAGAATGGTCTTAGCAAAGCCTATCCCAGACCTTTGAAAAAGGAATCCAGTTTGTAGTGCTTTGTGAAATTATGCACAGAGGACTAAATTGCTGCACTCTACTGACATCTCTGAGTTGTTTCTGGATTCTTCCACAATGCCTTCTTCTCATCTTCACAAGAAATGAACAACTAATCGGACATTCTGAAAGATTTTGTTCTGTCAAGACAGTAACTGAGCTGTCTGCGGACATCCAAGATGTAAGCAGTCCTTTCTCCCTTATTCTTGGCTTCAAGAAAGAACACAGGGAGATGGCTAGATTGGTTTAAAGTAAATGCGGATACCACTTGATATATTTGTTGTGCATGACCTGAATGTTGAACGTGCGTAATATCGAATACATGGGTTTTTAAAGTAAGTATGTATGTGAAGATTGGTGGAAGTGGTAGTTTGTGAGTGGGAGAGTGTGTGGGGTGGCGTTAGGTAAGGGGATAGTATATGGGAGTTTTAGGTTTGTATGTGAATTTTAGGGTTAAGGTAGGGTTTAAACCGGTGACAGCTGTGTTTTGTGTGTGCATGGGTATTCTGTGTCCAAGATGTGTGTGGTGATAGCATTGAATATTTTACTGTGCACATTTTAAGAAATGGATCAATTGGCCTAAAATCTGGATTGATGTGTGTGCTTTTTTTTTTGGAAATAATTCCTGAAAAATGATACTCAGAAGTGAAGAGATATATGAGGAAACAATTGTAGTAGCACACCAGGCTATGATATGTTTGATGTCTGCTGTCATGCAAAGTTCAATAATCAATTGAATCTAGCCAAACTGGAAATGTCGGACTGTAGCTCATTGAAGTAGGGGAGATGGGAGGAGTAACTTGGCCAGGAACTGAAACTTACAAAACTGCTCTTTGTAAAAAGTCTTTTTTATCTCAGTAATTTGACACTTTTGCAAACTTCTTTCAGAGAATATGTAGTGCATCAATAGGAGCAACATTTGTAAAACTCATTGCAGACCAATCAATGACACATGATCTGCAGACTGTCAAACTTGGCAGTTTTTTTATATCACAGGATCATAGGAGATTACTAGGCTATCGACCTGGAGGTCATTTCAAGCCTAGCCGTTTCATCCCAATGTAATGCTATGGAAATGTTAGTTACTACCCAAGATTGCATTAGTAAAGACTGACCATGTCCAAGAGGGTTGTGGGCACTATTTCTGGAAAGAATTTACGGTGCCCCATCCACTTGTACAGGTTCCTTTTGAACAGTGTTATAAAGGTGCTCTATTTCACATGAATAGGTAGCCTATTGCAAAGATGCAGCAGTCACTGGGAGATAAATATGTCCCTCCAGCATGTCCTATTTAAGTCACAGGCCATATTTAGGTCCCTGGAATGGGTGGCCCTAGTCCCATTTGATTTTTGGATATGCAGCAAGTTCATTAGGTTTGGGCCTGAGATTGCTCTGTAAGCCAGGCATAAGTCTCCCCTAAGAACGTTATATGATACAGAGTAAAGTGACAGGGACTTTAGTTGGTCTGTGTATGACACATGCTGGAGTCCCTTGATCTTCTTTATTAGAAACCTTTGAGGTCTCTCCAATTGCTGCAGGTGCTTTGTACTGTACATGCCGAACAGGGTGTTATACTCAATTATGGGCTAGATTAGTGCCAAGTATAGAGGGATTATAACCTTTTTTGCTCTCAAGGCAATGCCTTTACTAATCTAGTGTGTTATGTAGAAAGCCTTCCTTACTACACTGCACAAATGTGTTCTGTTCTAAGTGAATGGAAGTATAGTCTGAAAACAAATGGCAGGGCTACTTATTCTCACAATATGTGCTCCATGGTGAATTATGGGACAGATTTAGCTTTCCAAAGGAATCAGGATGTCTGCCACTATGAGTTCAGACAAGGATACAAAAATAATAAAGTTAAAAATGAGTACTTATTTTGATGCAGGCAGCTTTTGGAGGTGCAGTAATTCATGAATGAATGTGTCTTTCGGCTTTTCCTGGTTAGGGGTCGCCACAGCGGAACTCCGGTCTGCTAATGATTGGCAGTTGATTTTTACGTGCCAAGTTGCCAGCCCTGACACACAACCTTCAATGAAGGTATGCCCATTCATGCATGTCTCCAAGCAGAAGACGCTCTAGCTGAGAATCGAACAGGACAGCGTCTTACTGTGAGGCGACAACGCTACCGCAGCAACATCACTACGTATCAGGTGTAGTAATTCATGGCATGATAAAAAAATATATGTTTTTTTTCATCATTTGCCCATAGTGTTTCTTTAACTCATTAACGACTATGTGCTTTGAAATGTCACACCTCTAGCAGCCTACACACATCCCTGCATTTCAGTGCATTTTCTGAAAAAAATCAAAGTGTAAAATAAAAAAACTCAAGTATTTTGTGGACAATAAAATCTATTAAAACTATACAAATAGTAATGTTAACAGTAAGAAGTATTCTTTACAGCAGTAACAGTCACTGCATTCATAGTCTTTCCATAAATAGTGCAATATATTTTAATGCACACAAACCCAGAATTATGTTTTCCTAAACTTTTACAAAGAAATTGTTATATCTTGAAAAATGTACAACTTAGACATACATTGTTAGAATGTTTTTGTTAACCAGACATAAGCTTTCACATGACAAGAAATTCCTTTCTGGGTGCATGTTTATTGAGACAGTTACAGAAATATGGAAACAGAAGCTTAATTGTATAATCAGCAATATAAATAACACTAAATATCTCTCAAGCCATGGAACTTACAGTGCAAATATCAATGACACTTTTCATCAACAACATCTAAGGTTTCACCTGATGCCATGCAATAGTCTGTAAGCCACTTGTTTTTTCAAGCACTAAGTACATAGAGAAATATTGCTTATTTTCATAATTAGTAACAAGCAACTAACACATTGACAATGAATTTTCCTGTCTCTCCATGGCATTTCACACCATGCCCCTCAATAATACTGCAGGATAATATAGAGTAACAATCCTAGTGTCATTTTGGTAGTAAGTCCTTGTCCCTTCTAATACTGCCTATTATTAGCTTGTAAGTCACTTAGTTAAAGAAGCCAGACCCAAGAAGGGTTTGGACATCATAAGGAGATATGGGTTTTAACTGGAAAGATACAAAAAATGCTATAGGCTTGAATGAGTTTGTTTTCATATGTCATTTTCCTACTGAACCTATATGAAATTGAATGCTGTGACCTAGTATTGTTTAAGTCATAGATATGACAGGTAACTTTCCCTTTATCCCCCCCTATTCTCTGATTTCCAGAGCTTGTGAGATCCAAGATTAGTTTACAGATACTAGAAGGAAATAATATGAGAATTCTCAGACAGCCAAAATGTTGAACACAGAGAGAAAACTCAGGCACAGACATGAAACAAGGGGGAAATAAAGGTAAATAATGTTAACTTTATGAGTGGCAATATTGAGATTATAATAAATGGACTTCAAAGCAATTCATGATGAGAACAGACTGACATTTGAGTGGCATTGTCCTGTAATATGTGCAACATATTTGAGCCTTACACCGTCTCTAGGAGCCTGTACAATCTGGTGCAGTTATGTTATGTGTCAAGTTAATTGTAATGAACTTGGGACTGCTCCAGAAGGAACTTAATTTGTGCTGCTCTTCTTTTATAGAGTAATCGATGGATATTAATGACTGTTGTCCTAGGGTTCTCAGTTTCACTTCAGCTATGAAGTAAAATTCTGCAATTCTCAGTAATGCCTTGTATCATACCACAGACCAATGTTTATTTCACTTTTAATGATAGCATCCAAATGACCAGCAATATCATATTATATATGCTTACTGGCCTGAAGATTTTCTCTCTGAAGGTTGTAGCATATCAGGCTGGTTACAGGTCAGTCATGAATAGAGTGGTGCTGCCATCCATGTAAGCTGTTCAAACCATTGTTTTATTTGTTTCGATTTCCTTTTTACTAATTATGTTGCTGATGTGGGAATGGCCATTACATCTCCCAATGCCTTTCCAAGGTTAAAAGTACATTGGATACTTAGCAGATTATTGTCCCTCGAGGTAATGTACAAGGCAAATAAATTAGTTATCTCTACATTACTACCAGAAGTCAGGTATATGTAATTTATTAGTCATTAAAATTATTTAGTTAACACTGTTAATAAATGAGGCTTCATCAGGATATGGTTAAAACAAGTCCTATAGGATTTACTCATTTTCAAAACGAGTAAATAAAACAAATAAGACTGGGAAAAGAATTTGGGGCAATAAGGAATTTGCGTTTAGTTCCTAAATGGTTTCTTAGACTGCATGACTAGTAACTAGGGGTTTGGGAGTTGTCATAATGGTTAAGCTGTTTACCTAACAATCACATGATACAGGGTTTAATTCTCACCTCTGGGGGAAATTGGTTAGGATTCAAATGGCCCATTAGGGCAGCTAGCCTAGTACTTACCTATGAGCTTATGCACCTATGAACTACCTATGAAGCTATAACCCAGCTGTACTTCCAAATCAAATTTGACTTGAGTTTCTTTATGGTTATTTGTCTTGTATTTATCGGATTTCAGGAATGAAAATATCCCATGCATTGTAATTATTGCCTTTCCAGTATGCCTGTTCTCCAGACAGGTGATTTTCCTGTTCAGTGGAGAGCTTTGAGAGCCTTATGATGATGGTACCTTGCAGATGGATTGGAAGTCTGGTAAAGAGATCCAAAACAGAAAACAGCTTAAACAATGGGACCACTACCATCAACTACAGAATATCTCCCACAAATAAACAAAAAACACTTTTATGCAAACATCAAATGAAAATAAAATCACCAATAAATTATTTTTTGCCGATATTGACACCCCCACAACCACCTTACTTAAATATAGTAACTGAAGTGGGTAAACTGTTCCTGTACTAATTTTGCCAAATCTTGCCACCAGTAAAACTAATTTCAAACTACAGCCATAGCTCAAACAGCAGATCCATGACTCATATGCATATAAAAATATTAAATACATGTATACAGTAAAATTAACAACCATCTAAACTATTGTAACTACAAAGGAAAAAACATATGTTATATTTATTCATTTATTACAAGGAAAATAATTGGCCCTTTTGGAATTGTTTCAGCCATAAGCAAGACCAGAAAACCAAGATATATATATATATATACATATATATATATATATATATATATATATATATATATATATATATATATATATGAAAAAGTTCCAAAAAAGGCCATGTCATTTATCCAGTTAACAAATGAATAAATATATATATTTTTAAATTTATATATATGTGGATGTATATAGATAATTTTGTGCATCCAGTCAACAGTCAGAGATACAGGGAGAGGATGCAGAACTCTCCACACTCAGTGGAGAATGAACCCTGGAGCTTTGAGGCAGAGGCCTTACCACTAAAACACTATTCTGTCGTTTAGGTAACTTTGTGGTCGCACTACAGCAAAATAAGGCAAATGAGTGCAACTTTAGTGATTGTGACAGTCATAAAATGCCCTTGATGTTACTGGATCTGAAATTCTTGGATTTAACATCTCAATATGCTCCTTTCAACAGGAACAGGTCATTGTATTGTGAACCTTCCACTGAAGAAAAGGCAGATATTGTCATGTACTCCTGATCTAGAAAGTAAAATACATAAGTGAAAATGCATGTGACTTCAGGAAGTGATGAAAGTGTCAAACAGCTGATGGTAGGAATAAAACTGAATGGATGTGGAGACCATACATTGTATACCAGGGCTGCACATGGAACATGGCATGGATACAACAAAACACCCCGTGAAAGATTGATGAAACTTTTGCTGTGCTCTGAGTAAACTGATATCAGCCCTAGTTGTATGATTTTTTGAATAAGCTTTTTGAAAGTAAGCTCATACTGTGGACAGACAAATAAGTTTTCAAAAAAATCAAAGGCACAAGGAAAAACTTCACAAATAAGGTGACCACACCACTAGTTCCAAGAAAGGCTGTATAAGCACTTTTGTTCCTTTATTCTCTAAAGACAAAATGGAACTTCATCAGATACACAAACACATCATTTCCTTTCATTTAAATACCATTTAAAAATCATGTGATCCACAAAAACAATTTTACTTTCATTAAAAACAATAAAAATAAAAACCTTCATCCTTCTTATTTATTATATTATTTATTATAGGGTGGTTTTGGCTTTTAGGGGGAGTGTTTTTGCCAAAAAAATTTTTAGCGGGGATTGCTTTATAAATATATTATTAATATTGTTAACAAAAGCTGATTTAATGTGTTTTTTGTTTAATGTGTAGGGTTAGGAAGTTCCAGTTGAAGGGACTAGTGACATTCACAATACACTTGATAAATAAGAAGGATGAAGGTTTTTATTTTTATTGTTTTTAATGAAAGTAAAATTGTTTTTGTGGATTACATGATTTTTAAATGGTATTTAAATGAAAGGAAATTATGTGTTTGTGTATCTGATGAAGTTCTGTTTTGTCTTTGGAGAATAAAGGAATGAAAGCGCTTATACAGCCTTTCTTGGAACTAGTGGTGTGGTCACCTTATTTGTGAAGTTTTTCCTTGTGCCTTTGATTTTTTTGGAATTAGTGTTGCCTTGGACTATTGTTTAGTTGTTTGTTCGTAGACAAATACATTTAGAATACATTTGCTGACCGACAGATAGATGTCACAAAAATGCACAAAGTATAAAGCTGGGAAAATGAAAGGTTTGCGGAACAGTATTTCATGATAACCAGAACAGCAGATATTTTCAGTATTCTGAAGTGTGAAATTAAGCTTTGTTTGGTGTTAATCCCTTTATATCACAGGCTGCCATTCTCAAATTATTTTCACCTGAAGAAAAAAATGCAGGCATTTCCTGGTCATCTGTCACTGTACCATAAAACAATGTCCACGATGACATTGGATTTGTGACGCAATGAATAATTTATGTAACCTCTTCAATAAAATATAACTTTGATAACTGGCACATGCTTTCCATAGAGAAAGAAAACTGAGTTTGCATTACAGAAAATTATATAGAAACTTCTTGTGTATAATGTTAGTTACTGGTAATTATTTTTCATTTGCACATCTAAGATTAAACAGACACCAGTAAATGAGCATGTAGCTTGTTAATTTTCTCTCTCTCTTTCGCTTTCTCTCTCTCTCTCTCTCTCTCTCTCTCTCTCTCTATCCACACCTGCTGTTCATTCACAAATGTACAGCCTTACAGACAATATTTTTTCAAAATGACAAAAGGGTATATATTTACTGTTGGGTTTCTCTTTTATGTAACACATAAAAACTTTGAGACATACACATTACTTAAACACCCTCAAGTCACCAAAGCCACTCGGAAGGTGTAGGATGGAGAGATTTTGGCCAATGAATATAAGAGCTGGGCCTCTTCTCACATGTGGCCAGAAGGGAAAGGGGGCAAGATATGGATGTACAAAGTCATGTCAGGCAGATATGAAGAGCCCAGCCTGACCAAGGATGATGGAGGGGGCCCAAGTATAGACACTAATTTCTCCCTGGATCTGGGAAAGTACTTTGTGAAGGATAGGACTGCGAATTCATGGAATGGTTTACTAGAATGGGTGGTACAAAGGTGACATGCAGAGAAAGGGGAATAAGGAAAGTGATAAACTAGATATGTTCATTCCTCCTTCTGCCATAAGACAAATGTAGTGTAAAGTTTCTGAAAAAAAAAGGAATAAGGTAACCTATAAATACTGAGCAACTCTGTAAACATTAAAACTCAGTATGCATCTCAGAGATTGCTCTTTCTGTGGAACAAGCCTCCCATCCATGTGAAGCAGAGTTCTTCCCTGCATCTATTCAAGTGGAGCTTTGAACAGTGGATGGGAAATTGTAAATTTACCCCTGAGTTGCTCCTGTGTCTCTGTTATTTGAATTTTTTATATTAATTTTGCCACATTATCACTTAATAGCAGGAAGTTAGCCTTAGAGTAGTTCCTGAATATGCCAGGGTTAGTTGAGAGCCCAGGTTTTATTTTTACCTCAAAGACGACCATTTTGTGGTCTGACCTTACCAGGGAAGGTTTTACACTAGGGGTTGTGCAGCACTCTTTCATATTAATGAGGGCCAGATCCATTTTGGTTGCACCCCTCGTTGCTGTATTGACAATCTTGTCCAGGAAATTTATGTTTACAAAATCCAGGAATCTCTATGCCTGTACATTTGGTGTCATATAGGATTCCCAGTTAATATGTGGTAATTAAAGTCACCCATGAATATGGTATTGGGTTGGATGTGAGTGTTTCCAATGAGTTTAAATACATGGTATGGGTTTCCTGGGTCATATAGGGGGACCTATAGCTTGCAAGGAAGTGGCATTGGATTTTACCTGTGGTGATTTGAACATGGGGTAGCTCAAGTGCATTTTCCTCTTTGACCAGCCTTGAGGTATATTTATTTTTGATGTAAATCAAGACACCTCCACCTTTAGTCTTAATCTGTGTAGTAGCTGGTCTAAATCTGGGGAAGAAATGATAACCTTGCACTGATGATGTGCTCTCCATGACTTTAGACCATGTCTCAGTGACCGCACAGACATCAGCATTCTCAAGGGTGAAGAGAACTTCTAAGGAGTGGAGCTTTCTGTTTAGACTCCTAGCACTAAGTAGTAATATCTTTAGATTTTCTTGGTTTTGCTATGTCAGAAATGCTTTCAGTTTGGTATTACCTAAAAAGGCACTATGGGGAAGACAATGTTTTAGCTAATATTTGAAAGCCTAGTAGGAGAGGTGCAGACCATCCCTGGCAAAGCAGCGTGGTTTGTTGACCATCTCCTTCCATATTGACAAATATTACACCCCCTTAGAATGAAACCAGAAACTAACCAATTATTAAAGTCATTAATATTTTGTTAGTATTGTAGTATCATCGTTGGAGAAGGCAAAATGGTGCTGAATGCTAGGCTCATACCAGCATGGGACACATAGTCAGACAGCTCCATGATATCTCTCTTCATATAGTCTAGGGAGGTACATCTCAGGTCATTTACACCCACATGGACTATATCTGAGTCATACTGGTACTTGTGGTCCAATGACCAGAGTGTGTGCGTAATATGGTGGATCCCAGCCCCTGATATGCAACTGACTGTGACTTTCTCCTTACTCCGCTTGGTGAGAGGGATATCAGTATAGTCAAAAATGAATGTAGCCGAAGCCAAAAGAACAAAGTCAGCACAACAGGACCCGAAAAGCAACGATTAAGTACAATGCTGTAAATCCTTTTGCGTGGCCAGTACCAACACAAACGCAGCTTATTCAAAAGCTTTTATTAGATCTCCAAATTAAAACCAAGCGCTTTCTCCCAGTCACTACCGGGCTTTCTCAAGGTAAAACAATTTGGTAACTCATGCCATTTCATTTATACTCTAGACAAGGTCACATGTCTCAGTTAATTAATGCCTATTGATATTTTAAAGTAAAATACAAAGAAATGTAAAAATATAAAATTGTAAAAATGCAAAAATGTAAAGTGTTATATAAAGTTTTGTATAAAACAATCTTATATCCAAGCAGTAAAGCAGCACTATTGTTTTAGTTAACCATATTCTCAGGACAAGTAAACATACCCCCAATAAAACCCCCAAACTTCCTCCTGTTTTTCTTTTATGCTTTTACTTTTAAAGCCTTGTCAATTTTGCATTTTTACAATTTTTATATGTTTACATTTCTTTGTATTTTACTTTAAAATATCAATAGGCATTAATTAACATGAGACATGTGACCTAGTTCAAGAGTGGAGCACTCAAATGCATGGTCTATCTGCATAAGACCACCAGTATCACTGATCTTTTTGCATGGCATTCACTTAACATTTTTAAATGAAACATAACCAAACTGTAGCGTTGGATCACATCTGGCAACAGGGGCCTAGATAATTCAGTACCTAGATGGGATGGGGGTTCATAAAGCAACGTCTTAATGAAATGAGAATTATTTTTTTTTCCTTTACTCCCATGCTTCATCAAAAACTGTCACAAAGTGAGATTTACAAAATACTTGGGTTAGTGAAATTCCTGCTCTTTGATATCAGACTTAGTACATTTAGAGTTGGGATGTGAGAGTACAATGATGCTGTTTTGGTAGTTTTTGCAGGACCCAAAGATGTGTAATACTGGTTGTTTTTTGTTTTTCCAATAGACTTAGGTTGGGCAAAATGTACACTTTATGTTTAACCATAGCTCTGATGTGATACCACCAGAAGATACTGATTTGCTTGAAAATGGACTTGAATGTGGTCCAGGGTACCACCAATATCTTTGCTTATGTCACAGAAGCAGTGAAAAACTGTATTTACTTTTGTATTTATCATTCATTCAGTGTTTAGGCCTTCTAACAGGCGATCATGGATTCCTTCATCAACTTACTGTTGATTCACCTCTTCCGGCTCATTTTCTGTGACGTCAGCACTTGAGTCAATAGCAAATCTGCAGCACTTTTAAACAACTTTGCATCCATTATGAAAGGCTTTAGATTTATTCAGGTAATTATTGCTGCTAACCATAAGCATGTATATTCATTGGTCTTGATATTTCAACTTATGTCAACCTCTAACATGGAGGTGAAAACTATCTCATGATCAGAAAATTTCCTGATCATCTTCAACATTGAGTTAACTTGCCTTTTTCCTCCTGATGTTGAAGTGGTTGAATACATGAATTTAAATTATGTAACCTGGTCCTATTTGTCTCCATTTCATGACCTGTTCCAGTCATATAGTATTGCAAACAGGACTGACTTAGTAACTGAAGATTATAACAACTTTGAAGCCACAACCACTGGTCCAATTCATCCTTTTTATATCTCCCAGACTCAGTATGTTTGTATGAGCCATGGCATAAACTGGAACACCAGAAGCGAATTGATTGCTACTTCCTGGAAGATAAGTTGTCACTGCACATGCAATTTTCAGATCTCCTGTAAGAAGGCATGTTTTTGTCCACAGGGATCTCAGCTGTGCAAACTAAATCAGCTAATTTATTCAAACTGATTGACAGATTTTGTAGTTAAGAGATAAAATGGAGACAAAAGTCTACAAGGGAAACAGAGATATTGGGAGACAATGTCATTCTTGAGAGTAATTGCCAAAGCCTTTGCACAACTATATTGCATGTCCATCCCTTACAGTGTTTGGTTTGGGCATATGCAGAGGAATGGTGGATAAACAGAGGAGTAAAAAATGCACCACCATCACCACCACAAAAAAAAAAAACACTGCTCACCCAAGTGGGGTTAATCTTGGCCACAAGTCAAAGGATTTGTTCTGTACTGATTATCTTTAGCTTCTATGTTACTTTTAATGTGGATCTTCTTGGAGTACTTGGAGACCTATTATAATATCTCTGCTACAATCTTTGAGTGCTTTGTCTCCTACATCTCTTGGCATATGCCTGCAAGAGTCCATCCTAGGAACGCTTTAGTTTACCAAACATATGCTACTGCTTAGTGATTTCATGCAAGTCAGAGGTGTTCAGTATTACTACTACATGGATGACTCTTAGATTTACCTCTCTTTCCCTCAAGAAAATATGGCTATTCTGAATCTGTTGAAAACTACATAGAAGATATCCTTTCTTGGACTATTTTTCAATGGCTGCACCATTGGAGCTTGCTGAATGCTCAAGGACAGTAACTGCAGTACCTGAAACTACAAAAAGTACAAATACAGGAGGATGTCCTAATTTGTTTCCAGTAGTTCAAAGTATTACTCCTACTCTGAGTATTACCCCCACCTCACTCTCAGAGAAGTAGAACCCTACTTTAAGGATTACAAGGGGGTGAAGCTCCCCTTCAAAATTGCTCAAAAAGTAAACCCAACTGAATGGCACAGATGTAAGATGTCCGTGCATGCCACCAGTGACCTAAGCTCCCGAAAAGACTGGTGGGCTAGGATATAGTGGCCAATGGACAGTTCTCCTTTCTCAGGAGGAGGGTTTTGGGAAAATCATTGCCTGTACAACCTCTGTGGGAGACCACTAGACTCACAGTGCAGTAAATTCGTTAAGAAGCAGTTTAAAATGTGTTGACATTAGTACATATTATTCTTCCTATTTGGAATCAAGACTGGCAGCTGTCACAGAGTGTTGTCTCTCAGCAGTTAGTTAATGTCCTCCTGTAGGATTATTATCTGCTTTAGGGTGTCTGTTGTAAGGCCACCTCCAAGAAGAATCAGAGATCTGCCTGACAAAGGGACATGTCTGGGACTTTAAAGTGGAGCTATGGAACTACCCAGGGAGAGTGGAGTGGGCATGCTGAGTAGATGGTGAGAAATAAGTGGCAGGTCGGGGGGGGGGGAGAAAAAAATGCTTGAAAAAGTATAACAGTGAGTTCTGGAATTTGCTTTTACTCTGGATAAGGATTGTAAAAAATGTTAGGACTCGCATTTGATATGGAACTGGCCTCAGTCATCTCTCTTCTGGGTTATGTAATGCCCTTTATCTGTGCTATGTGACAACATCACCAAGCTGCAGCACACAGAAAGTTCTGCAGACTGTGCTTGGCTATCCTGAGGTTCCCAGTAGTTTTCAGGATTAGACTGCAGTCACCTGCACTACTATTGTCTTTTTCCTATTTAAGTCTCTGGACCATGTAATTTGGTACATTGGCAGATCCAGGAAGGTATTATTGTGCAAAGTTTTTGTAGGTATCTCATGATGTATGTCATTCATTAGACCTTCTAGGATAATTTTCATTTAGTACTAATTATACTATCCTACATCAGATCTTACCCAGACTGAGTAATAGATTCATAGATTAGTACTAGGCTAACTGCCCTTGTGGGGTATTTTAAGCCAATTACCCCATGTGAGAATCAAACCTTGCACCTTGTGTCTGTAAGGTAAACACCTTAACCATTATGCTAACCTCCCACCCAGATTGATTTATATTATTTTATTGTGTAAATTAATACTGAAGATTTAAATTTGCTTTATACTTTGTAATTTAATAAACATGAAAATAAAGCAATTTAATTGTTACTCACATACCATAGCTAAAGCAAAAAGCCTCCATGTAAATCTTCTCAAATTATAGCAAAGAAAACAAATCAAATTGTAAAAAAAAAAAAAAAAAAGTCTTTAAGTATAAAAAAATTCATCATTATGTCAGCCCCCTTCAAATCATTTAGGCTAGAACAAGTTAAGAAATCATAAAATAATATTAATTACGTAGAACAATACAGAGACTTTAATATTCCACAGAAGTTGAAAATATGAAAAAATGCATGCATATATCATACTTTTAACTTCTTAACATAGTACAGTGATTCTTTGGAAAATGACTGAAAATATTGTGGTAGCAAAGAGCGGTGATTTTTTTTTTCTGCGAAAGGCTATATGCATCTTCTATATACAATATAGACATAGTAAGTAGTCCTCTGCTTCCTCTTCATGTGCGTTTATGAACAACTACAATGTGATTGAGTAACCAAAAGTGAAACAGGAATAGGTTACCTCAAATTAATGATTTAGTGACACCTTGTGGCCATAGAGAAACTTGGCATGTCATAACATGAAATTAGTGTAATCTCAGGTAAAAATCTACTGCCAATCATTAGCGGACCGGAGTTCTGCTGTGGCGACCCCTAACCGGGAAAAGCCGAAAGAAGAACAACAACAACTTCTATACCATACTTATTTAGGCTTGCATTGTGTTTAGCAGTCAAGTGTAGCCTGTATTTCCAAACTAAAATATTAAAGTTTATTTCTTAGAAGCAAAATTTATACTTAAGATAGAACTCTTTGAGAATGACATCATAATTAGTTACATATATTTATTTGATTACTAATGTAAATCATATACTGTTTATGTATTGCATGCAGAAAGCATGCATGGTGGCTGGTAGCAAAAATAATTAATGCTATGTGCAGACTTAGCCTGCATTTGCTTGTTGCTCTTTGCTTTTGACATTCTTAAAATTAAGCTATTCTTGAATTTATTTTATTTTGAATTTGTAAACAGGGGTAGAACACTGATCCCATTGGATCCATTTCCATCTCAATCAAGGGACCACACAATAGATACATGGCATTATAATTGCCAAGGTGATAGCATTTATTCCCAAGTGTTATTACTTTAAATAACTTTTAGTTTTAGCGTCCCGTAAGTCAAAAGGGTAAACATTCCATATTTTAAGGTTTCTATGTTCTTGCATAGTCCCATAACTCAAAAACTACATATTCTGCATTTACCTGCATACACTAGAGAGAGAGAGAGAGAGAGATAGATGCCTGCTTTCCTTTTTTAGACCCATAACCATAATAAAAATCATATATAAGAAATTACATATGAAACTATGTAAACTTAAACAACAAACTAAAGGAGAAAATAACATAGAAAACCAGATAGTGTAAATATGCTATAAACAGTAGTACATTAAATCATTAATAAGTATCACAATCTTTAATATGTGGACAAGATAAATCACTTGACAAAAAGAAATTGAGTTTCCTATACAAAACAAAGGCTAAGCCCCAGATGGTGTAATAGTGTAGTCTAGTAACTATGGGCAGATGAACAAATAGAGAAGGAACATTGAGCCGTGAGATTGTTATCCATCCCCCTGCATCTCCGTCTGCAGCAATCAACCTTGTATTCTTATGGATTAAACTCTGTAGTCAAAAGCTTCCAGGAGGGGCTGCAGACTTCAGATGGAAAGCAATAAATAATGAAGTAAATATGCTAAATTTCATTATGTATATCCAGACTCACTGGCATCCTATGCTAAAATAAGTGAGGATCCAATTACCCTGGCTATTCAGTAGGAGTGCTGAAACTGTGAGCCTGGATAATTTTCTCGCTTCATCCCAGAATCTCTTCCAGACATTCCCAGAATTTATGCACAGTATTGCTTGAGAAGTATTGCAAATTGTGCAAATTATGCAGAGTGTAGCTATAACCTACCTCACTGTAGTGAGAGGGTGACAAGAACCCCCCCATATAAAAACTTCATGTGGTGTTTTGGAGTTCTACTAAACTATCACAAATTGCAAAACTGCAATCCAGCCTCCTGTGCAGCAGGCTGAATTTGAATTCCTTTGACCTGTTGAATGTAACTGATGCCTGACTGATGGGTGGATATCGTGTTTGTGACTCAAGAGTACTCTGTGAAAGTGCATAGCCTAAAGTTGTAGAGAGCTGACATTTGTATGACTTATATGAAGTGCTGCTTAGAAAAGGTGACAACAATTTTCCTTGATTAGTTTAAAAAATTATGAGGATAGAATAACTGGCATGTCTCTTTGGAAATATCACCAAATTTCCCTAGGTAATACCATATCGTCCATGGGGAGATGCTTCTTCCTGATGATTTGGAAAGTGGCAATGGTCCAGTTCTTGTTTACCACAACAAGATCAGAAAATAAGGTTATTCTAGCCTTCACTCTGGATGGTCACCATAGCTTCTGTCTCTCCCTACCTTTAGACAATGATGACCCCATAAAGGTATTCTAAAGCACACACCTTTTTTTATTTGCATAGCTTTCTGGAATTACCACTCAACTGCATATGTGGTTATGAGGCAATTCCACTCTCTGGTGTGATGGAGGTTTGTTTGCTTACCAGAAAATTGCTAGATGTGATCCACTACCCAGAATATCTGCTTCCAGATTAGCCTGTAATGGAGAAGAGGACTCAGATACAGAAAAATACCATGTGAATTTTGAAAGCCTCCACAAAGAGCTGAAGGTATGTATGTCCATAGTATCTAATTTTGCTTGACATCCACATCACATGGAATGGGAGACTAGGTTTACTTGAACCCAGCTATATTGCCTTAAAAGGTTTTGGATTTTTCCAATCCACGTCTTGATATGGGGAACTGGGGCATGTAACCTTTTTCACAAGTGTTCTTGGACAAACAGTTCAGACCAAAGGGTTGCAAATTGATCTTTAAAAGGCTTAGTTTGATGGGTGCAGCTTTATTTCTAGTTATTTTGGAGTCACAGATAAACATTTAAATGAAATTCCAAGAGAATTATTTTGGTTTTCTCCAACAGCCTGGGTGATTACAAATAATTCAGCTCTGGATTTGTTACTTTTGAGTCCAGTCAGAATATAGAAATTGTTCAAATATGTTTTTATAACAATCACATCATCTGAGGGATTTCCATAGAAAATAACTTAATCATCATTCCAGCAGCACTGTGAATTCAGCCTGAAAGGTATTCTGTCCCTTCAGTATTGTGTTATTATGGCCCCACTGAGTTAGAATAAACAAGGGGGACTGGGAGCAGCTTTTGCATGGGGATTTACTTACAGAAAAGTCATAAGAAAACATTGAAAGGGAAGGGCACACAGAGCCTGTGTACCCTTTATACGCTGAAAAGAAAGCCATAATGCCCTAATACAATCTAAACATATTGCTAAATTACAGAGTCAAAGGCTTTTTGAAATCCACCAAAACAGCCTTTGTAGAGGGAAAATATTTAAGCTGGATATACATGTAAGTAAGGAAGATTTACAGGTAGTCTGTCCCAGATCTGCCTTTAGTAAAACCTTCTTGAAAGAGATGTACATGATGGGGCAAAAGAGGCTGTTTACATTGACTTTAGTGCAGAGCCTGGCTCCTGGGCTTCAGTACAGATAAGGTCTATTCGGTCTACATTTTCTACAAGCCACTGGCCATATTGGCCATTCATAGGTTGAGGAACATGATTATTTAAAATTCCTTAAGTGATGCTGGATCACCCCCCCCCCCACCCCCATTTCAAACACCTTTTGAAATAATTATTTGAAAGGTAACAATAACTGAGCATGCAATCCTTTATATGAGGCAGCCATAAGCCCATCTGAGCCTGGGATCCTGCCAGTGGGTAGTGCTTTGTTTGTCCAATGGATATCGTCAGCAGATATAGACTACACAGGTGGTTCTTCCAAAAAATATAGCTGGGGCAGATCTAGCTTATTAAGAAAATGCTTAATCTGAACTGTTTGCCGAGGATGTGAGGCTTCTGTGCATAGTATAGCATAATACATTTAGTAAACTCTACGCATCTACTGATGAAGTTTATATATTCTCTTTGGATTTATTTGCACTGATCAGTGGGGCTCCTTGTCTGTTTTTTAGTCTCTATGACAGTAACCTTCCTGGCATATCTTCAGCTGCCCAAGCTTAGAACGTAGCAATACACAAGTGCATTACTGTCCATTCCATTTCTATAGTTGCCAGCTTCACTTACAATTTTTTAACCTCTTACTTTACTTGTATTCTTAATTCTGTGTACTGTTTACATTTTAGTCCCTATATAGCTTCAAAATGACAACATCTTGCTTAGCCAAGAAATAAGCTTTGTTGCTGTATACAAGTCTTTTGGTGCAAATTTGCATCATTTTCACCAGATACAAATGGCCGTAGAGGACAATGGGTTCTGCTTGATAAAGTTATCCAGCCCAACTCTTAAAAAATTCAAGGAAGGTGGATCTTGTAAGATGAGTGGATTGTCTGCCACTGCTTGGAAATGACACATTTTCCTTCTCCTAAGGCTGGTATCATTAAGACAGCATCGTGATCTGATACTGCACAGGAATGAACGTCTACTGCCCTTACACTGGTAAGCCAACATGTGGAGAGAAGCCAAGATTCTAACCAGGGTCCTCATGGTGCATGATCTTATAGGTTCATAGGTAGGTACTAGGCTATCGGCCCTAGGGACTATACAAGCCTAGCCAAAAAGGTACCTTCAGCCACATATTCCGAGTAAGGACATTTCTTCCCTGAGAATGATTTTTTCCCCAATATGCTTTTCTGCATTGAGGTCTGATGTATTCCTAGCAGAATCACTAGTGACAATAAAGTCATTCCCTACAGAATAAGAGTACCGCCCTCATTAAAACCTCTAAGATACTTAAACAATTGTGAGAAAAAGGAATACACTTACTGGCCATAAACTGCACCTTTAACAATAAGGCTCACAGGAGAGTGTACTGTGATCAGTATATTTACTATGTCCTAAGGTGTTCAGTTTTAGTCATTTATTAAAAAATATTACTACCCCTTTCCTGGAAGAACTCAGTAATCTTCGAATACCTGGGTTGTCCAGAAAATTAGCAATTCATCTTCTATATTTTTTAGCAATTTTGAGTTCCTAAAGTAGTATCAACTTAACAGAATAAAAATATTGTTGTAATATATTACTTTTCAGTTTTAAATTTATATCAGTACTGTTTAGGGTTAAAAATACTTTGAAGCAAAGAATATGCAAACCTGTAACTGCAAAAGTCAAACAAAGCAACAGGTGAAACATTAAATAATCCACAACGGCATAGCTACACCCACATTGCAACAGTAACTGGCTAATATATGAAAATAAAAAACTGAGCAGTCCAACAGACTGAAATATGATTCCTAGGTTAGAAATGTAGATGTCAGTAGAATGCCAAATTTGTAAAACAAATTTATGTGTAGATAATTATAGCACCAACTATGTGCATCAATACATACATAACCAAATACTTCTCTGCCTTAGGTAGTATGGGGTTAACAATGAATGCATATTTTGTACTGTCATGTCATATCATGTCTTGGTGTGATGATTCTTACCCTTTTTCTGGCATATCCCATTTCTCAAGTCTTTCTTACTATGAGTCCTAGAAGAAAAGATAGAAAACTTTCCCACTGAGGTTGCTTGAGGGTAAGATGGTTCCATGTTTTGCACATTCTATCATTTCCTCAGCCATGACAAGATTAAAGCCATTGCCGGTTTCTACTACAAACAGTTTTCTGGAAACTGATTTACTCAAGAAGTGTTCTGGGCTTTTGGTTGCATAGTTAGAGACAGCTGCACCACCTGGACTTGCAGGGAATAACAACTGATTAATGCTTGGCACTGGTTTATACTTCCCCAGGCCAGTAGGCCATTGCAGTCTGTGCTCCATTTTCAAGCTTGCCTCTATATGAGCAGAGGTGGGAGCTTGACACATGAGGCTGGGCACAGCCTCAGTTAATACATCATCTTCTGGGGATGTTACTCTGTATTCATCATTTTGTAAGTTCAGCTGAAGGGTTGCTAGACTTGAAGTGGCTAGGCACTCCATTCTTGTAACACAGCTTTCAGACAACTGCAGACTGTCTCGTCTTAGTCATTATCACTACAGAGAAATCTTAATAGTCTACAACTTTGCGATCACACATTAGCAATTCTCTGCCTCTCTTCACTGCATGTATTATAGCCTACTTGCCTCTAAAATCAAACATCTGAAATTGTACTTGTCTTAGAGGCTGACTGGTCATGCCATGGGCCTCAGGGAATGTTGGGCTGTCCTGAGTTTATTGTTCTGGAGTAGTGACAGCACTCTCTTAAGCACTGTTTGTAGAAAAGTCACTGTATTTTCACCTTCTACCCCTTCTTTGAGTCCCAACAGCTTTAAGTGTATTGCCTTTTTACATAGATAATCAGGCAGGACAACTTGAATTGGTGTTGATAATGGGTGACTTGAATGCACATATCAGGATAGACATAACAGGATATGAGGACTGCCTGGGTCCACATGGGTGGGTCAACAGGAATAAAGAAGGAGAAGCCATTCCAGACTTTTGTCTTACAAATGGCTTGATAGTAGCCAACATATGGTTCAGAAAGAGAGACAGTCACATGATCATATACAAGAGTAGCCAACATGCAACTCAGGTAGACTTCCTCCTAGTACGGAAAAGGGACTGGGGTAGAATCCATGAGTGCAAAGTCATCCCCAGTGAAACAGTTAGCCCACAGCATAAACCATTAGTTGCCACAATCAGCTGCAAGCAGTGGTCAGAGAAGGCTCTAAGGTCAACAGAGACCAGGCTGAAGACCTGGAAGTTGACTGGAGAGAAAGTACATCAGTTCAAGGAATTACTCAAGGCTCTAGCACCCCAAGAAGAGGAGGAAATAGGTGGAGTTGAAGAGGAGTGGGAGCGCCTAAAAACAGCATGTGTTAGGACTACAGAAAAGATATGTGGCCAAGCCAGGTATGGAAATAAGGAACATAAGGAAAGCTGGTGGTGGAATGCAGAAGTCCAGAAAGTCATCAAAAGAAAGAAGGAGTGCAGGAAGAAATGGGAGATAGAAAAGTCTGACCAGGCTAGGAAGGACTACTGGTTGACTAACAAAGAACCTAAGAAAGAAGTTGCAATAGCAAAGAATAGGGCATTGGAGGCACTCTACCAGCTTCTGGAAAGTGACTCAGTAAGGGGCAGAAAGAAACTATATCAGGTTGCAAGGCAAAGACAGAAAGATAAAGAAGATAGTCAGACACCCTTTATAAGGGATGCCAGCAACAACCTGCTTACCAGTCCACAGGACATCAAAGTCAGATGGAAGGAGTATTTCCAGCAACTTCTGAATGAAGAAAACCCCACAGAAGCTGTACTGCCCCAGAAACAGCCTACAATTAGAGAATAAGAGGAGCCCACCCTAGAAGAAGTAAGAACAGCACTAAGGAAGATGAAGTCAGGGAAAGCAGCAGGCACTGATGAGGTCACAGAAGATATGATAAAGATGCTGGGTGAGATATGGGTGAAATGGCTCCTGGGGGTACTAATAGCAGTGTGGAGAGAAAGGTGTATCCCAGATGACTGAAGAATAAGCATACTCATGTCAGTGTACAAGAAGAAAGGGGACATCCACAACTGTGGACAGTACAGAGTCATCAAACTCCTACCACATCACATGAAAGTTCTGGAGAGAGAGCTTGATAAATGGATATGCAGAGTAGTAGAATGTAAAATGGGAGAGGAGCAGTTTGGATTCAGATCAGGATGCAGCACAATTGACCCGATGCTTGCACTGAGACAGACACTTGAAAAGAAGCTAGAGATGAGGAGAGAGTCCAACTGGGCATTCCTAGACTTGGAGAAAGTATATGACAAGGTCCCAAGAAAGCTAATCTGGGCAGTACTGTGGTGGTTTGAAGTCCTGGAAACATTGGTAGAATTAGTGCAGGCTATGTACAAGGATCCAGTGACTCAAGTATGAACAGGGTTCTGCCTCTCAGAGAGGTTCCTTGCACATCAGGGTTCAGCTCTGAGCCCACTGCTGTTCATACTGGTGATGGACTACATTAGCAAACAGGTTGGAGGGGACGGATCAACAAAGCTGCTGTATGCAGACAATGTGGCAGTGCAGGCAGACTCTGAGCTAGAACTTCAGCAAAGGATAGGAGAATGGAATGCAAATCTGAAGGCACATGGGATGAAACTAAGCACAGATAAGACAGTGGTAATGGCAGCAAATTGGGGAGATCAGAAGAAGCTGAGAATAGAGATAGAAGGGAAGATAGTGAAACAGGTAAACAGCTTCAAGTAATTGGGAGGGGTGGTTGAGGAGAAGGGTAGTCTGAATGAAGAGGTCAAAGATAGAATCAGAGGGGCTGTAGCCAACTGGCATAGAGTATCAGGTGTAGTCTATGATAGAACATTGCCAAAGAAGCTGAAAAGCAAGGTGTACAGACAGTGGTGTGACCAGTACTACTGTATGGTACAGAAACCTGGGCAGTAAAGGCAGAACAGTTGAAGAAGCTAGAGGTGTTGGAAATGAAGTGCCTGAGGAAGATGGTAGGATGCACACTGTGGGACAGATGAAGAAATGAGGACATAAGAGCAGAAGCCAAAGTAGCGCCAATTGCAGAAAAGATAAAAAAGAACAGATTATGGTGGTTTGGGCACATGTGTAGAAAAGCAGAAGACGATCTAGTGAGGAAGATTTGGGACAGACAGGAAGAAGGCAAGAAGAAGCAAGGATGTCCAGCAAAGAGGTGGATGGATTGTGTGGAAGAAGATCTGCGACAATCAGGCATGAGTGTTGAAGAAGGCAGGAGTGTGGCACTGAATCGAGAGAGCTGGCATTATTTAACACTATACCCCGACCCCTTGTAGAAAAAATAGGAAAAAGGGGGCTGATGATGATGATGATGATGAAGATGAATCTACTTTGTCCTGGAGGGCACTTATACTGGCCTGCTGGTCATAGATATAGCCTTGAGTTTCATGGAACTGGGATGCTTGCAGGTTGGTGGCAAACTGAATTTTTTTTTTTTGCTTCTACATCTGTGGAGTTCAGGAAGAATATGGCTTTCAGGTCAGTAGTATCAGCCAAGACATGATCTGGCTTCCCACACTAACACAATTGACTCTCCATTGAGTTGTGTTGATTAGATGGGCCTGCTTTATGGCTTCCTGAGACAGAAGGTTCAATATTAGATTCCAGCAGTTTTTGTATGATTGCCAGAAGAAATAACACTGTACCTACAGGTGCTGATAGTTTTTAAATTGATATGCAAAGATATTATTAAGTTAATGGGACAAGGCAGATAATACCTGTTTTAACAATGGATTAAGCCCAAAGCTGCAAAAGTGCTATTTTCTGGGGTCATTACTTTGGTTCTTTATTAAGCTGCCACCATGACATCAAGAGGCACCTCCCCTGCAAATTGTTTCTTGCCGATTTGTGAATAATGCAATTTGCTTAACCTCCTTTGGTGATATGTATATAACTTTAGCATCTTATTTCACATTCACTTTGGCTCAATGGTATTAAGAGAGAGAACTTTGACAACACTCTAGACAACTAGGACTCAAATAGCATCCCTGGTACTAGAGAAGCCATCTGGGGGTGGGAGAATAAAGAAGGGACTGTGCCAGCTTGCAATTCCAATAATGATGGAGAAAGGCATGTGCTGGAAATGGGACTCTACCCATGTTTATTGCTGGAGACCTCAATATTAAAAGAGGTGTCTATTCAAAAACAAACATGCATACCTGTTGACTTAATTCACTTGCATAAGCAAGTAACGGTCCTGCCTTACACTCATTGCATTACCAACCCCCAGAGAACTACTGAGACTGTACAGGGAATTAGGGCTTAGCAGCACAAAATTCCCTAACAGCTGCCTGGATGATGGCTGCATTACATTTGACTCTAGTCTAGGGGGAGCATACAGGTAGAGTCACAGCAATCAGACAGATGGTCAACATGCATGGGGACCCCAAAACGTGTATAATTCTTTCAAATAAAATTCTGCTATATTCACATACAGCCCAGCATGAGGTATACTCATTATTATAAACATCTTCAGATATAAGGGTATAACTGTGTCATGGTTGCAAAGCCTCTGCATGGATCAGACCATCCAGCCAGGCATGAGCAAATAAATAAATATAATGATAGGGAATTTAACTAGTTCTTTTCAACAGGATTAGGGTGCTCTGCATGATTATATGCAAAACAAAGCATAACTTGCTTTAGAGGGGAAGGGGTAGTTGTATGAATGATAGTATGATGAGAAGAAGAAAAGGTAATAGAGAAGCAATGGATACTTAATAATAGCCGAGAAGAGAAAGCCTGTGGTAAGAATATTAGTTTACAAAGCTGCCTTCTGCCTTGCCCCATACCCACTCTTCCACAGAATTATTTAAAGCCTTTCTCAGGGGGACCAGTAGAATACATAAGTT
>NC_056737.1:708712936-708937114 GCF_019279795.1 Protopterus annectens
TGCTATAAAAAAAACTACTTTGTGCACAATGCTTGTGTAAGTAGCAGTCTGCCTACTGCCAGCCTGTTACATTTTCCTTTGTGCAGATCACTTAATTGTGTATTTGTCTGTCACTATACAATTCTTCATTATTATATCTGTTATTTGCTGCTTATTAGCTTACCGTGAAACGACTAGGGCTTCCAACCACATGACCTAACCTTTACTTTACCGTGATAAGACTAAGGGTTCCAACCACATGACCAACCTTTACTTTACTTTTGTTATTAATTAATCAGAGTAATACACTGATCCAAAACAACCTATTTGAGGCATTAACTGGGCATGAACTGCAAAAAATATAGTCGGTAAACATGTGGGCCAGATTCATTAATGCATACACTAAGTGTACATTATGTATACACAATCTGTATTCGAGCACATCCCTACCACATTTTTTGTGCTTTCCAGTCACTCAGAAAGATTACACTAAGTGTGCATGTAGTCGAGACTTTGTGGAAACCTTTATGGACCTCCTCGATATTTAAGACTGCAAGAAAATGAGCAGGCAAACTAAAATTAGGAGGAAGAAGATATGAGTTATGCTTGTGTTGTCTGTTCACTCAGAATGGTGTACACATAGTGTAGGTGTTAATGAATCCATGGACAGTTTATATAATACTAGTCTTACGGCGCAGACAGCTGAAGCAAAAGCAAGACAGCATTTTAAGAAGCTTTATTAGTCTAGGTTTCAAAATAATAGGTAAAAGTGGCTGGAAAACTGTCTTAAATAATGGCACATGCTGCTTTCTGTATATATAAAATTAATTATTTAAAAGAGAATACCTAGCAAGACTAAATTAACTGATTGTTGTGAAAATAATGTATATGTAAAAGTTCATTTCTGTCTCTTGGTGTAGTGTACATGTAGTGTACACTGTGTATGATGTAGTTATCATTGATGGATACAGAAAGTACCTGACTGTTGCTGTAATTTCAAAATTAATCTAAAAATAATTTGCAGCAGAGACAACACCTTGTAACTGACATGACCTTTCTGAAAAGTCTGTCCTTTGGTTTGTCCCAGACGTTTGTGCTAGCCATAGTCTGTGTTGTTGTCAATGCGAATGCAGGGTCATCTTGCTCATAAAACCTGAACTGTCTGAATCATTTCCTTTGAACATTGCAGATACTCCCATGTGATTTTTATTTAGTATAATACATTACATTCTTTTATTTAATAGTGCTCAACTAGAAGTAGGCTTTCATAACTCATGCTGTAGAGTTTGGGTGCCATCTACTGGTCAAATGTAGCATAGCCTAAAAAGGAACCACAACACACCTTTTATCAAAAATGATTTCTTGCACTCTACCACATACGTCTCGCTGTTTAGATTCTGGCAGAATATGCAATTTGTCTTATATTTTTGGTCTGTTCCTCATAAAATTTGTGGTTTTCTGCCAAATCACTGAGGATTGAAGTTACTAAGTAATGACACACTTTGAGCTGCAGACTTTTTACCCTTCAGAAAATGTATGGTAACATAAAACTTGTTATTATATCAGCTTTCTAAGTTAATAAGAGCAATATTTAAAATCTGACCCTATTTTGGGGCCTTCCCCCCCATTATTTTAGACTTTGTCAGATTTCTTCCAGTAAGAGGTTAAGAAGTATGCTCCACCATACTTAATTTTAGGTAAACAACAGCATCTGCTTTTGACAACTTACTTATAAAGAAAGCAGGCAATATTTACTGGACACAAAAGCTGCTGGCAGGGGCTCTTGATAATTATTGAATGATTGCATAACGGTCAGATCCTGTAAAATATACTTTTCCATTAATTACAATGCTACATGCTGCATGAACTAGCTACAGGCACTGCTGAATTCCCAGGGAGAATAAATGGACCCAGAGATTTCCACTAATCATTATCTGTTACCCTGCCTGAAATTCTTGTCAGTCTTTATGGTGCATACCACCCATGTAGTTTGTGAGCCAAGCATAGTTGTGTAGAAGTGAGGTACTGGTTGTATTTAAGCCACATGAAATTATGCATAGAGAGACAGTGGTGGGTATGACTATTGTACTCAGAAACAAAAAAGGCATCATAGTATTATGCTTTTCCATGTTTGTTCTGAAGTGGACAGTATAGATTACCATGTAAACATGGTTTAGAAGAGCCAAGCACATGTGGCCAGACCACATGATGCATGCTATTAATCTCCCTTTCTCTGTCTCTCTCTCTCTCTCTCTCTAATAGATGCCATTATTGCAATAATATAAACTGCCTCCCCTCCAAGGATGGGCAAGTTAGCACTGGATACTCATCCCCACTCCTCTTTGCTATCTCCTGAATTTCCTGGCTTGCTAGCCAATCCGAAACATTCTAGGTCACAGTCGGTATTCTATCATTGTAAGCCACAGAGCCGTCTCTCATTATACTTGGGCTATGCTAACAAATTCAAAACTTTTTTCCATTAAAATATGATGAAAAATTCAAGAACTGAGATAACAAGTAAAAGTCTGCCCAGTCTCATTTTCCTCCATCCTCCTAAGTATACAGAATGTAATTTCGCCCGTGCAGTATCAGTCCTATGCCTCAATATGAATCCATGATCGATATCAGGAAATAGCCCTCAAGGGCACATATAGAATGTTATTTGTACATTACCTTGTCTGAGACCTTAGCAAATGGCAAAGTGAAGGGTGAATACAAGTTTCATTTGTTATCTCTGGTACCTTTATGTTGAGAGTTTCCCATAAATCATTGTTATTCCTGACTTGAGTAACAACAGCAAATCTATTCACATATATTTTCATGGCAGATGGTTATCAGGAGTTGAGTCTATTCAATTATTTCTGAAGCAACTTCTTAATTTCAAGCACAATAACAGAATTAATATGCACACAAGAGGACTACACCACTTACTACAAACTGGCACTGAGGCTTAAAGGAAGAATGTTTTGGAGTAACATTTTATAATTTAATTAAATTTATTTTGAGCTGGTACATGGTCCATACTCAATATTTTTAGCCACAAAATAGTTACAAATAGTAAAATGCAAATCCTTAAACATTGTGCACAAATGAGCATGGAGAATCAGTAACTGCATATTTGTGTACTTAAACATCATCATATCAGAAAATGGTATCCGAAATGCCTACTGAGTTTGCAGAAACCATTCGATGCAGAAGCAAACAACTGAGAAATTTCGTAGGAATATTCATACAACTTGACTAAAAAAGGAGTTACATCAATTCAAGAATATTCTCTCTCTGAAATCTTGTTAGATCTATAAATATATGTCTCTGAACTTGCTTTGTAGACTTTCTTTCAACTTGCTAGTCTGAATCAAATCATAAAATAAGTAACCCAATCCTTTCAATGTGACTAGCCCTTAAAAAAGAATTCTGTACAGGAATTATTTCTGAAAATAGACCAGTTTCTATCAAACTTCATCTTATTCAAGAGATGTATAACACACAAACAGAGCTCCTTAAATCCATGATTCAGCAATAAAAACTTCAGCTAAAAGAATTTAAAGACTTATGCTTCTGACATAGATGGCACATTAAAAGAGAAAGCATTGAAGACTGAATTCTTGTTAAAATTAAACACTTGGTTGTTTGACAACATGGATAATTTAGAAAATAGGAAAATGAAGAAAAATTTCAGAAATTATGGATTGTTTGAAAAAATGGAGTGTAAAAAACTACCTGGCTTTCAAAACTACCTAAACTGTAGAAAGAGCTATATTTTAGAACAGGGAGAGCTCATACTTTTCTCTTGAAATCCCTGACAAGCCAGAAGCACCTAGAAAATCCATAACTGTAAATGTTCTTTCCTATTTGGACAAACAACATATACTAACAACTGCATGCTCTAATCCTCTGGGGATATGTGCTTTCACTATGTAAAGCTTTATGGCTAAGACAGGTTATGGTAAATGATCATGCTCTTTTACAGAGCAGAGTTGTCTCATTGGAGAGTAATACAATGGTGCTTTAGTGCATTAATTTACTCCTTCTGCACCTTTCCCTGTAAAACTTTACACAATGAAAGCATGATCTCAAAGCTATGTTAACAAGAAAAACAAGAGTATTCCTTTTCAGCTTCACTCTCAAGCTAACAACGTCCATTTACTTACTAGACTAGCAAACTCACTTTCTTCTACTGACCATCAATTTTTATTCTTTCGACTCAGCCTTTAGAACTCATTACCAAGTGAAATCTGGAATATCTCTGCATACATCATATTTAGAAAAAAAAGTTGCACCTACTACAAACATCAAGCTATACCTTAAAAGTGTAAACCTGTTATTCCTGCACATCCACATTCTGTTTGCTTCTAATTGCTGTTTTTTATGAGTAATCCCTTAATTACTCATATGTATAGATTTATGTACTACACATGTTTCAAATACTTTGTCATACCAGAAGAAACTTTTTAAACATGTATATACGTATATTGTTTATACTTTTCAATTAATGTGCTGCTAGTAAATAACCTCAGGTTTATGAAACTTTTTTTGAAATACGTTGATTGATTTATTGTTTTGAAATGTAAACTTTTCTTCTCTTTCCCTCTGTTGTACCTTCCAGACAGTGGCTGAAATGGGTCCTGCTTGGGTCAGTCAGCTATCCCGGTTCACAAACAAAGAAGGGAAACAAGATATACAACCTGAAAAGAAAGTGTTTTGAAAGTTGCTTTTTTATAGTTTTCTGACTGTTTTGAAAAGGTAAACCAGAGCCTTCTTCTTCTGACATGGACTGCTCCTTTTTGAAATTTACTACTCAGAAGTCAAGGCCAATGTCAATGGTCTCTGGCTGACTAAATTTCCAGATGACTACAAATTAGGAGTTGTCATTGAATCTCACACTGGCACAAATGTTCTCCAGGAGGGGCTGACACAGACAAATAACTGGTGTCAGAGCCATGGGCTAAAACTAAATGCCAAGGAAAAAAATAAAAGTATCCTTTGGGAAGTCATCCATCCATGGTAACTATCATATTGACAACACACCCCTTAGAGTTGACCCAGTAGTCAGGGACTTAGGGACACACATAAATAGTAATCTAGCCTTTGATCATCACGTAACTACAATGGTGAGGAAATCATTCTATGTTGCGCAACTTATAAGCAAAGGTATGGCATCTAAGTCCAAGGAAGTCATTGTTCCACTGTATTCAGCATTCATCAGACCTATCATCGAGTGCAATGCACCCTTTGGTATGTACCTAACCAGGCACATCCAACAACAGGAACATCCACAGAGGTTTCTCACTAAAAGAATACAGGGTGTAAGTAATATGTCCTATCCAGACCGCCTTAAGGCCCTATCCCTGTATCTGTCTCTTACAAACTTTTGAGGGGAGATCTATGTCTGGCATACAGGGCATTATCAGACCCCACTCTGATGGAACTCCTACAAATCCACAAAACAAACAGCACCAGAATTTCCCATTCTAAAGACTTAAACCTTGCCTGTGATATAAATAGTACCTGCTGGAGAGATAGGTATGTATCCAAGAGACTACCCTGTCTATGGAACAGGCTCTGCATCCATGTGAAGCATAGTTTCTCCCTAACCCAATTCAAGTGTAACTTTTACAATTGGATGGGAAACTGGAAATTCATCCCTGGTTTGGCACCTATGTCTCTAATACAAACAGGTAACCTGTAAATGGTTCATTTCCCAGGTCCATGTCTACACTTATCAAGGGTATCAGAACTTGTCAGAGATTTGGGATGCATGGCTAGGCTTAAAAAAGCCCTTGTGGTCATTAGCCTAGTAAACACCTATGAACCTAAGAATTCTTGTTATAAACATAGAAAGTTGCTAGAATGATAGAATTTATGTTAACATGCATTTTCTGAAGGGTATGAAGTCTGTAACTCAAATGTATGTCATTATTTAGTGACTTCAGTCTTCAGTGATTTGCCAGAAAAAAACACAGATTTTATGAGGAACAGACCAAAAATATGAATAAAAAATGTGGACGTTCTGTAAAAATCTGGACAGTTGAGAGGAATGCTGTCCAGTATATGCATGCTGCTTATTTTGTCATTGTATAAATGTCATATATGATTGGTATACTGAAAATGTAAATGTAAAAGTAAAAAAGGAGACGTATGCACCTTTTCTTTAACTAGTAAGGGTGGAAATAGGATACAGTTCTTATGTAAAGCCCGTTTGGGACAGCAGATAGATAGATAAATATAAATAGTGTGTGTATCATTTCATTCAGGTTGGAGATATAATTTTTTAATGCAGCTGGTATATTTAAATAAATGTCAGAAGGCAGTTATTGCTGATTATTATTGAAATATCTGTTCATAAGATTCATTGTGGGGTCTGCTGCACATACGTTATTCTGTAAAGATATGAGATATGTGGGTTGAAAACAGAGCTCTTTCATTTTTGCTAAATAGTTGACATTTTACAGTTTCACATTTGGTGTTTTGACTGGAGAAGGAGCATAAAATAGTAGAGAGGATGACAACTTTTATTCAGGTAATGAATAGTAAGTATCTTTGATGGTATGGTAAGACATGAATATGAAGGTACAATGAATTAAGGGTATACATATTTTCTTTTATAGCTAAAATGTTAAAGAAGTGCATAGTGTTGATTTAAAAAACTGTCTTGGAAAAATGAATACTGTTTTCTTGTCGTATCTGACATACAAATGTAAATGTTATACATGTTACATTTGAATAAGATAGTGTTCTCATAGACTATAATACATGTGTGAATGGTGGAATGGTCTTTGCTACTGGAAATAGCAGTTATGTTATTAATATAATGCATGGCTCTGTCGGAATGTATGTACCATGCTTTGCTTAAGTTATTGCATGCACATATGTTTTATTTGTAATGTGGTCCTTCATGGAGTATGTTGAAGGTCGATCAGTGGTTGTAGCGGACATTTGCACCTGCTGCATTATAAATATGCCTGTATCAAGTTCAATAATTCAGCAATTAAAGCTTTGGTGCTTGTGGAAAGCTAGAGGACTACAATGATGATGAGTCATTTGCCACCTGCAAAGAACACAAGGAAGAATGCAAATGTGGGGGCTGATTATTCTGATCACTGTTTTTTTTTTTTTGTAAATTATATAGCAAAAAAACCCTAAAGAAAGAAAAATAAAACACATTTTTGCAGGGGACAAACCACACTGTAACCCTCTTGCCCTGATATTGTATATATCCACTCCATGGTCACACCTAAGTGAAGAAAAAGGGAAAAATCCCCAAAAAAGTGCAATGTCATTTCACACGATACAGTACCTTGTAATGAAACTCACCACAACATTAAAGTTGCACACTAAAACTTCTCAGAGAGTGTAGCTGTACAAAAGTGCACATAAGCCAGGAAGATCATCATTGTTTTATTCACTGATTGCTGCCATCAGTAAAACTAATGAGAATATCTACAGCAAATAAGTCAAAGGCAGCATGCATCATATGAATATAAAGGCAAAGAATGTTTAATAGCATTTATAGCATTGGTCATGAAAAATATAATCCATGTTTGGTCTACTTAAAATGTCATTAAATTCTGCCATATGAAATATCAAGTGAATGTGTTTGTGCTTTGATCTTCTAGAGGCATCTACTAGAATCCTATTTTTGCAAAATAACCTGATTTTGTCAACAGATGATATGGTGCTGTGAATACATGATTAGACATATTTATTAGTTTAACTTACAAGTATCTTTATTTAAAATCAAAAATATTTATTTATTTATTTATTTATTTATTTATTTGTTTAATCAGTAATGACCGATTTCAGGCTTAGCCCAGTTGAAATACAAAACATTTCATAAACAAAAAATACAGTTGTGTAAGCAATAAGAGTAATTCAGATTAATTACATAGAAAAAAACCTATGTATATACATTCTTGTGAACAAGTGCAGTTCAATGTATAATCAAGCAGAGTGTAATGTGCAATATATATATATATATATATATATATATATATATATATATATATAGAGAGAGAGAGAGAGAGAGACGCCAAACCAACGCCTGTGCACGTAAAACGTGAAAAAACAACATGCTTGGATAACCAAGTAAATTCACCAAAGAAAGTTCCAGCACTGTCAGTAAAGTAAAACATAAATACCAAAATAGGGACGAATTCTTTCTTTATTCCAAAGCTCGCAGACATAAGAAAAAATATATATCCAAACCGGTTTCACCCTCTAGGCGTCATCAGTGGATATCAAAAACAACGTATCAATCACCTTTTTATATATCTCCCTTAAAGAGACAACCAATAAAACAAACTCTATCCACTCATACTCGCTCCATCACATTTAGTACTTCCCATTTAAAGATGTATAGCCATATGTATTCACATTCACACATAGTACAAATACACCTAATACATAACAAAATGGTACCAGTTCTCATTCAACCCTGGCTTATGCAAAGCCCCTAAAGTCAAAATCCACATTCTCTCTTTTTTATCCAATATTGTATGTTTAACATCATCCCCTATAATATTCCTTTTTACAATATCTATCCCTACAAATATAAAATGAGCTGTATTATGGTCGATTGTGTGTTTATATAATGCACTCCGTACTCTTTGACATCTAATATCACTAACATGTAATGCAACCCTATTTTTAAAAGGCTTAGATGTCTGGCCTATATAGAATGCCCCACAACGACATATTGCCATATAAACAACCCATTCTGTTCTACATGTAATTAAATACTTAATGTCAAACACTTTCGACGTATTAATAGAAGTAAAAGATTTAGTTTTAGGGATAATATTACAATAGGTACATCTACCACACGGATTACATCCTATACTTTTTGGTATAATTTTCTTTTCTATTCTCATAGTCTTATACCATGAAAGAGATTCACCAATACTCCTACCTCTTTTGTACCCAAATTTACAATAATCACCCAAAAAACTTCCAAAGAACTCGTCTTGCTTCAAAATGTACCAATTATTATTTACTATACGACGAAGTTCAAACGTATTAGTACCATACGTTATAATTAATCTACAAGGGACCTTTTCATTGCTTAATTTAGGTACATTCTTTGATTCTAAATTTCTTTTCATGCTCGAATAATTAAACACTTCTCTATCAATATTAGTCTTATTGTAGCCTCTCAATTTGAATCTAGAACCCATCTTACTTAGTTCTTCTTTAAATTCTTTATTGTCACTACAAATTCGTCTTACTCTTTGCATTTGATTTTTCGGTATGTTTGAAATAACATGTTTCGGATGGCAACTATCCGCTCTCAATAATGAATTTTTAGTATAAGGTTTTCTATATAAACTAGTTTTTAGGGTACCATCATCATTCAAAACCACATATACATCTAGGAATTCAATAGCCTTCTTCTCTTTTTTGTCAACAAAAATTATATCATATACATTGAAATTCAGGTGTTCAGCAAAACAATCCCACTCATATGATGAACCAGACCATATGGCCCAACAGTCGTCGAGATATCAACGCCACATTATAAGTTTAGATTTGAAAGGAACATCTATCCCATAAATCATGCTACATTCCAAATAACCCATAAACAGGTCTGCATATATTGGTGCAAATCTTGTACCCATCGCGGTGCCATTTATTTGTAGATAACATTCTTTACCAAAAAAAGAAAACATTATTCTTTAATACTATTTCAATTAGTTCAATTAACATAGAACAATGTTCAGGTGGGTACAAATCATATTGTTTTAACCAGTATTTAACAGCTTCTATGCCCCCATGATGAGGTATACTTGTATAAAATGATTGTACATCCAGTGTACATAAATAACAATCTTCAGACAACCATATATCATCCATTAATTGCAAAAACTCATTAGTATCCTTAATCCTAGAGCCAACAAGATTTAATAATGGTTTAAGCTGTTGTTCTAAATAAGCTGAAATTGACTCAGTCAAGGACCCCAAACCTGAAACTATTGGTCTACCGGGGGGGGGAAATGTCCTTATGTATCTTAGGTAATATGTAAAACAACTGGCATTTAGGAGTGTTTACCATCAATTCTTTTAATAGATTTTCATCTATACTACCTTCTGATTTTAGTTGCTTTAACTTTCTATCAATTCTCTGTTTTAAATCCAAAGTAGGATCAGATAACAGTTTCAAATAAAACTTGTCATTACTCAGTTGTTTTTTAACTTCATTCAGATATTCCCCTGTATCCCATAATACTAAGGCACCTCCTTTATCCACTTTTACTATTACCAGATCTTTATTTTCCATTAATCCCTTTAAAGCAGCTCTTTCTTTAGATGTCAAATTAAACCCATGGTGTCTGAAGATGTTATTTTGATTCCTATGTATTTCTCTAAGTATATTTTCTTCAAAAAGTCTCACCCTTGGATGGTATGGGGGCATAAAATTACTTTTTTTAAATCTAAATTCAGAAGCCGTAGAAGTGTCATTCCTAGCATGAAAAAAATACTTCAAGTTTAAACTTCTACAAAAATTTCTAATGTCCATACACATATCATGTTGAGATAGGAAAAAAGAAGGCATATAGTTAAAACCTTTATTTAACACAGCTTTTTCATCAGCATTTAGCTGATATTGAGTTAAATTTACTAAAAGTCCTTCATCTTCTATTTCTCTTCCAACAGTCTCTTGAATTTCTCCCTCATCTCCTTCAGGTATTCTCTTCCGATGTTTCCTTCCACCCCTTCTAAAGGGCCATCTTTGGATCTCACCTTCTTATGTGTAGGTGAAAGTACCTCCATCCCCTCAAAGTCTGTATCCGTGCTAACTGCATTAGAGGACAGTTCCGATGTACTGGATTCAGCAATACTACCAAAAAATGTGGGTTTCAAAATCGATTTGCTTCTCTTACGTTTGAAGCGTTTAGGTTTAGCATTTTCACTAAAGCATACCGCCCTTTTAGTTTGTTTCCAGGTATATGTTTTATCACTCTTGGCGTCTTCTGCATCTCTACTAAATTTCTTAAGTTTTTTGGTTTTCAGATCAAAATCAAAAGTATTCATTTCTTCCACATACTTATTAAATACACTGTTAAACCCATCTATTCCACTGTAGTTTTGTGCAATTTCCAAACAGTCATCCATCTGTTTTTTCACTTTCAACAAACTATCATCATAGAACAATATCAACAATCCAATAAACATTTTTGATGCCGTTGTTTGTATTATACGCCATTTTCTCATAAAGTCTGCATTTTCTTTGCCCACACCTGGTTCAACATAAACCCGTAGACCTCGTGGTATCAAGTCAGCATTCAAGTACACCTTTAGTAGTTTAATATGCCAGATGGTTGAACGATATATTTTTTTTGTAGCAAATGTCAGTTGTTTAAAGTCATTTTGCATTTGCGATAAAGCAGTATTCTCTGCAAAGTTCATATCCATACCTTTCCTATGTCTGCCATCAAGCCATGTCTCGTCTTCTTTATCAAGACTCAACGTGTCGATATATTTTTTTAATTCGCCCCCTTCAGCCATCTCGCCAAAGAAAGATTAAGTAATTCACTCAATTTCTAAAAGTTTTTATAACAACCCGCCAATGCAGGTAACACAAATACAGCACCAAGCCAACTTTTCATAAAGACGCCAAACCAACGCCTGTGCACGTAAAACGTGAAAAAACAACATGCTCGGATAACCAAGTAAATTCACCAAAGAAGGTTCCAGCACTGTCAGTAAAGTAAAACATAAATACCAAAATAGGGACGAATTCTTTCTTTATTCCAAAGCTCGCAGACATAAGAAAAAATATATATCCAAACCGGTTTCACCCTCTAGGCGTCATCAGTGGATATCAAAAATAACGTATCAATCACCTTTTTATATATCTCCCTTAAAGAGACAACCAATAAAACAAACTCTATCCACTCATACTCGCTCCATCACATTTAGTACTTCCCATTTAAAGATGTATAGCCATATGTATTCACATTCACACATAGTACAAATACACCTAATACATAACAAAATGCTACCAGTTCTCATATATATCAGTTTGTAAAGTGGGTCTGTCTTCAGTGAGATATGTTGACATATGATATCTTCTTTTACACACTAGCTTACCTACAATGTAAATAATTAATGTAATATATTAATGAGAACAATGTCATTTGTATGTCTGTATTATATTTGTAAGTTTGTTGTTAAAACTGCTATGAGGAGGTTGGAAAGGAGGAGCGGGAGGACAAACTTGTTGTGGGGAAAAGAGTAAGAAGACAGCAACATTTCAATGGTTAAATCAGTATTAGTATCAACACCTTTTTCCCCTTTTTTGTCAATGGGGTAAAAGGGTAGCACTTTAAAAGTGACCATCGCTTAGAGGAAATGTTAAAGGTTAAATTAGATTTGATATTATGAAAGCGTTGCACAATCAGTGTCTTCTTTTAAAATAAATTGTTTGCTAGAAGATTATAAAAATAAAGATCAGTACAATAAGAAAAGTCAAGAAAGGAGATTTCTAAATGTGCAGACACTAGAACTGTCCCCTTAACTAACCTTTACCCTAACCCAAAAACACACACAGTTGTACACACACTAAACATATCCCCTTACCCAACCCCTACTTTAACCTAACACACACACACACACACACACACACACACACTCACACACACACACACACTCCCACACAAACTATCAGCTCTACAAAACCCCACTTACCTTCATCAACCACACCAGATGCTGGACAGATGTTCATACAAATTGCTAGACGCACAAATGTCACTACAGGTCACTTTGCGATCAAGAGAGATTTTGAAAAATGAACTGAAACCTTATAATTATTTACAGCACATTCTTACATTTGCTACTAATAAATATTTTAAGATCTTTATAAATAACGTCAAGGGCTTTAAAACTATAGCTTACATTCAGTAATATATGGTAACTAAATATTAATAAGCTTATTGGAGTATGAGATTTCAAACATTTTTATGGTCAACAAGTTGGATCTTATTGACATCTGATTATATGAAAACTGATACAGCTTGGAAATGGAAACAAATACATATAGGGAAGGAATATTTAATAACCATTAAATTGACCTTTTGTCATAATCAAAATATCATAACATCTGATGGCTATTCTAGAGGTGGTCAAGAAAAAAATCCTCATGCAGTAGCAACCCAAAGAAAAAGATGCAGGGGACCATAAAGCCAGTCATTGTTTTCAACAGAAAATCATTACTGGTACAATTTCTAAGTGTATGCTGGCAGTGATTAACTTCTTTAGGGAGCTTGCTTCCTTCTTCAAGTTAGTGCAACCATGGAGTTTGTATATAAAAGTTTGGTGTAAGTGGGGGGCTTTCCCCCTACATTGGGAAGTGCAGTGGAGCTTGCACCCCTGCAAAAATTACTTGAAGTTACTTTTTTAGCCTTCTTTGCTTCAGATGTTATTTTTCAGCACTTCTGTTGCTCATGATTACGGACTTCAGCAATTCATTTTTGAAACCTATCTGATTTACGCTATGAGGTACTAATGCGATCACAGATATAAGTGCATGTATATAGGTATGTATGCAAACTTCAGCTTTAGTTAAAATATTTTCTCTCATTTCTCTCCCATTTCTCTTTCTTCCTATTTCTCTTCCCTTTCTATTTTCTCATTATTATTTAATTTATATGTATGGTTTATTTTTAAGAGATATTGGGCAACATATTACTTCATATTGTACTTTTCAATTTTTTCATTTTCTTTCGCTGCAGATTTTTTTGGAACTAGATATCTTCCTGTGTAGCTAGATAGTTTGTCTTGGATTATGTAGGTTAAGGGTAGTTTAATTAGGATTTTCTACCTGAACCAGGAACTGTTTTTTTGTTTTTGTTTTTATTTTTTCTTTTGTTTTTTTGTTTTTAACACAATAACTTTCTCATCTCATTAAAATATTCATCAATAATCAATCATTTTCTGATGAAAAATAAGCCAGAACAGCCTATTTATTGTATAAATTACATCTACCATAGACTATATCAAAGACATAGAATAATGGAATTTGCAAATAGAAACATCTACATTATCATTCTTGTCTTTAACCCCTTTTCCCATTTTGCACATGGGGTCAGGGTGTCACTTCAACAGTGACAATCATCGCGAGCCAAGGTTTACACCACCAGTTGGATAGCCCTGCAGTGGTAGGTTTGATAAAATATCTTAAAGTAAATAATACAAGTATTATATTGTTACAAGAAATTTACTTATTTGGAAATGATGTACAGAAATTTAGTTTAAAGATTACAGACTTTTGGTAAATTTCTCCATTAAAGAGAAATAGAGGAGACCCACAATATTATGGAGTAATTCAAGTTATATTTTCATATACTATCACTAAGGAAAAATTTGCAGCAGTAATTAATTAATACAAAATAGACTACTTTCCCTTGTCAGTATGTAGTGGATACAGGACTTGGAGTTCAATTTGAGAAAAATATTTTAATATTTTATCTAATAATTTAAAAGGTATACTGACTTTGGGGATGATTTTAATTTTGATAAGAAAGGGTTGGGGCTGGGGGCAGGAGTAGGATTGGGTTTTACCCCTGCACCATCTTGCTCATGTGTGCTAACCCTAACTGAACTATTGCCCTTAATCCAAAACTATGCATTATGCAAATTAAAAAAAAAACACATTTCCTAGCACTATTGCTAAACAAGGCACATACACAAACACACTTCAGACGTACCACCTACCAAAGCATAACCCAAAATCTATTCCCTTCCCTAGCTCTTATGCTAACCCTAACTTGCAAACACACACACACACACACACACACACACACACACACACACACACACAGGCATACACACAACTGCTGCAAAGCAAACTTGTACATCTTTACATCAACCCCTCTTCAGTCATACATTTATTTTTCTGCAAACTCCTACTTTAGTGCACCATTTAAAACATTAATCCAACCATTTTATATTCACTCATATTATTATTAACCTATATGTGAAGTGATTCTTTTTACACTCACTAACTGTTCATCCAAATGACTATGTGAGTATTCAACATTTTCAACTACATCTATGTATGTAATATATATATATATATATATATATATATATATATATATATATATATATATATATTATATTTTATATGTGTGTATATATATATATATATATATATATATATATATATATATATAATGGCAAAAATAGGAAAAGGTGTTGAAAATGGATGGAGATACATACACACACACACACACACACACAGACACACACACACACACACACACATATATATATATATATATATATATATATATATATTATAGATATAGATATATGTGTGTGTGTGTGTGTGTGTGTATAGATATATATATATATATATATATATATATATATATATATATATATGGATCTAGGACGTTTGACTGAGAGATCAAACGTCTGAATCCATAACCACCAAACACACTTTAACGAAAGCGCTTTAACCAAAAAAGCACTTTTGTTAAAGCATGTCAATAAAAAAAAAAAAAAACACTACATTTACGTTTTTGCAGGGGAACTTCACCCCGGGGCTATATTATAACATTGAAGTCTTACAACTTCAAATGCTATAATATCAAACCCATTCAATAGAAATACCAGATAACCGAACAGTCAGAATAGCATATTTTTTTCCCAGGGAAAAAATTCACTGTTCCGACAAACATACACACAACACAAGCACACGAAAATAAATAATCTACACACATACACTTCACAAAACCCTACACTAAACCATACATACACCACTAGCTATCCACTTACCTTAACCCAACCCTAACCCTAAGGTCCCTAACTATCGCACACTCACCTTACCTGCTCCCTAACCCTAACTCACCTACCCCACCCTAACCCTCACGTCCACACAATCGCACACTTCCTGGCACGCGCCCTAACCCTAACTCACCTAACCTGCGCCCAGTCGCACACTCACCTTCATTTGCACACTTACCTTAACCCGGTCTGTAACCTTTGCTCCACAGTTGAAGAAATAGTGAAGCTGCAGAAACGGCCCACTGAATACTTTCCCTAGGAAAGTATTCGGTGTTCTGCAGCTTTGCTATTTCCAGCGTTCGCTCTACTGGGTTCGATATTATAACATGCAAAGTTGTTAGACTTCGATGTTATAATATAGACCCCTTCATCCCCCTGCACCCCCCAACTTTAATATTCTCCCTCCGAGACCACACTACAGTGGGGAAAAGGGAATTTTCCCTTATCCGCACCATAGTACTGCCTCAGCAACAGGCATACTTATGCAAAAGTGCTTCTTCGGTGAAAAGCACTTTCACATAAGTATGCTCGCATATATATATATATATATATATATATATATATATATATATATACCCATTATACTTTGTCAAATGCTTATCTGCTTGATAAAGTGTAATGCTATTATTTTTCATTGAACAGTTCCTTTGCTGATTTTGTGGATATGTCGGGTGCTGGAGCTCTGTATGTGTGTGTAGGTAAGTGGGATTTAGCAAGTTAGGGTTAAAGTTAAGTGTAAGGCAGCGGATAGCTTTAGTTGTATGAGTTATTTGTAGTGTTTGAATATTAGGGTTAGAGTTAGGCTTAGGATAAGTGACAGTCTGCAGGGTGTGTCTTTACCTGTCTTGTTTAATGATACACTTAGGAAAATGTTTTTTTAGTAAAGTCTCCCTTTTCTAAGTTTTTGAATACAACTATTATTAATTAAGAATGTCAAATTAATAGTACTGAGATGATATCTAAACAGACAGTTACGTCACAGTGGCCCATAAAGAGAGACTAATGCCTTGCTCATTGTGTCCTCACTTTTCCTATTATCCATGAACTCCCTTTTCTCAATATGTCAAATAGTGTTGCTAACACTGCAGCAACAGATCTCAATCTCCACCAGAAAATTAAAAATAAATAAATAAAGGGATGGGTTTGTCACCCAGCATCTCCCCTTGCTCTAGAAAAGTCTCCCTTTGTATGTCAACAAGTGTGATTCCTTGTCTGCCTTCAAACACAGCTTACAGATCTTGCCCTCTTTGAGAAAGTTGGTAGAGCCTGGTGGATGGCTACCCCCCCCCCCCCCCCCCAGCAAGTACATATCTCTAGAAGAGCTGCAATGTCTATGCAGGCTGAGTAAGAGGAACAGACTAACATCTTGAGGCACTATCATGGATGACCATGAAAATCAGAGAGACATTGGTAGGTATGTAGTCTGCTATTCCTACTATTATTATTTACCACTGCAGATTGGTTACAATATTATAATAAACTGCAAGCCTGTCCTAAACATGAAGAAAATAAGTGCAGCCTTTGCTAGTGATTTCTGCAATCAGTGAATAGATGATCTGCGTGGAAGTGAAACAGTGACTCACTCCTTCACTTTCAGAATGTGGCACACTTTAAAAATGGATTACTGGCTATCTTACTCTGCTTGTTTAAATAGCCATGGAACATGAGCTGCCATGTGGATGTTGCTAACATATGTGTTTAGTAGGTCAGGTTCTTCAAGAATGAGGGTCCTTTATCTGAGGAGCTTTCATATAATATATATTTAAAACGTTTAAGACAAATACACTTTTTTCTTTTTTTTTTTTTTTTGTAAAGCTCCATGCATGAGAAAAAAATTATGATCAGGGCTCCCCACTCATAATGCTTTTTATGTGTTCCTGGAACTTATGCTAAGATTCACTTCTAAAGCTTTGCTCCCAAGGTAGATGTCTGAAAAACATAATAAATTTGTTATGATATGAAACCTGATCATAATCCTCTTTCTTTTCAAGAAATGTATTCAAGAAATTTACCTCATCAGCAAAGCATGAAAGGTAAATTGAATGAGTCCATTTTTTAAACATATTACTGTTATGTTCGGCAATCTGAGCATAATTCTTTGTAAAACATAGAGCTTTAATTGCCCCAATGCAGAGCAAGTTAGAGATAAAAAATTAAAGTAGTATAAAGTGTTTTACAGCTTTTAAAGTCATTTCCATTTCACGGTGCTGTGTATTGTGCATGCAACAGCGCAAGGCTAAGGTATAACACATCAGCACCTCTTTGTCATCAGCGAGTTGAATAACAATCCTATCTTTTTATCAGTATTGGAGCATTTGTGAGTGTAATCACAATGCTCCATGTACTATATACCTGTTTAAACAGACGGCAGTGTTCAAGCACAAACCATCCAAATGTTTATTTTTATAAAATAGAATATTCGAGTAGCCTTGCTCATTCAAGAGTATAGCACATTCTGAAAAGCAAACAGCTGTATCTTTATATAATGTCTTTGACGCAGCATAATACACTCATAAGACTAAAAACAAGACAGCATCGTAAACATCTTAAAGCTGAAAAAGCTTCATCTGCAAAGTACACCAGTCCTACATTATTTCATTAATGCTTATTAGCAAAACAAATACTGCAACCACTTAAAATTATTATTATTATGATTATTATTATTATTATTTGTTGACCGGGAAAGTCCACTGGGCCAATGACCCATTTTCAGTGGAGGCCCGTGGAGAAAAGCTCCATACAATCAGAAATTTTTACATAACATCAGCTTAACTTTGAAAGTCAAGAAAGTTTTTACACAATATAAATTGAAGTAGATATACAAGACAAATACATATTATAGAGGCATACAATACAAGAAAATATACCCAGTGTGTTAGATTTTTAGTAATTCTGTTTATATATCCTCATAAGTAAGAATACTGTTTAATCAATTCTGTTTATTCAGCCACAGAAATAAAGAAAGCAAGAGGGATTGGATAAGAAGACAGATAGTGTAAATTGCAACTATATTATGTTAGTAAATGTATTTGTAGTGTATATTGGCCAAAACATTTAAGGTGGTTTAATTATATGACTACAAGAACAGACAAGGTTATTGAGACAGTGCTATTTTAGTGCAAATTTAAATGTTTTTAAAGAGTCTAGTTGAGTAAGTGAGAGAGAGGGAGTGCATTCCAAAGTCTGGCAATGGTATGGGAATACAGACATTGTCCAACTCTTTTGTTGGGTTTAGTTATTGTTAAGAGTTGTTTGTTAGAGGACCTAATATGCCGAGTAGGGGTGTGCATTTGTATTATAGTTTGAAGAGATGGGCAGAAGTGTGGATTATTTAGTAGTTTGTGGGTGAGAGTAAGTTGGGAGTAATGTAGGTAATGAGGGAACTCAAACCAGTTTATAGATGTAATGGCCAGGCAATGATGTGTGCGAGTTGGCGTGTTAGAGACAAACTTGGCTGTTTTATAGTAGCACGACTGCAGTTTGTTCAGGAGAGATGTGTGTAGGTTAGTGAAAATGGGGCAACCATAGAGGAGGGAGGGTAAAAGTAGACTATTAGCTAGTTTCAACTTGGTTGACTTGTCCAAATAGAGTTTATGCCTATAGAGTTTGCCAAGCTTAAAATGGGTCATTTTGATTGAGTTGAGTATATGATTCTCAAAGGATAGTTTGTCATCAATTGTGATGCTAAGTAGTTTGGCTGTTTTTACAGTTTCAATTTCTGTATTGTTCTGAGAGAATATTTTAAAGCCTAGAGTTAGAGGTTTGGTTGTGAAGAGTAAAAGTTTAGATTTTTTGGGATTAAATAGCGGTTGAGCTTCTTTAAGCCAGGATTCAATGGAAATAAATGCATTTTGTGTTAAATTTAGATCTGAGATGTTGTTAGAAGATGTAATTATTGTTGAATCATCCGCATATTGAATGAGTGTACTTTGCAGGGATGCTTCATGGAGATTATTAATAAATATGTTAAAAAGCAAGGGCCCAAGAACAGCCCCTTGGGGAATGCCTGTGTTGTTGAGAAGGTAATCAGATTGCTTACTTTGCCATCTAACAGGTTGTTTTTTGTTGTGTAGATAGTTATGGAACCAAGATAGCATGTGTGGGGAGCAGTTTACGATCTCAAGTTGTAAAAGTAGTTTTGAGTGAGACACTGTACTAAAAGCTTTTGATAGGTCTAGTAGGATCACTGATGTTAGTAGGCCTGCATCAAAAGCTTTGTATACAGTGTTGGCAAATGACAGTAAGGCTGTTGTGCTGTGTGCTGGACGAAAACCATGGCTGCGAGTAGGTTATTGTCTGTGACATGTTTTAACAACTGAGAATGAATACACTTTTCTAAAATTTTAGATAGAGATGAAAGTATGGGAGATGGCCCAGTAGTTAGAACACTGGTGTTACCACCTTTGTGAAGGGGAGTAATAACTGTGTTTTTCCATAGTTGTGGGACATAAGATTAATTGGTTAATGAGAATGCTAATTGGAAGAGCTATAAAATCTGCTGCAAGTTTTAGGTATTCAGCTGGAAGGCCATTGGAAGAGGGGGAGCATGGTTTTAGTTTTGAGAGCAATTTACAAACTAGAGAGGTGGGTACTGGTTGTAATGTAAATAGAGGAGTGGCTGGGTTTTTGCTGGAATTGCAATTGATGTGGGGGAGTGGTTATATAGTGTACTGTCATTTATGTTGCCAATTATACTTTTGTTAGTTTGTAGAGAGAAATCATTAACAAGTTTTTGGATAGTATCAATAAAATGAGAATTGAAGGCTTGGGCAATTTCTTGAGGGTCTTTCTCGGGAGATGGGAGGGGTTGTGTTGAGTACCAGGATTTAGGAGAGAGGAAACAGAGTTCCAGAACAATTTGGGGTTATTTTGTTGGGTAGAGAGTTTAGTGGAGAAATAGTTTTTTTTTTATCATTGATGACTTGCTTTTTGGTATTGTTACGGAGTTGTTTATATCTGAGTTCAAGTTGTGGGGTTCTATTTCTATGCCATTCCTCTCAGGTTTTATCCCTGGAGGTAAGCAACTGTTTAGTTTGTTTAGTTAGCCATGGGGCATGGTTAGGCTTTACTCTTTTGGTACGTGTTGGGGCAAGACTGTCTAGAATATCTAAGAAGACTTTATTGAAGTAGTTGACTGCTTCATCCAGTGGTAGAAATTTGGTAGAGTACCAGTTGTGGGTTTTTAGAGACTCTAAGAATAGTTGTTCATTGAAATGGGTAAGATTCCTAGTTGTTCTTAGACAATGCAGTTTGTCTATCTGAAGTTGAGTTCTATGGGTATAGGCAAGAAGATGGTCACTAAAGCTATTGGGTAGGGGCCCTGCCATGGTGAATTTTTGAGGGTGTGAGACAAGTATCCAGTCTAGGGTTGATTCTGTTGTTTTTTTACCTTACGAGTAGAGTTAGAGATGAGTTGAATAAACCTGTGCAAGTTAATACTATTTACTGGGGAGTCAGAGATAAGAGTTTGTCAGTTTATATTTGTGTTGCCAAGAATGATGGTTTCATTTGATATATTGAGGATGGTCCAGGATAGTAGATCTTCCAGAGTAGGTATGTTTTGACCTGGAGGAATATAGAGTACAGCAATACATAATTCTTTTCTGTTGCTGATGTGAAGGTTAACTAGTAATAATTCCATATTTCCGAATGTTGGTATAGGTTTATCATATGGTGTAACAGCTAAAGTGTTACGGTAGATTAATGTGACATCTCCACCTTTTTTATGTAGCCAGTCATTTCTATGTATATTATATCCTGGAGGGATTATTTCAGTGTTAGCAATATATGGTTTTAGCCATGTCTCTGTCAGTGCTATGATATCTGGGGAGTGGTGACAGAGCCAGGCATGGAATTCGGTGGTTTTGTTACAGATACTACGTACATTAATTGTAGCGAAGCTGAGGTTCTTGGCATTAGTAGAAAGGTTTTGGGCAGAATGGTTGATTGGTCCAGGGTTGGGGTGAATGTCGCCACATAGAGAGCCAAATATTTTAAAAAGCAGTAATCCCTTTCTATCCCACATGCTTTAATCACTCTAGTGCAGTCCCATATTTTTGTTTTCTTTTTGTTTTGTAATACTAAAACCTCAGTACAAGAAATTCCTGAACTTTTCATTTTGCCTCAGCTTTCCTACATCTGTGAATGAAACATATTTCATCATTTCTGTAATCTAAATTATATACTTGCTGGCAAACACTTCATTCTACTAGTGGGTCCATATCTTGTTTTATAATTGCAAAGAAAATATTAATAGTTGTACCTTGTCCTGAATGCCCGGTCCTTGGTGACTAACTCCTAATTCCTGTACTTTAAGATATAATAATGACAAAAGAATTGTCAGTAATAAGATACTGTTAAAGACTTTTCTAATGAAGTATTCAGAACATTTAGCAGAAAAAAAAATCTCCTCTTTAACAATAATTCTTTTGTTCTTGTCATGAATGCTCTGTCCATGTTGACTCCAAACTCCTGTACTTATATGACTGGCAAAATAATTATTAGTAAGATATTGTCATAACTTTCATTATGAAGGGTGCTGAACATTTATAAAAACAATGTATTTTTTAAAGTAATTCTTTTGTTCCATCTGATGTATTGATGGCATTTAATGTGTGCACTTTCTTTCATGTAGTGGACAGTACATATAAGGCCATAACTTATTCACTTATTAACTATTCATTTAAATATTTTCACACTGCTAAATTAATAATAATAATAGAAAAATCTATACATGACCCTACATAAAAGTAGATACTCAATAAAACTCATTGTACTATTAGTAAAATTTATATTAGCATAGTTTTATCCGTTTCTGCATATTATTACCCTACCCTGCAGTGATTACACAATTATGTGTACATCCGGCAATGAGCATTTCTCTCCTAGTAAAGGATTTAAACAATTCTGTGTAGAATTGTTTCTATAAAATTTCAGGCCTCCATGCAAAAATAAATATTACACACCACTGGTTGCCAGACAACTACCATATTTCTTGCCTTTCCATCAGACTCATAACCATTGATTTGACAATGTCATTGTAATCAAAAGGTGTCAATGACAGACAAGTGTAGGTGTCCCAGACTGGGATTCATGGAAACAAACACTCTACTGATGAGAGCTGTAGGAAGGCAGTTTGGCACAGGGAACAACACATCCAGTCGGTGCCCCTGTGTTGTCTACAAGCAATTTTAAGCTTTTTTTTTTTTTTTTTTTTTTTTTTTTTTTATCAGTTTTAATCCCTTAATGACCCCTGTAAACTGTCAAACTTTTTTATCAGTTTGTCTGCTGGCAACAAGTTGTTAGACTGCTACATTACTGAACATTTTTTCTATAAACATTTTGTACCGTCATTAATAATGACAGTAAAGGAAATTTATGAAATTATACTTATTAATGTAGCAACACAATAACTAATTGCCACCTTTACAAAAGTGAGATTCCCATTTTATAGGCTGTCTTTAAGCAATAATTATCACATATGAACATGCTACAGAACCCTAAAAACAATTTGACAGAAAGACAATTTGACAAGGAAGAGTAAACCTTTCTGGTGGACAGCAGCAATAAACAAAATCTATAATAAAAGGAAATAATTGCTGTCCAGGACCAAGAAGGAGCAGGTTCCAAGTTGGGAGCAATCTCTCCTTTGTCTGAACAAGCAAATAAGGTCACTGGTGAAATCGTCTAAGGCTAATTTCAAGTCCAAATTAGCCACATCCACTAAGGACAATCACAAGGCATTCTTCACATACATCCACAATCTCAAAGGTAAGACCCAAATCTGTTGTGAACTGGTGGTCAATAACACCACATACACAAACGCCGTAGATATAGCCAGCCTGTTGGCAGACAGGTTCAGTGAAAACTTTGTCCCCCTTGCCCCCCCCCCCCATCAGTAAACCAGGACATCCCCAGCACCTGCCCTCTCCCCTCATCATCAAGGAGCAGGTGTTTAATGCCCTCTTAAAGGCAAAACATACAGTCTCCATGGGACCCAACAACATCCCTGGCTGTATTCTACATGAACTCAGGCATGAGTTCTCAGCTCCAGTAGACATTCCATTCAACCAAAGCCTGACCACCGGCTTCAACCCAGATGAATGGAGGACAGCCACTGTCATCCCTCAACACAAAGGTGGAGTATCCACTGCCCCAGGCAATTATAGTCCTAACTAGCCTGATCTCTATGGCCATGGAATGCATTATTATGGACCTTATAAACAAGGACATTGGCAACTTCCAAACACTTGACCCCACACAGTTTGGTTTTGTCAAAGGGAGATCATGCCTGCTAAACTTGGCTAACTTCTTCGAAACAGTCACCAAAGATATGGATAAGGGGAAGACAGTGCAAACCACCTAACCTGACCTAGCCAGAGCCTTCTACACTATTTCCCACTCAGGTATAATAGATAAACTCACTCAGCTAGGCATCAATCCATATGTTACCAGATGGGTAGTTAACTGGTTCACTGAGAGAACCCATGCAGTCAAAATAGGGGAAGCCGCCTCTAGTAGAAGACCTGTAATGAACAGTGTACCCCAAGGATCGGTCTTGGGGCCTCTGCTGTTTGGGATATACTTTTCTGAGGTGCAAGCCAAAACCAGTGTTCTGTGGCTGACCAAGTCTGCAGATGACTGCAAGCTAGGTGGTGTCTTAATTCCCCTAGTGATGTGAATATCCTCCAAGAGGGCCTTAGCCAAACTAATGACTGGTGCCAGAAGCATGGCATAAAACTGAATGCCAAGAAATGCATCATGATCCCCTTTGAGGAAAATGGAGTCCCCACTAATTACCACATTAATGACAATGTACTAAGCTCGCAATCAGTCGTGAGGGACTTGGGCACCCAGGTTGATAGCAACCTGACTTTTGACCATCACGTTGCCTCCATTGTATGGAAGGCTTTCTACATAGCCTACCTCATAAGTAAGGGTATTTCATCCAGAAACAAGGAGGTCATAACATCCCTGTGCCCCTTCCTTATCAGACCCATTGAGTACAATGCCCCCTTTGGCATGTACATTGCCAAGCACATGCAGCCATTGGACAGACCACAGAGGTTCCTCACCAGGAAAATCCATGGTCTCAAACACCTATCCTATACAGATAGACTAAAAGTCCTGTCCCCTCTACTCAGTCTCATACAGACTGCTCAGAGGGGACCTGTGCCTGACATACAAGGCCATCTCAGTCCCAGCCTTGATGGATTTGCTGCATATCCGTAAGTCAAACTCCACTCATACAACCCACATGCAAGGCTTCAACCTAGTCTGTGAAATTAATAGAACTTGTTGGTGGGATAGATTTGTATCCCAAAGATTCCCCCATCTATGGAACAGACTCCCTCTCCATGTCAAGCAGAGTACCTCTCTAGCCTCTTTAAGAGGAACCTGGACAACTGGATGGGAAACAGAAAATACACCCCTGGGATCCCACCTGTGTCCCTGCTGGACAGGGGAAACAGGAGCTGACTTTGTGAGAACATGGGCAAAATTCTTGGCTAGTCTTATAAGGGCCTCCGGGCCAATAGCCTGGTATCATCCTATGAACCTATGACAGTTTATAAGCTGTCTATAAGCAATCATGACACAACTGGTTGACAGTTTGTAAAATGAAAACTGTTTCTTTTTTCTTAACATAGTATATCCTGATCACTACCAGAATACTTGTAACATTGCATAAAATGTTTTTTCTCTGTTATCTACTGCAAAATCTGTGTGTTAATATATAGTTTAGCTGTTTAAGTATAGCTAGTATATACATTTTATGTTGCCTGTAAAGTAAAGGCCTCATCTCTTACTAGGGTCTCATTTCTTCAAAAGGATGCATCAGGACACTTTTTTTCTTTATCTGAATACTTTATTAACATTTTATAAAGAGTTAGTAAACATTTCATAAACAACCAAACAAAAGGAAATCAATTGCCTTAGTTCAACTATAATCAGATTTTTGAAAACATGAATATTAAATAAAACAATATACATTATTTACAAAGCAGAGTCAATGCAACTGCCCCCACACCTATTTCTTGTTCAACTGCTCCCACAATTAATTCTGATTAAACTGAAATCCTGGCTTCTTAGATAGTAATTTCCAGCTAGTGGGGATCTCTATTCTTGGCCAAAGAGACTTGTATGGCAATATAATCTACAAAACAACAGCCAGCAAAAGTACAAAGTTTTAATTTATCTTAGCGCCTCGGCTATAATCTACCCTGCAAACCTCTGCAGAAGAGGCTGAATGGCCTGTCCATATAAGGCTTCTAATTCTGATCTTCCCATTGTCACAGCTATTACCAGTACTAAATAACCAGAAGTACCAAACCTTATCTGGACATTCTCCAAATATGTCCCATATAATTTGCACAAACTGTGTCCAATGCACCAGTGCTTTTTCACATTCTCAAAACATATGTAGGCCACCCGCTGCCTCTTTCTCACATCTCCAACAATTGTTATTGTGCAGTTTTCCCTACAAAGCTTTTCTGGTGTATGATACCACCTATATATTATTCTAAGATGCTGATCCCTAACTCTATACCACATATTCAGCAGTGCAAACTTAATGCCAGACTTACATCCATTCTTCTGAATTAAGACACCCTCTTTTTGCTCCCAACTCTGCTGTATATATATATATATATATATATATATATTTGTAGCATTCCTGCCTTCTTTCTTAAGATCACCTTATACACTAAACTGGTTCTTCTTCTTTTAACTCCAAACCACTTATTCCATAGAACCACCCTCATTTTTGTGTTTCCCTACCCTATTTCCTCCTATAGATAGTATGGAATTGCTCCAGTTCAAACCAGTCTCCATTTTTCCAATTCATATTCTTCTTTACTTGATTGGAAAGACTCCCAACACCAGTTTGCATGTTAAAATAGTTAAGATAATTTCTCAATTTCCTTATTCTGCTATCTACCCCATTATCTAAATTAATCATCCTAAAGTACATGAGGGTGAATGCAGATCTTCTGAAGCAGACCATCACCCCTAAAGTAGGTCCCTAATTTCATACAGTCTTCCAACAAACCTCTGAACCACTTCTCTGGAATTCACTGTAGACCCTGCACTCCTTCATTCTCTGATATCTTATGAGTAATATCCTATTCCTGTAATAGGTGCACAATGTCAAAGGCCAGTGCATATCTCTCTCTCTCTCTCCCTATATATATATATATATATATATATATATATATATATATATATATAAAGGAAACACCCATCTATCCATTGAAATTGGTTTCTGTAGCTTCTCAGAAACAATTCTATGGCCCCCCTTTCCCTGTCTTTTAAGCATCAAGCTACTTCTGAATCAGTTTAACTTCTGATCTTCTGGATAATGTAGGGAGGCATCTGATTATATATAAAATATGAGGAAACACCATTGTTGCTATTGCCTTAATCCTTCCAGAAATCATTTGTAATCATAAAATCCTATCCTTCTGTCATCCCCCACACTTATTAATAGCCTCCTCAAATTTTGATTGCAAGTATCTTCCTGTGAATAGGATCATAGGATCATAGAGATTACTAGACTAATGGCTCTGGGGCCCTTACAAGCCTAGCCAAGAGTTTATCCCAAGAAAAGAAATGACAATCAGCACATGTCACCCTTGTCAATGAGGGACACAGGTGGAACTCCTCGGACAAATTTGTGGTTACCCAGCCACTCATCAAGATTTTGCTTGAAGAGGGTCAGCGGCATACTTTGTTTGACGTGTATGGGAAGTCTATTCTAGAGACAGGGCAGCCTCTGGGAGACAAATCTGTCTCTCCAACAGGTTTTGTTAATGTCACATATTAGATTTAAGCCTTTTGATCGGGTACTACTCGAGGAGTTAAACTTACAGATATGGAGCATCTCAAGTAGAGCAGAGTCTGAGATTGCCTTGTATGCGAGACGCAGGTCACCTCTGAGCAATCTGTATGATACAGAGTAGAGTGATAGTGATATGAGCCTGTCCATATAGGACAGGTGTTGGAGGCCATGGATTCTCTTTGTGAGGTATTTCTGTGACCTTTCCAGTTGGTGCACGTATTTAGAGAGGTATATACCAAATGAGGGAGGAGTATAGAGAGGTAATAACTCCTTTTTCTGGATGCAATCCCTTTACTTATGAGATGAACCAAGTAAAAGGCTTTTCTGACCACTGCCGCTACATGATGGTCAAATGTGAGATTGTGGTCAACTTGTGTACCCAGGTCTCTCACCACAGATTGGTGCTTAGAGGGTTGCCACTAATGTGGTAATCAGTAGGGATCATGTTTTTGCTGAATGGTATGATAATACATTTTTTTGCATTTAACTTAAGGCCATGACTTTGGCACCAGTCATTTGTTGCTGTGAGATCCTCTTGAAGTATGTTAACATCATTTGGAGAGTCAATGACAGCACCCAACCTACAGTCATCCACAAACTTAGTCAGCCACAGGTCTTTCGTCTTTGCCTGGACCTCTGAGAAGTAGATGACAATCAATAGGGGTCCCAAGACAGATCCATGGGGGACACCACTAGTGACAGATCTGCTATCAGAGTTAATGGCACCTATTTTGACCTTGTGGGTCCTATCAGTGAGCCATTTGGCCACCCACCTGATGAGATAGGGATTTACACCAAGTTCTGTTAGCTTTTTGATGATGCCCAAGTGGGGGATTATGTCAAAGGCTTTGGTCAAGTCAAGGTAAGCTGTGTGTACTGACTTTCCCTCATTCAGTACCTTGGTGACAGTCTCAAAAAAGTCAACCAGTTTCATCAGGCAAGATTTGCCCTTGACGAAGCCAAACTGGGTGGGTCAAGTGCTTGGAGATTGCCTATGTCCTTGTTTATGAGGTCCATAATAATACGCTCCATGGCCTTACAGATCAGACTTGTCAAGCTAATGGGGCACTAGTTACCAGGGTCAGTAGTGGAACCACCTTTGTGCAAAGGGATGACAATGGCAGTTCTCCACTCTCCTGGAATGAAGCCTATACTTGGACTATGGTTGAATAGGGTGCTCAATGGTGAGGCTAGTTCTTGATGGAGATGTTGCAGAATACAGCCTGGGATACTATCAGGTCCCATGGAATCTGTGTTCTTTACCTTGGAAAGGGCCTTTAACACTTGCTCTACAGAGATGTGAGGTGCGGGACAAGTATCAGGGATGTTGAATGGGCCTTTAGGGTGGGACAGGAGGATGACATTTGCCCTGTACCTATCTGCTAGCAGGTTGACTAAGTCAACAGGATCAGTGTAAGTGGCACCATTAAGAACTAATTTGGAACAAACCTGGGCTTTGCCATGGAGGTTTCTGACATAACTGAAAAAGGTTTTGTGGTTAACCTTTGTTTCAGAATGCACCAAACCCAACTCCAAATGCTTGGGATATACCCTTTCCTGCATCATACCCTTCCACACCCCTTCCTCATTTCCCATTTCAACTACCTTATCTTACCCATAGTAAATTGCAGTTGCAGACCTAAAGCCTGGCCAGAATTCATGAAAGCATCCAGCACTTTTCCCATAACCAATTCTATATTGCAGTCCATTAAGATGAAATCATCAGTAAACATCAGAAAGGTCCCCACTTCACTTTTCTCTATACTCTTCAGACAAAAACCACAGACCCCAAAGTACAGTTCCTCAATTACTAAAATTAATAGCTCTTGTGATAGCAAGCATCGTTGCCTTGCTCACCTTGCTATATTTTCTATTTCAGACAATACCCCATATTTCAGACAATACCCCATTTATACAGACTCCTCTAAAAGAAGGGTTAGTGTATGATAGTGTTATCTACCATATAAATATCTCACCTATTTGCCTTTCCTTCAAACAAGAGAAAAGAAATGGTCCAGCTGATGGTATAGAATGCCTTCATGATATCAAAAAGCACCAACCTAACATTATCATATTTCCTATCATATTTATCTAAGAATGCGGCAAGCCTCCACCAGTTTCTAGTTATGGAACTCCCTTTAGCAAATACATTTTGACATTTTTTTATTAAGGTTGGAAGTAACCCTTCCAAACATCTAGCCAGTATTTTGGATAGGTTTTTAATATCCATGTTCATCAGAGAGACTGACCTAAAATCATTTGCAGGCAGTGCCTTATTTCCTTTTTGATTATCATCTGATTTGAGCCTTCCAGCATTTGCTCACTATCCCCTAGCAAATTGTAGACTTTCATTAGCTTTTTCCCCTGACCATCTTTATCCCACTTATACATTTCTATTGGGAACACATCAATTCCAGCAGTTTTGTTTGTCCTCTGATTAACTCTACCTGCATTCATTTCATTAACTGAGATCTTCTGATCCAATCATCTAATCTATTCCTCTGTTAACTGCCTTTCCTTGGCCTCCAACCTCCATTGCCCTGAACAATCCATTTTTGCTTGGTATACAAGGCACTGTAATACTCCCTAAAAGTTTCTCTAATTTCTAGATTAGACATCTGCTTTTTGCACCCACTTTGTCAACTTTATCAACCCAGCTTTTCTCCTGTCTAACTTTAAATAACCATGTTAACCACCTTGGGTTGCTCTCAATTCTTAACCACCAGTAGTCCCCTTTCCTGGTGAGTTCTGCCTCAACCTGAGACATGTTCGATATGTTAATCTTCATTTTAAGTCTTTCTATTCTCCCTCTTCATCTTCCATAACAGTTTACCTCCCCTGTATTTTCTGTTACTCCATTCTAAGTTGATTTTATTTTATCCTAATGAAAACATCATTCTGTTTTCTATTCCTACCTTCTTGTTGCATCAGCTCCCCTAATAATGCTGTTTTGCAGCTTACCTACCAGAACAATCCTAAATCTTGCCTAATGTCTTCATTTCTGTCCATTATGTCAAAGAAAGTTTATTTCACCCTCTTCTGTCACTGTCTCCCTTTCCATTTATAATGGGTGCACCTCCACCATTTCATTCCAACTCCCTGTTGTGGTTCAATTAATTGCATTGTGCCGACTGCGTGGGATGCAACAGGACACTTTACACCCCTGGCCGTTTCTGCTATACTAGTTCCCATCACCACCAACTATACTTCAGAAGCATCCAGATTCTAACAGTAATTCCCCCAGTTTAAAAAAAAATCTTCCCAACTTCAAATAAATACAGACCACAGTTTAAGGCCTACCTAGGAAAGCAGATCCAGGGGTTAGTTCAGGCCATATCACTTAAGCCTCATTGTGTTTTTTTCAATCTGTTTTGTATGAAGACTGCACGTGTTATTGACGCGTAACTGGCGTCCTTTTCAACAGAAAACATTCTGTCTTGCATTTTAATGGTTTACTTTGCATTTGTTGCTGTGTATTATACTACAGAGAAGCCTGCACGTGTTACTGACGCGTATCTGGCGTCCTTTTCACAGAGACCATACTGTCTTGCATTATAGTGATTTACTCTGTTTTTGTTTGTTTTTGTTGATTTATTGCTACAAGAATTGCACAGTTGCATACAGTCGTATTGATCTATTGTACATACTCTATATTTTGTGTATTTGAATTTAGTACAAAGTTGGTCTAATATTCCTGTCTCTCTCCCTTGTGTTTCAGGTAACCCCCCTCCCGTAAGACCCAAAAACCCGCTCAACGGCACCAAAACACTTCAGTGTATACCTCAAGCAGAACCTAATATTAAATGAACGCTAACTCTACCACATTAAAAGCAACAGGGTAAACGCAAAATTATTTCTTCCTTTTAAACTTTAAAAAAGCCAAGTGTACTAGTCGCAAAGTGCCTAAAAATCAAGCGTACTAGTCACAAAGTGCCTACTATTGTGGATCCTTACCTTAGCAAAAAAGAGCAGTATTTGAACTCCTCTGTACGGAGTTTCATTCAATATTTACTGTTCCCTCTATGACCCTGTGAGTCTCCTGGTGGTGTATGCCCCGCTCCGCTTCGCCCTCGCTCCGCTCGGGCTCCGCTCCGCTCCCCTCCCTGCCCCCTTATCCCACCCGCCCCCAGTACCCCTACTCTTATAGGTACGAAAAGTCCCTCCCACTCTCCCTCTTAGCAAATACAAAGCTCCCCTGTCACACCTGACGGCTCCTCCCACCTCTACGCCCACACCCATTAATAAAATCTACTCTAAGTCCTATCCCTCTCACATTACCCTTTCTTTATCTCCAACATGGCCAAATACGCTCTCAACATAACCCCCCTATTAACCTTACTTCTCACCACTACTTATTTCCTAACAGCATTTGAAAACCAAACTCTCTTAGGTATCCCCTTCCCTAAGTGTCACACCAACTCCCAATGTAATGACCGAACCATCTCTATTCTACCTTCACTATACCAGGAAAAATTTGTATCCCCCAAACTAGCCAACACTACACTCCATTACCCCAAATCTCCACATAACAAAGCTAACCTCAAAATCCTATTTAAACTACATAGATTACTAGTCTACCTAAAAAATCGTATGAACATCGGCGGCGATATTCACCCTAACCCTGGTCCCACCACCACGCCAGACTCTCACCCTAATAATTTTACACGTAATTCTACTGACTCTCTACTAATATTACATCTGAACCTAAGAAGCATTAATAACAAAGTTCATAACCTACACGCTATTATGGCTACTCATTCCCCTGAAATTATGTGTCTAACCGAAACATGGCTAAAGCCCTCTACTAAGAATGAAGAGATCCTCCCACCTGGGTATAATATTTTTAGGGCCGATCGTACAAAAAAAAAAGGAGGCGGTATAGCTGTTATGTATAAAAACACCCTGAATATCCTTAAGAACCCAATTCAACCTCCTACAATCTCTAACCTAGAAATGATAGCCCTTCAGATCTGCCTAAACTCTAAAAAACGCATCAACCTTGTTGTAACTTATATCCCCCCAGGGAACAACACAGAAAACCTGGAACAAACCCTGAACTGGCTATCCACCAGCTACCCACAAGAAACCGTGGTTCTTGGAGACGTCAATATAGACTGGTCTCTCTGTTCCACCCACTCAACCCCAAAACCTATCAATCTACATGGTTTTTCCCAAACCATCCTATCCCCAACTAGATTAGGCAACTCTCTTCAAAAAGAAAGCATCATTGACTGGATCCTTACTAATAGGGAATCAAATAACTACACCACTGGTACCCTTCCCGGTGACCTCAGTGATCACCTAATTACTTATATCATTAAACATAAATGCCAAACTTCCAACCCCCCCTTTATAGACTAATCAGAAACAAAAAGAAATTTGTCCCACAACTATTTCTTGCTGACCTTAAATCTTGCAACTGGTCCTTACTAAAAACACTATCAATCAATGAGAGTGTCTCACACTTTAATGACACATTTCTCAAGATACTTGATGCACATGCCCCACACAGACAAATTAGATCCAAACCTCGTATAGCGCCTTGGCTAACTAAGGAAACCAAAACCAAAATCAAACTTCGTAACCAAGCCTGGGATAAGTGGAGGGCCACAAAAACCTCCCAAGATTGAACTAAATTTCAACAACTGAGAAACACCACCAAAGCAGCTGTTACCCAGGACAAAAAACAATACTTCCACCACCTCCAGCATAAACACCAGAACAACCCAAAGAAATTCTGGGCAGGCTTTAACAACCTTCTGCACCCAGGTAAAACCTCCACCCCAACCCCCGAGAAACTGATAGAGAAAGGACAGGAAGAAGTAGCCACTACCTTCAACTCCTTCTTCACTGAGACTGTCCAAAACCTAGCCAGTCAACTAACTTCCACTTCACAATCTGCTGTTCAACAGCACGTCGTCACCCCTACCCCGTTCAAGTTAAAGCCAGTCTCTTCCTCTTATATACGTATCCTTCTAAAAAAACTCAAACCAACCACCCTAGCGGCTGACCACCTCCCTGCAGAATTCCTACAAATCGCATCGGATGTAATAGACTACCCAATATCAATCCTTATCAATAGAACAATAGCTGAGATGTATATCCCAACTATCTGGAAAATCTCTTATATCATTCCACTTCACAAAGGAGGTTCATCCATGGAAACCATTATAGACCAATAGCTATCTTATCCCCATTAGCGAAAATCATGGAGAGATGTATCCACAAGCAACTTCTTCACTACCTAACCGTTAATCATCTCCTGTCCAACTCCCAGCATGGCTTTCGCCCCCACCATAGTACAACTACTGCCCTCCTTTCCTTTGTTGACTCCATCAATAACAACCGCAACAATAAACTTATATCCTCTGCCCTCTTTTTGGACCTATCAAAAGCTTTTGATATGGTCAATCATCAGCTCCTCCTCAACACCCTTGAAACCTTGCATCTTGATACACCAGCACTAAGCTGGTTTAAGACCTACCTCACGGGTAGGCAGCAAGCTGTCCTGTGGCAAAACTGTATATCAGGTCTACTCCCAATTACCATAGGTGTACCTCAGGGCTCCATACTGGGTCCACTTCTGTTCTCTATCTACATAAATAACCTTAAATCAGTCATCCCTAAATCCACCTGCATACAATACGCCGACGACTCCACCCTAATCTGCTCTGACGTCTCCATCTTGAATCTCCAAACTATCACTCAAAATTGTTTTTCTCTAATTGAAAAATGGTTCGCCGACTTGAAACTCCTACTTAATCCAACTAAAACGAAATTACTCCTATTCTTCCCCAATGTTTCCTCATCCCAGGACAAAGAACTCCCAAACACTAACAATATAACCTTTCATGTTAAATCTAACAATGGGACTCTCATAACCCCTGTCACCAGTACCAAACTACTTGGAGTTACCATTGATCACAAGCTCAAATTTGACATACACATTACTCAAACTATAAAGTCTGTTAACAAAAAACTAGGATCTATGTACAGAATTAAAAACTTCTAAACTCCTTCTACCAAATTAACTATTGCCCGCACCCATCTTCTCTCTCCCCTCCTCTACGCATCCCCGGTCCTCTCTTTCCTCAATAAACATGAACTTAACATGCTCTCTTGTGCTTACAACCATATTGCTAGATTTATAACAGGTTCCCCTTATCGAACCCACCATTGTCTCAACCTTAGGAACCTAGGCTGGCTAGAATTGCCTAATCTCCTCAAACTTAATCAACTCACCGAAGCTTACAAAATAATCAACCATCCTGATAAAACTCCATCACTATCCAGCATTCTGGCTCCTTACTCTAATCTAAATAGCCTTCGATCATCTAACAGTTCCCTTATCCTTACCACTAAAGCTAAGAACTCAGGTGGGGATGCCCTATATGCTAACTCCATTGGCAAACCGTGGAACTCATTGCCAAACTACCTTAGACTTGCAACCTCACGCACCCAATTCAAAAACAACCTAAAAGAATATCTCACAACCCAATGGATATGTCCTTGTCGTTCACCTGACTAACTACATATCTTATACCCTACTAGTCTCACTTCCTCCTAGCATGTTCTCCTATTCAGACCTTAATATCACTCAGTTCTAATCTCAATGATGTTCTTTTCCTGAGCTTGTCTATCTTACACCCCATGTGAAACTAATACCATGCTTAACCAACAGCTTGTACTGTATCCTATATAACTACTAAGTCATTGTTTCATCTTGTAAATATCACTTCTACTCTCTTATTGTATCACTATTTTGTGTCTATCTTTAACATGTATTAATATTTTGTTTGTTTGTTTGGAGCTTTTCTCCTCGGGCCTCTACTGAAAACGGATATGTATCCAGCTAGACTAGCCCGGTTAACAAATGTAAAATAAATAAATAAATAAATATTAAGCTTGTCTCAATATGCACAATATGGCCACAATTTGTATAAATTGCTACTGATACTCTTATCTCCTCTTAGCCCAATTATTTCATTTTGCAAAAACACACATGCACATCACAACCCACAGCACCAAGCATCACACATAGTACACACTACTGTGTCTCACAGCCTCTAAGGCCCAACCACAAACCCAACATATTAGTCACAGGAGACTCTGTTGTGAGACACACAGATGTGCCCCTCACCAGGCTACTCAAGGAGAAAGTCACAGTAAGTTGCTTGTCAAGTGCTAGAATCCACCATATCATGCACACACTCAAGTCTCTTAACAACAGGTACTGTTATGACTCTGTGATAGTCCATGTTAGTGTGAATGACTTGAGATGTACCTCTCTGGACTATATGAAGAGAGACATGATTCAGCTTGCTGAATATGTGTGCCAGGCAGGTATGTCCCTAGCCTTAAGCAGCATCCTACCATCACCCAGAATGATACCTCAATACAAACAGAAAATAATTGACTTTAACAATTGGCTTAGTTTCTGGTGTCATTCCAAGTGGATCCAGTACCTGACAGCCTGGGAGGACATGACTGACAGACCATGATGCTTTGCCAGAGATGGCCTAATCTGTCTCCCATGGGCTTTAGGCTTCTGGAAAAGGCTCTTGCCTCCCCATAGTGCCTTTTTTAGGCAAAATCATGAGCACAAAATTACCAACATGAAAAATTCTTATAAACAAAATGTAAAGGTCATGCTGCTAAACACTAGGAGTCTTAGCATAAAACTGCACTCATTGCAAGGATTCCTTGCCCTGGAGGATGTTGACATTTGTGCAGTCACTGAAACCTGGTTGAAAGCTGTGGAGAGCACCCCAGCCTTACCAGGTTACTCATCCTAGCATACTTTCAGACCCCAAATGGAGGGCTGCAAAACCAAAGGAGGTGGCGTTTCAATATTTATCAAAGACATGCACTCCTCCAGGCTGGTCAAATGGTATGATGCACAGGAGACACTCCAAGTGCAGTTAACAGTTGACAAAACACTTATTCAAATCATAGCTAGCTACAGACCCCCAACCATAACTCAGGATGCCCACACCACCTGTCTGGACTTACTTGAATCCATTAAGATTCAACCCTCTGCCCTGAACCTGGGTGACTTCAACTACCCAACCATAGAGTGTAAGACCTATTCTAGCCCAAACATGAATGCCCAGAGATTACTCAACTTCGTCAATGCCAATGCATTGGATCAGCTGGTCGACACCCCTATGAGAGGTGAAAATATTCTGGACGTGGTCCTAACCAACATGAGTAGCCACTGTAGCACTCCTACAGTGTCTTCCTCCTTGGTAAGATCCAACCAAAAAGTGATCACTTTTGAAGTCACTATCTCCCCTGACCCCCCCCCCCCCCTTGTCAGGGTCAAACAAAAAAAAATTTCCAAAGCTGACTACAATCTCCTTAGAGCAGGAATAAGCAGCTTCACAGTCACCGTCCCTTCAGTTGGAACTAGCACTAATGTCCAAGCCTACACCAAAAAACTATGTGAGCACCTACATAGCTGTATGGACTCAGCAATATCAGACAGGACCAAATCATCTTCCTCAAGGAAGAGTAAACCGGACAGTGGACAGCAGCAGCAATAAACAAACACTATAATAAAAGGGAAAAAATGCTGTCCAGGGCCAAGAAGGAGCAGGTGCCAAGTTGGAAGCAATCTCTACTTTGTCTGAACAAGCAAATAAGGTCACTGGTGAAATCCTCTAAGGCTAACTTTGAGTACAAATTGGCCACATCCACCAAGGACAAGCACAAGGCCTTCTTCACATATATCCACAATCTCAAAGGCAACATCCAAATCTGCACTGAACTGGTGGTCAATAACACCACATACACAAACAACATAGATATAGCCAACATCCACAGCACCTGCCTCCCTCCCTTCATCACCATGGAGCAGGTCCTTAATGCCCTCTCAAAGGCAAAAAATACAGTCTACATGGGACCCGATAACATCCCTGGCTGTATCCTACATAAACTCAGACATGAGCTGTCAGTTCTATTAGACACCCTATTCAACCATAGCCTGAGCATCGGCTTCATCCCAGCTGAATGAAGGGCAACCACTGTCTTCCCTCTACACAAAGGTGGAGCATCTACTGACCCAGGCAATTATAGACCCATCAGCCTAACTACCCTGATCTGCAAGGCCATGGAATACATTATCATGGACCTTATAAACAAGGAGATTGGCAACCTCCAAATGCTTGCACCCACACAGTTTGTTTTTGTCAAAGGGAGATCATGCCTGTTAAACTTGGTCGACTTCTTTGAAACAGTCATCAAAGCCATTGATGAGAGGAAGATGGTGCACACTGCCTACCTTGACCTAACCAAAGCCTTTGACACTATTCCCCACTTGGGCATAATGGATAAACCCTCTCAGCTAGGCATCAACCTGTATGTTACCAGATGGGTAGCTAAATGGCTCACTGATAGAAACCACTCAGTCAAAGTAGGGGAATCCACCTCTAGTAGTAGACCCATAACGAGCAGTGTACTCCATGGATCGGTCTTGGGGCCTCTACTCTTTGGGATATACTTTTCTGAGGTGCAAGCCAAAACCAGTGGTCGGTGGCTGACCAAGTTTGCAGATGACTGCAAGCTGAGCACTGTCTTAAATTCCCCTAGTGATGTGAAGATCCTCCAAGAGGGCCTTACCCAAACTAATGACTGCTGTCAGATGCGTGGCCTTAAACTGAATGCCAGGAAATGCATCATTATCCTCTTTGCGGAAAATGTCATTCCCACTAATTATCACATTGATAACAGCGTACTAAGTATGCAATCAGTTGTGAGGGACTTGGGCACCCAGGTTGATAGCAACCTGACTTTTGACCACCAAGTTGCCTACGTTGTACGGAAGGCTTTCTACATGGCCCACCTCATAAATAAGGGTAATTTATCCAGGAACGAGGAGGTCATAACATCCCTGTGCTCCTCCCTTATCAGACCCATTATCGAGTACAATGCCCCCTTTGAAATGTACCTTGCCAAACACATGCAGCAGTTGGAGTGACCACAGAGGTCCCTGACCAGGAAAAGCCAGGGTTTCAAACACCTATCCTATATAGATAGGCTAAAAGTCCTGTCCCTCTACTCAGTCTCATACAGGCTGCTCAGAGGTGACCTGTGTCTGGCATACAAGGCCATTTCAGACTCAGCCTTGACGGAGTTGCTGCATATCCATAAGACAAACTCCACTCACGCAACCTGCATGCAAGCCCTTAACCTGGTTTGTGACATTAATAGAGCTTGTTGGCAGGATACATTTGTGTCCCAAAGACTCCCTCATCTGTGGAATAGACTCCCTCTCCATGTCAAGCAGAGTACCTCTCTAGCCCTCTTTAAGAGGAACTTGGATGACTGGATGGGAAACAGAAAATATATCCATGGGATCCCACCTGTGTCCCCGCTGGACTGGGGAAATAGATGCTGACTTTGAGGGAACATGGGCAAAATACTTGGCTAAGCTTATAAGGGTTTCTGGCCCAATAGCCTAGTATCATCCTATGAACCTATTATGTTTATGCTGCACCACCATTTTGTAATATAAATCTTGTTTGTTAATGTTGATAAATATTGCATATACATCTAATCATGTGTGCCCCAACAACTTTTGCATGCTATGTTTCTTGTGTATTTAAATTATGTAACCTGATAATTAGCTGTTTCTTAACAACCCACGTTGATTCTGAAATGTGTTGGTTTTAATCAGTGGCCTACCCTAATAAACAATTGTACATACATATGTACATACGGGTCTATGTCTAAATTTCGAGCTTTCAAAACGTCGCCTTTCTTATGGTAGAGACCATAAGATCAAAGTACTGAAATTTTTAAATTTAAATAAAAAAGAAAACAAAAACATTTTTTTTATGTTTTTCCAGATCCCCTGCACCCCCCACATGGGGGGGGGCTGTGCAGCCCTCACCCCCTGCTAATTAAATATACCAACTCTGAGATCTCACTACAGCAAGGAAAATGCTGAATATATCATTCCGCACCATATGGCGATCTCCATTTAAGCAGTTTGAACATTCAAAACTTAGATCTTATGATCTCGACCATAAGAAACTCGACATTTTGAAACTTCAAAATTTATAAGTAGACCTGTACATACACACATACAAAGACAAATAAATACATAGTAAAGATTATGCAAGTGTTTAATCTAATATAGGCATTTTAAACATAATTGAAAATATATCTTGTGAATACTTTAACATGTCTTCTGAACCTGTAGAGATCTCTGCAGGATACTCACCATATTTATTTAAGATAATGATGTTAAACAGAGACAATGCAATGAAACTCAGCAACTCCAGTTTGATAAAACAGTTTCTTTAGGAAATAAGTTTTGCAAAATCTTAGGAAACATCGAACATATAGATGATATATGCATATATTAATGTGGCGTAATCTCTATTAGTTCGTATTATAACCTTTACTGTGTAAATATTTTAAATAAACAGCAGCTGTAATTTTTGTAGCTATATAGGAGATGTCTCCTCTAGTCTCTGTAGCACTCAAATATATGTCTTTGATATCCTTGTTCGCTGAGAAGCTTGCACAAAACTTTTCTACAAGCACATTTACTTTATCTTGTAGTTGTGTGATTACTCCACTGCTTTACATTCACAACATTTCCATTTCATTTGCCTGATGCAATTAAAATACCTTATTATTCCATTCACTCTTATAATATGGTTTGCTGTTAATATTGTTAATGCTCATAGAGAGTTCTTAATATTTGCCATGATTTTATTTCTTGTTCATTATAATTTCACATGCTATTTGGCCCAGGTAGTATCTGAAGACGGTCCTTGGGTCAGTTCACTTAGTATGTAAATACATAAACAAATAAATACATAAATTAATGTTGATATCAACAAAGTGGTCAATGTCAGAGATTGAATATTTGATAAAAAATAAGTAGCTTCTGTTAATCGTTTAATACAGATTTGTTTCCATGACTAGAGTCCTTATTGAAAGCTAAGTAGTGCTGCGTTTTTCTATTGTATATCTTATTAATTCTGTAATTGCACTAAAGTTTTTTCTTTTTTTTTTTTTTTTTTGAATTTACATGCATATTTGTGTCTTACCAGAATTTTCATGAATTCCAAAGTTAAAATACCACAAAACTCAGTGACAGTGTCTTATGCAGAGTTAACTGGGTCATTGACAAATAGAATCATAGGCTGTTTTCATAAGTCATTGGCATAGCCACTACAAGTGTTCAAAACCACTTACTTCATTTTTATTTATTCATTCATTTAATGTGTAGGTAGGCTAGTCCGCACACCTTTTTCAGTCTCAGCCCAGACAGAGCTGTGAATAACAAACGGTATTTGTTTGAATAAGATATAGGTGTGAGGTACAGCAAATATAGTTCACTTTTATGTACAGCTAGCAGCAAGTAATGGCATTCATAACACACACAGCAGAGACAAAGCGGGTACAGACTAATAGAACAGATAGCAGGCACAATAACAATGAAGCTGCATTTATAATAATCAGCAAGAACTGATAGCCCTATGCTACAGCCAATAAAAAAAATAAAAAAACTTCAATTTTAAAACAAGCAGCAAGAACTGCAAATCTTACATTTCAACATCCAGAGCAGATTCTACACTCATAGTAATACCCTGCAGAGTTTATGCGATGTAAGAGCTATGTGCATACTTACACAGAATTAAGACATTTCCGTCTATGTGCATGACAAAGATAGCTTAAACCCACAGCTGGAGAATGTACTTGTGACTGTGACATTTACAAGCAAAACCTGTCTTACGCTATTATTCCCATTCCAAGGTTGCTGCACCTTGGGAGAAAAGTAATAAGCAACTGACAGTATAGAGGTGTCTCATTCTTTCTCTGGGAGGTTGTGTTAGAGAACAAGACAAATACCACAGCAGTTGAGCACAAACAACTCAGTGCTATACAAAACAAGCCAGAACAAAGGGGCAGTTACAACATCAAGCTGTAATGCTCAAGCAACGTTGATACTAGCAATCTTGTATCAAGCAACGGCATGTAAGCCTGTTGTTTACTGCATCACAGTCTCCATTAGTATTGTCTAGGAAGGACGGTGTACTCATGACTGAGATTCAGTTCACTCTTAGGTTAAAGATGATGGCATTCTGATCTGTATTAATTACAAAGAATATACACTGGTTTGGGATATTTGCCATACCTATTTTGATTTCATGCAGTTTGTTTCAAACTCTTTTGATGAACACAATTAATAGGTGAAGATTTGTATTGATGTCAAATAGTTCTCCCATGTAATCTTTTGGTAATTAAAATCCCCATGAGGACCGTATTCTGATTTTTGCATTTTGATGTTTAGTCATCAAGAAATCATGTTCTGTAAGGGACACTGAGGGAGTATTATAGATTCACACCGTTATAATATGAGCAATTTACAGTCCTAAGAAAATAAACCGGATCCAAAGCAGTGAAAGGTTTAAATTGATGATACACAGCAGCCACAGGACAAAGAGAATTTATTAAGTAAAGCGCTTTTCATCTGCAGTAATATGCAGACTTCCTCAGACAAATCACATTCATGAAATGACAACTTAAATAGTGCAAAAATACTGATTGGTAAAACTATAAACCAATCATACAGGTTTTAGCCAATATTTAAAATTTAAAAGCATACACTCAGTTATCAAATAAAATCACATTAATCACAGATAAAAAACCACAAATAAGAAACCTAAATGGTAACATACACCCTGAACTATTGCCACTCAAGCAGAGACCACATACTGCTCTTAGATGAAAAAAATAGTACATATAAACATTAATTATCTAGACAAATTCTTTAACTTTAGAAGGCTGCTAATAGAGCAGCCTTCATTCAGACCTGGTAGTACGTAGGCATTTAGTCTAATCTGCCAACGTAGTTCTGATGCTTCCAGAAGTAAGTGTAAAGGAGCCCCTCTCATAGTGTCAAGCATCTGATCTATTACTAGAAATCTAAAATGGTGATCCTTGTGCTGGATAATGTGCTTGGCAAGTGCATTCTCTTGTTTTGCTTTACTGATTGCGTATTGGTGTTCATAAATACGGTCTCTTAATCTACGCTCGGTTTTGCCAACATAGAATCCTGCACATTTTTGGCATTGAGCTAGGTAAACAACCATCCTAGAGTTGCAAGTACATCTGCAACGAATGTCAAATCTAGTGTTATTTATCTTGAATCTATTAGATTCATGAATGTGCCTACACATGTTGCAGTTTTGACATTTAAACGTGCTGGGGGTTCGACTACATTTACCCTCCGGTTGTTCTAGTAAAGATTTCAAATTTTTACCTCTTCTATAGGTAACTTCAGGTCTATCGCCCACTTTACTGAACACTATATGATTAGAACGGAAAATGTTCCAGTTCTTAATAATAATGTCCATAATAAGAAAACTGGTAGGGCAATATGTAAAGATTAATCTATTGTTTGTATGAGAGTCAGATGCTAAATCTTCAACAAATACAAATTCTGACGTAAGATCAGGTTCACCAGTTGGAGCAATCTTAAGTATAGGTTGGTACACACCACTTAATCTTTTGTTAGTGACTTCTCTAACTAAATTCTCGAGTAAGTTGGATGGATACCCTCTATGTAGAAACATATTCTTTAGTGTATTACATTCCTTAAGAAAATCATCCTCCAAACTCACCATCCGAGCTGCTCGTACAAGCTGCCCCTTAACTACGGACCTTTTCTGATAGCTCGGATGGCAACAACTAAAGTGGAGGAATGAGTTAGAATGTGTGGGCTTTCTGAATATACTTGCTACATAGTTGTTAAGTTCCTCATTTTTGACCAACCATACATCTAAATAAGCTATAGCTTTAGAATTGAAGGTGGAAGTAAAAGACAAAAAGTCAGTTGACTTGTTAAGTTGATCTAAAATTAATATACTATCAGCTTCACTGCCCTCTAGTAAAATAAAGATGTCATCCAAGTACCGGGTGTAGTACCTGATCTTGGACATGAGTGATGTGTTGTTAAATACATTGCCCCTTTCCCAGTAGGACATTACAATATTGGCCAAACTGGCCCCACAGGGCGACCCCATGGCAACCCCAATTTTTTGGAGATAAAAATTATCTCCCAATATAAAATAATTGTTATACAAGATCATATCCAGGAGTTCGGTAACAAGTAATATTTCATGTGATGGGGCGCCCTTACTTTTAAGAAAAAAGGCTACCCATTCGATGGCTATTTGTAAAGGTATACAGGTATATAAATCTTTGACGTCTATTGTCAAGAAGTTGTACTCTTTATTGAATGTAAGTTCCTTTATTTTAGCTAAAAAGGACCAGGAGTCCTTGCAAATTTGCTCTTCATCCTTCAAATATTTCTGTAATATTGTATCTACCAGTTTTGCACAGGGGTATGTAGGAGATCCTCATCCATCTACTAGAGGGCGCATGGGGGGATTGATGAGATCCTTATGTATCTTAGGGATCCCAAAGATACAAGGGAATCTAGGAAATAAAGTAGTAAGATATTTATGTTGATCTTGGTCGAGTCTACCTTCGAGGAGCATTTCGTCTAAAGTGTTTTTAATGCTACGATAGGCATTATTAACTTCAGATCTAGAACTTAACGAATATGCATCATTAGAAAGTAGGTTGAGCATTCTGTCAAAGTAATCAACCTTATCAAAAACTACAACTCCTCCTCCCTTGTCAGGTTTACAGATACGTAAACAGTGTGACTTAACAAAATCAAGCAATAACATTTCTTCTTTGCCTGTATCACTAGTACCTGAATTGGATAAGTACAAATTACTATTTCTTAAATCAAGTTCACACATGTTTTCAAAAGATTGAATTAAAGGGTGCAAAGGAGGGTTAAACATACTAGGGACCCTAATATTACTATAAGAAACATTGTTACTGTTAATATTGTTCTCAAACAACAAATTAAAATTCAATTTGCGAGCACACAGTTTGATATCAATGATAGTCCTAACTAATTATGGTTGGTCAAAAACGAGGAACTTAACAACTATGTAGCAAGTATATTCAGGAAGCCCACACATTCTAACTCATTCCTCCACTTTAGTAGTTGCCATCCGAGCTATCAGAAAAGGTCCGTAGTTAAGGGGCAGCTTGTACGAGCAGCTCGGATGGTGAGTTTGGAGGATGATTTTCTTAAGGAATGTAATACACTAAAGAATATGTTTCTACATAGAGGGTATCCATCCAACTTACTCGAGAATTTAGTTAGAGAAGTCACTAACAAAAGATTAAGTGGTGTGTACCAACCTATACTTAAGATTGCTCCAACTGGTGAACCTGATCTTACCTCAGAATTTGTGTTTGTTGAAGATTTAGCATCTGACTCTCATACAAACAATAGATTAATCCTTACATATTGCCCTACCAGTTTTCTTATTATGGACATTATTATTAAGAACTGGAACATTTTCCGTTCTAATCATATAGTGTTCAGTAAAGTGGGCAATAGACCTGAAGTTACCTATAGAAGAGGTAAAAATTTGAAATCTTTACTAGAACAACCGGAGGGTAAATGTAGTCGAACCCCCGGCACATTTAAATGTCAAAACTGCAACCAGTGTAGGCACATTCATGAATCTAATAGATTCAAGATAAATAACACTAGATTTGACATTCGTTGCAGATGTACTTGCAACTCTAGGATGGTTGTTTACCTAGCTCAATGCCAAAAATGTGCAGGATTCTATGTTGGCAAAACCGAGCGTAGATTAAGAGACCGTATTTATGAACACCAATACGCAATCAGTAAAGCAAAACAAGAGAATGCACTTGCCAAGCACATTATCCAGCACAAGGATCACCATTTTAGATTTCTAGTAATAGATCAGATGCTTGACACTATGAGAGGGGCTCCTTTACACTTACTTCTGGAAGCATCAGAACTACGTTGGCAGGTTAGACTAAATGCCTACGCATACCAGGTCTGAATGAAGGCTGCTCTATTAGCAGCCTTCTAAAGTTAAAGAATTTGTCTAGATAATTAATGTTTATATGTACTATTTTTTTCATCTAAGAGCAGTATGTGGTCTCTGCTTGAGTGGCAATAGTTTAGGGTGTAAGTTACCATTTAGGTTTCTTATTTGTGGTTTTTTATCTGTGATTAATGTGATTTTATTTGATAATTGAGTGTATGCTTTTAAATTTTAAATATTGGCTAAAACCTGTATGATTGGTTTATAGTTTTACCAATCAGTATTTTTGCACTATTTAAGTTGTCATTTCATGAATGTGATTTGTCTGAGGAAGTCTGCATATTACTGCAGACGAAAAGCGCTTTACTTAATAAATTCTCTTTGTCCTGTGGCTGCTGTGTATCATCAATTTAAACCTTTCACTGCTTTGGATCCGGTTTATTTTCTTAGTTTGTGCTTGCTTGTTTTATCAATTTACAGCCCTGACTTGTTTTCTTTGTTTTTGGCTGTTAGGTGGGGTTTTTTGTATTTTTTTTATTTTTATTTTTATTTTTTTACAAATATTGAGATACTGTTAACTATCCTATAAAACTGGCAATAGTGAAAGGAGGTATACCCTACAGTTTGAAATGTGTATTGGATCATTAAACCATATTTTTTAGAAATGTCACATATATCAAATAATCCATGCTGAGGGGAAGGTTTCTAAATCACCCATTGTATTTAACTTCTACCATCTAGAAAAGCTGTGATTTTTTTTCATCATGTCTATTTGTTTTTTTATTATTATTTATAAAGGTTAAAAAAGACACTATGGGGATGGATGGGAAATTTTCTTTTCATGATTCAGTGCATTTACTCTTTAGATAGAAAGGTGAAACATATTAGACGTAAAGCACTTTGGCAAGTTGCACATCTCACTTCATCCTAACAAACACATAATCCCCTGTCTGTGACACAATTTACTCATCCACTGATTACATGTGAACATAATGTCTTGATATCTATTCAGGTGCCATATGTGGTGAAAGAAGGATTTCTGCTAAGCAGATGTGTTTCACCATGCTTGCTAAGGTGTTTGATAATTCCACCATACACTTTTGTATTTCCAAGAGGGAGGACCTCAGGACATTCTGAAATTGTTTGTTCCAACATGAACAATGGCTATGCCATAATAATTCTTCATTTTTTACCCTAAATGAAGTATCCTTAATTTTGGCCAAGGCAACTGTGTACACATCTTCTACTTTGACAAGCCTTATCTATAAAGTATTTTACTACTACAACAAATAAATTGGCTAGAATTCCCACAACAATTAACCTATACCCAACTTGTCTTTACGTAATATACCAGTCAAACAGAACCCCAGCCCTACAACAATTACTCCAACCATATACCAACACTCGGCAACTCCGATCCTCGCACAAAACACTCCTCCAAGTATCCAAAAGCAACAACAAAGCTGGGGGCGCCCTCTACTCCCACCACATTTTTAAACTTTGGAACTCAATCCCTCAACACATCCTAAATGCTACCAACCTACACCAATTCAAAACTCTGCTCAATGACCACCTCACTAACAACTGGCTCTGCTCCTGCACCAAGCCAGGCTAATACCACATAAGCCCACATCAAATTTCATCTCCTAAAGTTTATAGTCTCCATGTATACCCCACTCCCACTTGTTAACACCACCTATCAGCTACCTACAATAAGAGTATAATTTGATAATTTCTTTCTTTTTTTTTTTTTTTTTTTTTTTTGTAAGGGTATACATATGTCTTCTTCTTCTTTCGGCTGCTCCCGTTAGGGGTCAGCACAGCAGATCAACTGTTTCCATTTCTTCCTGTCCTCTGCATTTTGCTCTGTCACACCAACCACCTGCATGTCCTCTCTCACCACATCCATAAACCTTATCTTAGGCCTCCCTATTTTCCTGTTACCTGGCAGCTTCATCCTTAGCATCTTTTTCCCCATTATACTCTGCATCCCTCATCAGCACATGTCCAAACCAACATAATCTTGCCTCTCTGGCTTTGTCTCCAAACCTTCCAACCTGGGCTGAGCCTCTAAAATACTTATTCCTAATCCTGTCCATCCTCGTCACACTCAGTGCAGATCTTAACATCTTCAACTCTGCCACGTCAAGCTCTGACTCCTTCCTTTTTGCCAATGGCACTGTCTCCAACACATATAACATAGCTGGTCTCACTACCCTCTTGTAGACCTTCCCTTTCACTCTTACTGGTACTCATCTGTCACAAATCACTCATGACACTCTTCACCACCCACTCCATCCTGCCTGTACTCTCTTCTTCACCTCTCTTCCACACTCACCATTACTCTGAACTGTTGATCCCAAGTACTTAAACTCATCCACCTTCGCCACCTCTACTCCCTGCATCCTCACCATTCCTCTATCCTCCCTCTCATTCACACACATATATTCTGTCTTAGTCCTGCTGACCTTCATTCCTCTTCTCTCTAGAGCATATCTCCACCTCTCCAGGGTCTCCTCCACCTGTTCCCTAATCTCACTACAGATCACAGTGTCATCTGCAAACATCATAGTCCACGGGGACTCCTGTCTGATCTCATCTGTCAACCTGTCCATCACCATTGCAAATAAGAAAGGGCTCAGAGCTGATCCTTGATGTAATCCCACTTCCACCTTAAATGCATCCATCACTCCCACTGCAGAAATCACCACTGTCACACTACCCTCATACATATCCTGTACCACTCTTACATACTTCTCTGACACTCCCGACTTCCTCATACAGTACCACAACTCCTCTCTAGGCACCCTGCCATATGCTTTCTCTAAATCCACAAAGACACAATGCAACTCCTTCTGACCTTCTCTGTACTTCTCCATCAACACTCTCAGAGCAAACATCGCATCTGTAGTGCTCTTTACTGACATGAAACCATACTGCTGATCACTAATCATCACCTCCGTTCTTAACCTAGCTTCCACTACTCTTTCCCATAACTTCATGCTGTGACTGATCAGTTTAATCCCTCTGTAGTTACTACAGCTCTGCATATCACCCTTATTCTTAAAAATCGGTACCAAATCACTTTTTCTCCATTCCTCAGGCATCCTCTCACTTTCCAAGATTTCATTAAACAATCTAGTTAAAAACTCCACTGCCATTTCACCTAAACACCTCCATGCTTCTACAGGTATGTCATCTGGACCAACAGCCTTTCCTTTCTTCATCCTCTTCATAGCTATCCTTACTTCCTCCTTGCTAATCCACTGCACTTCATGATTCACTATCCGCACATCATCCAACCTTCTCTCCCTCTCATTCTCTTCATTCATCAACCCCTCAAAGTACTCTTTCCATCTGCTCAACACACTCTCCTCGCTTGTGAGTACGTTTCCCTCATTATCCTTTATCACCCTTACCTGCTGCACATCTTTACTAGCTCAGTCCCTCTGTCTAGCCAATCGGTACAGGTCCTTTTCTCCCTCCTTAGTGTCCAACCTTTTATACAACTCTTCATACGCCTTGTCCTTAGCCTTCACCACCTCTCTCTTTGCATGCACCTCATCTCCTTATACTCTTGTCTGCTTTCTTCATCTGTTTAAGAAATTCCAAAAACACCAAAGCAGTGCAAGTCAAATCGCCCAAAACATGACCTCTTTCCACACAGTTGCAGGAAACAATTTTATTAAGCTTTAACAATGCTTTTCATATTTAAAAAAACAACTACTTCAGATAAAAACATTTTAAAACACTGGGGTTTAAATTCCCCTCCTTCCCATCACATGTTTAAAAACAGTAATATGAGTGGCTGTCCATTTCTTGCTTAGAAAGCAAACTCCACCTCCCTTCAAATAAAAGAAACAGTGCTACTATATTGTGACCATCAAAAACATTAGTTGCATACATAAGCCTACCTAATGAATAAATAAAAACATTTCTAAAAAATGTTTACAAAAAATATTTTCTTTAAAAGTATTATATTGTGGAGCGTATATTTATATACATCTGTACAAAATATGTTTTAAAGCATGTGTTTGTATGTATCCAAGCAGTATAAAAAATATTAATGAAAAGTAAAAAGAAAATTTTTTTTTTTAAAATACACATAATGGAACTTAGTTCATTTATCCCTGGGTAATGGCAAGTAACCAGTCTCAATTGCCACATAAGTTCATTTTTCTCTAAAATCAACGAATCTGGCCCCCCTCTCCCCTCATTCCTAACTTCATTTATTGCCCAAAATGTAAACTGGTGTTGTGGGTACTCCATGATGTGTCTTGCAAGTGCATTCTTCGCTTTGTTTCTCCCCATGGCATACACATGTTCGTATACCCGTTCGCTGAGTTTCCTGTCGTTTTTTCCAATATAGAATACTGGGCAGCATGTGCACTTTGTTAGGTATACTACCTGCTTGCTTTGACAGTCAAATTTGTCCCTTATTTTATATCTCTTGCCCCTAATCTCAAATGTTTGACCAGTGTCCATGTATTTACAATATCTACACCTTTTGCATTTAAACATACCCATTGTGTTTACCTGCCTATTTGGTTTCCTTTCCAGTATTTTTTTCAAGTTGTTTCCCCATTTAAAAACAATCCCAGGTTTTTCCTGGAATTTGTTAATCAATACACCATCATTCATTAATATATCCCATTTCTTTTGGATTATGGAAACCACACTTTTAGCACCTAGGCTTTATGTAATAATAAAGCTGTTGGGCTAATAGTTTGTCTGACATCTGGTAGTTCCGTAATGTGTTCACTGTGTAGGTTCAAGATGGGCAAATAAATTCCCCTTTCCCTTTATAACTGGACTTCTTCAATTAAGTCCTGAATTAGGGTGAAGGGGTAGCCTCTTTTCAAGAATAAATCTCTCATAAAGCCACATTCTTCCTGAAAATCGTGGTCTTTAGTGACCATCCTCACAGCTCTAACTAGTTGGCCCTTTACTACAGATTTCTTTTGTGTAAAGGGGTGACAGCTAGAATACTGCAAGAAAGAGTTAGAGTATATGTCCTTGCGAAATATTTTTTGCTATAAAACATGTATTGCTCATGTCTTTAATAAGATCTACATCCAAGTATGCTATTCTATCTTGTGCAAAACATGATGTAGATTTGAGGAATTCTGATGTAGAGTTAAGGAATTCAACCATCTCTTGTGCAACTTGTATGTCCCCCTTAACCAAAATAAATATGTCGTCCAAGAAACGTTGTACAAATGAATTTTCTCTTGGATGTGTGAATTAGACATAATGTACTCCCTCTCCCAAAACGCCAATACCTAATTGGCCATGCTGGCCCCACAAGGGAAGCCCATGGCCACACCTATTTTTTTGAAGGTAGTACTTGTTGTTAAATGTTACATAGTTGCATGACAGGATTATGTCCAAGAGTTCCTCAACCAACTTAATCTCATGGCATGGTGCTTCTTTTTGTCTCATTATAGAGGCCACCCATTCAATTGCTTCCATGTGGGGAATGGAGGAATAAAGGTTCTTGACATATATAGTGAGGAAATTGAATTCCTCACTAAATGAGGTCCTATTAATTTCCTCTAAAAATGACCATGAATCTTTAGAAATCTGCCTTTCACTTTTGATGTATTTTTTCAAAATATTATCAACAGCTTTTGCACATAGGTTCATAGGTTCATATGTTCATACTAGGCTATCTGCCCTAGGGCATTTATAAGCCTAGCCAGAGTGTGTTTGGCTTTTGCCACCCATTTTAAATTAATTTTGCTATGCCCTTTTTCGAGGTTAGTATACTGTGCCTCTGTCTAACAGTGACACAGAAGTGATACCCGGGGTAAACCTACGATCTCCCATCCACTCATCAAGATTCCTCTTGAAGAGAGTCAGTGAGGGACTCTGCCTAACCTGGACTGGGATTTTATTCCAGAGTGAAGGGAGCCTCTGGGTTATGAATCTGTCCCTCCAGCATGTCCTCTTTATTTCAGTGCTGAGGTTCAAGTCCCTCGAGCGCGTAGCTCGATGGGATTTGGATTTTCTGAGGTGCAGCATGTCCATTAATTCCGGGTTGGACATGGCTTTATACGTCAGGCACAGATCTCCTCTGACCAGGCAGTATGCCACTGAGTAGAGCTGGAGTTTCTTTAACCGGGCAGCATATGGCATCTGTTTGAGCCCTTTGATCCTCTTGGTGAGGTACTTTTGGGGTCTTTCCAGTTGCTGCAGATGTCTGGTAAGGTACATCCCAAAAGGGGCATTGTACTCAATTATGGGCCTGATGAGGGATGAGTAAAGAGGCACGATGACCTCCCCTGATCTAGATGTGAATCCCTTCATGATTAGGTGGGCTATATAAAATGTTTTTCTAACCACTTTGGCCACGTGGTTTTCAAATGAGAGATTGCTATCAACTTGGGTCCCCAGGTCCCTAATTACTTCTTCCGTACTTAATGGATTACCACCTATGTGGTAATTTGTGGGCACTTTATTTTTGCCAAAGGGGATGACTATACACTTTTTGGCGTTTAGCTTGAGGCCATGGCTCTGGCACCAGTTGTCTGTTTCTATGAGGCCCTTTTGTAGGGTGCTTGTGTCAGCTGGAGAGTCGATTATGGCGCCTAATTTGCAGTCATCTGCGAACTTGGTCAGCCACTCCTTCCGTGTTGGCCTATACCTCCGAGAAATATATACCGAACAAGAGAGGTCCCAGGACTGAGCCTTGTAGGATGCCACTTGTAACTGGTTTGGAGTCTGACATGGCTCCAGCAATTCTAACCATGTGGGTTTTGTCCTTGAGCCAGTTTGCAACCCATCTAGTGACATAGGGGTTTATATTTAAGCTGGTGAGCTTATCTATAATGCCCGAATGGGGTATTGTATCGAAGGCTTTTGCGAGGTCCAGGTAGGCTGTGTGGACCACCTTCCCCTCGTCAATGGCCTTGGTGACTGTTTCAAAGAAATCGACCAGGTTTAAGAGGCAGGATCTGCCCTTAACAAAGCCAAACTGGGTAGGATCCAGTGTCTGTAGGTCACCAATATCTTTATTTATGAGGTCCATGATGATACTTTCCATAGCTTTGCAGACCAAGCTAGTCAGGCTTATGGGGCGATAGTTTCCAGGATCCGTTGAGGCACCACCTTTATGGAGAGGGACCACTGTTGCTGTACGCCACTCTTTGGGTACATATCCTGTAGTAAGGCTGAGATTGAACAGTAGTTTTATGTTTGGGTTTAGCTCTTCTTGGAGTTCATGTAGGACGCAGCCTGGGACACCGTCTGGTCCTATTGATGCTGTGTTTTTTGCTTTGGAGAGGGCGGCTCTTACCTGAGCATCTGAGATGTCAGGGGGAAGCACTCTGCTGGGATAGATATTTGCCCTTTTGGTGGGGGGGGAGAAGTTTGCGCTGAACCTGTCAGCTAGGATGCTGGCAATGTCTGTGGGTTCGGTGTATTTTTTGTCATTTTGGACGAATTCTGAGCATATCTGGGAATTCCCACCCAGGTTCCTAACATAACTAAGGAAAGCCTTGTGATTATCCTTAGTGTCCTGTGCAATTTTTCTCTCGAAGCTGGCCTTAGACAATTTTATGAGTGCCCGTAGTTTTTTGTTAATACTGGTCAGAGATGCCTTCCCTTTTTGGGATTTTGCTCTATCATGTAGTAGCTTCCTCCTTCTGTTGTATACTTTGTTTATGGCTGGGGTCCACCAGACAGAACGCCTGCCTTTGTAGGATTGGGTCTTGGTTTTATTTGGGATTGCATGATCCATGCATTCCTGAAGGTGTTCATAGAATGCGTTTATAAAAGATTCTGCGGTCTGGGCCATATTTTCCACAGGCCCAGGGGCTTTGAAGGATTCCACCTTGGTTTTGAGGAGTGTGAAATTTGCTTTAGAGAAGTTTTTCACTGTGGTTTTCTGGGCAGGGGGTGGGGTCGGGATGTGAATATCCAGTGAGATTAGTTTATGGTCTGATCTTACCAGTGAGGGATACGCTTCTGGTCTGGAGCATATAGCCCCCATGTTGGTGATGATCAGGTCCAGTATGTTTTCCTCTCTTGTGGGAGTGGTAACAAGTTGTTCCATAGCATTTGAGTTTATAAATTCTAGGAACCTTTGGGCTAGGGTGTTGGAGCTAGAGTAATGCTCCCAGTCTATGTTTGGGTAGTTGAAGTCACCCAATATAATGGTGTTTGGAGAGACCTTCATATTTTCCAGTGTTCTCAGGAAGGCCGAGTGGGGTTCCTGGGTTTGGGAGGGTGGTCTGTAGCAGGCTATAAACTGGAAGGCAGTTTTACTCACTGTTAGTTGCACATGGATAGTCTCTGATGCTTCATGCTGTGCCACCAACTTGGAGGTGTGGGTATCTTTGACGAATATTGATACTCCCCCTCCTTTTGTGGTTCGGTCCAAGTTTTGTGGCCGAAAAGCATGGTATGAGGTATAACCTGGTAGTGCTGGGGTGCTCTCGGGAGCCTTGAACCAGGTTTCTGTTACTACACAGATATCGATGTTCTCCATGCTAAGGAGAGTTTCGAGTGCATGCATCTTGAGGTTTAGACTTCTGGCGTTGAGTAGCATTACTCTTAGTTTCTTATCCCTTGTGATACTTATGGAGGTGGGTTTGTCTTTTGAGCCTTGCCTAAAAAAGTCACTATGGGGGTGGCAAGAGCCTTTGTCAATATCTGAAAGCCCAGGGGTGACAGGTGCAAGCCGTCCCTAGCGAAGCATCGTGGCTTGTCGAGCATGACATCCCAGGCTGACAGGCATTGGATCCCCTTTGAATGACACCAATACTTAAGCCAATTGTTGAAATTGATCATCTTGTCTTCATATTGTGGCATCATTCTTGGTGAGGGCAAGATGCTACTCAAGGTCAGGGTCATACCGGCCTGGGCTACATGCTCAGAGAGCTCCTCTATGTCTCTTTTCATGTAGTCCAGGGAGGTATGTCTCATGTCATTCACACCAGCATGGACAATGACTGAGTCATATCTGTACTTGCCTTGGAGTGACCTGAATGCTTGTGTTATGTGGCGGATCCTAGCACCCAACAGGCAGCTCACTGTGACCTTCTCCTTGTTCAGCCTGGTGAGCGGGACGTCAGTGTGCCTGACGATAGTCACCTATTACAAGTGTATCAGGTGTGTTGTTTAACCTTAAGGGCTGTGACTGTTCGGGACACTGGCTTTGTGAGCTATGTGCTGCACGTGTTTTGTTTAGGGGTAGCGGTTGCTTGGGTGTCTGCTTTGGAGGTCTCTGCTGCTTAGGCAGATTTTTATTTAGAGCCTCTGAGTATGTTTTTGTGTGTTTATGTGTTTGGTTTGCTGTCGTGGTAGGTCGATGTGAGACTGGAATTGTAGTGAGTGGGGTTTCCTTCTCCTCCTGACTGGTTACGCCAGTACTGAGTTGAGAGAGCTTAGCCTCCAGTTTGGCTATATGGTTGCATCTCTCACATGTGTTGGAATTTGTTGGGAGGAGGAGAGGGTTGCCTGTGTACATGAGGCAGTTGTAGCATTGCCTCAAGATTCCCAGATTCACCAGCTGGACCGGAGAGGAGACTGACAACTGACCTTTGGACATGTTAAAATAGTATTGGGAATTCCTTTATAATTGAAAAAAGGGCCAATGGGGAACAAGGTACTCAAGGGGAGTTTGTGAGGGTGTAGTGCTTTTAATTTTTTAGTGCTGACTTATATAATTGCTTTAGTGAGCAAGTGCCAGGCTTTAGAGTAGGAATAGGGTGTTTATTATGAGAACTAGATCAGTTCTAAGGGAAAAAGTGAAGAGCAGACTTTGTGGAGCCGAGAATGGTTTGAACCCAATTGATGCTGCACTATGCGCAAAATTGCGCAAAGCCGCGCCAAAGCGGGTTTTATACAGGGGGACTTGAAAGAGATCGGACAGTCGCCCAGGTAGTAGCAGTAAAAAAAACACTTTTACCAGGTTATCAGTCAGGTTATCAGTCGCTCTTTTAGCCTCTCTGCTGCTAGCACCACTCTGCAGGGCCACGAGGAGCTTGGCTGAGTAGTAACAAGCACAAAAAACACTTTTATCAGGTTATCAGTCAGGTTATCATTCGCTCTTTTAGCCTCTCTGCTGATAGCACCACTCTGCAGGACCACGATGAGCTTGGCTGAGTAGTAACAAGCACAAAAACCACGCCAAAGTGGGTTTTATACAGGGGGACTTTAAAGAGCTAGAAATTGGCCCAAAATGGCCAATAGACTATCAGATTCTTGTGCTGGGAACACTCCTCCAGGGATAGATAGGCTGCTCTAAGCTCCCCACTGCCACTGGTGAACAAAGAAGCCTCCCTTTATCCAAGAAAGAAAATGGGCAACACAGGAACTTTCCAAAAGTCCAGAATACAGCAAAGCCTGTATTTGGTCTACTCTAGGTCAGGAAAGATGGGAAACAAGGATAATTTTTTTGTTTTTTTTTCTTTTTGCAACAAACAGCAGGAAAATGCAATAAATATGTAACACAGGCTAGCGCACTTGAGTGTGTAGCCTCAACAGGTAAATGCAACAAACAGGACAAACTTTAAAGTGCAGGTGCAAAAACAACTTTAAACAGTTTAAAACAGTTCAAGAAGCAGAAATACTTGCAGTTTAGCTAGATCGGACAGTTTCCCAGGTAGTAGTAGGAAAAAAAAAACATTTTTATCAGGTTAGCAGTCGCTCTTTTAGCCTCTCTGCTGCTAGCACCACTCTGCAGGACCACGAGGAGCTTAGCTGAGTAGTAACAAGCACAAAAACCGTGCCAGAGCGGGTTTTATACAGGGGGACTTGAAAGAGCTATAAATTGGCTCAAAACGGCCAATAGACTTTCAGATTCTTATGCTGGGAACACTCCTCCAGGGATAGATAGGCTGCTCTAAGCTCCCCACTGCCACTGGTGAACAAAGAAGCCTCCCTTTATCCAAGAAAGGAAATGGGCAACACAGGAACTTTCCAAAAGTCCAGAATACAGCAAAGCCTGTATTTGGACTACTCTAGGTCAGGAAAGATGGGAAACAAGGATAATTTTTTTTTTTTTCTTTTTTGCAACAAACAGCAGGAAAAAGCAATAAATATGTAACACAGGCTAGCGCACTTGAGTGTGTAGCCTCAACAGGTAAATGCAACAAACAGGACAAACTTTAAAAGTGCAGGTGCAAAAACAACTTTAAACAGTTTAAAACAGTTCAAGAAGCAGAAATACTTACAGTTTAGATAGATCGGACAGTCGTCCAGGTAGTAGCAGGAAAAAAAACACTTTTATCAGGTTAACAGTCGCTCTTTTAGCCTCTCTGCTGCTAGCACCACTCTGCAGGACCACGAGGAGCTTGGCTGATGCATATGTGATGCTGTTTCTTGTGTCAACTAGTGGTCGCATAGGAGGGTTATACAAGTTTTTATGGACTTTTGGTATTCCAAACAGGATAGGTACACTGGGTGCGGGCATCGTGAGATAATTATACAGGTCAGTGTCTATCCTGGCTTCTATAAACATGTCATTGATGTAAGACCTAATCCTAGAGTATCCAATATTTAATTCATTCTTTGATACTTACACATATGTGTCAGTGTTAACTATATCCATCATCCTGTTATTATATTCCTTATTAGGAAACACAAGTGTATTTAACATTAACAAAGAAGAAAAAGACATGTTGGAATCTTTACAAAATTTTCCATTAAGAATTATGGAACCAGACAAAGGGGGGTGGCCTAGTGGTGATGACCTATGAAAATTATAATAACAGGATGATGGATATAGTTAACACTGACACATATGTGGAAGTATCTAAGAATGAATTAAATACTGGATACTCTAGGATTAAGTCTTACATCAATTACATGTTTATAGAAGCCAGGACAGACACTGACCTGTATAATTAACTTACAATGCCAGCACCCAGGGTACCTATCCTATTTGGAATACCAAAAGTCCATAAAAACTTGTATAACCCTCCTATGCAACCACTAGTTGACGCAAGAAACAGCATCACATATGCATGTGCAAAAGCTGTTGATAATATTTTGAAAAGATACGTCAAAAGTGAAAGGCAGATTTCTAAAGATTCATGGTCGTTTTTAGAGGAAATTAATAGGACCTCATTTAGTAAGGAATTCAATTTTCTCACTATAGATGTCAAGAACCTTTATTCCTCCATTCCCCACGTGGAAGCAATTGAATGGGTGGCCTCTATAATGAGACAAAAAGAAGCACCATGTCATGAGATTAAGTTGGTTGAGAAACTCTTGGACATAATCCTGTCATGCAACTATGTAACATTTAACAACAAGTACTACCTTCAAAAAATAGGTCTGGCCATGGGCTCCCCTTGTGGGGCCAGCATGGCCAATTAGGTATTGGCGTTTTGGGAGAGGGAGTACGTTATGTCTAATTCATACATCCAAGAGAAAATTCATTTGTACAACGTTTCCTGGACGACATATTCATTTTGGTTAAGGGGGACATACAAGTTGCACAAGAGATGGTTGAATTCTTTAACTCTACATCAGAATTCCTCAAATCTACATCATGTTTTGCACAAGATAGAATAGCATACTTGGATGTAGATCTAATTAAAGACATGAGCAATGCATGTTTTATAGCAAAAATATATTGCAAGGACACATACTCTAACTCTTTCTTGCAGTATTCTAGCTGTCCCCCCTTTACACAAAAGAAATCTGTAATAAAGGGCCAACTAGTTAGAGCTGCGAGGATGGTCACTAAAGACCACGATTTTCAGGAAGAATGTGGCTTTATGAGAGATTTATTCTTGAAAAGAGGCTACCCCGTCACCCTAATTCAGGACTTAATTGAAGAAGTCCAGTTATAAAGGGAAAGGGGAATTTATTTGCCCATCTTGAACCAACACAGTGAACACATTACGGAACTACCAGCTGTCAGACAAACTATTAGCCCCTACAGCTTTATTAGTACATAAAGCCTAGATGCTAAAAGTGTGGTTTCCATAATCCAAAAGAACTGGGATATATTAATGACTGCTGGTGTATTGAGAAACAAATTCCAGGAAAAACCTGGGATTGTTTTTAAACGGGGAAACAACTTGAAAAAAATACTGGAAAGGAAACCAAATAGGCAGGTAAAAACAATGGGTATGTTTAAATGCAAGATGTGTAGATATTGTAAATACATGGACACCGGTCAAACATTTGAGATTAGGGGCAAGAGATATCAAATAAGGGACACATTTGATGTCAAAGCAAGCAGGTAGTATACCTAACAAAGTGCACATGCTGCCCAGTATTCTATATTGGAAAAACCGACAGGAAACTCCGCGAACGGGTATACGAACATGTGTATGCCATGGGGAGAAACAAAGTGAAGAATGCACTTGCAAGACACATAATGGAGTACCTACAACACCAGTTTACATTCCGGGCAATAAATCAAGTTAAGCATGAGGGGAGAAGGGGGCCAGATTCGTTGATTTTGGAGAAAAACAAACTTATGTGGCAAATGAGACTGGATGCTTGCCATTACCCAGGGTTAAATGAATTAAGTTCCATTATGTGTATTTTAAACTAAAAGCTTAAGCCGTTAGTAAAAAAAATTTTTCTTTCTATTTTTCATTAATATTTTTTATACTGCTTGGATACATACAAACACATGCTTTAAAACATATTTTGTACAGATGTATATAAATATACGCTCCACAATATAATACTTTTAAAGAAAATATTTTTTTGTAAACATTTTTTAGAAATGTTTTTATTTATTCATTAGGTAGGCTTATGTATGCAACTAATGTTTTTTGATGTTCACAATATAGTAGAACTGTTTCTTTTATTTGAAAGGAGGTGGAGTTTGCTTTCTTAACAAGAAATGGACAGCCACTCATATTACTGTTTTTAAACATGTGATGGGAAGGAGGGGAATTTAAACCCCAGTGTTTTAAAATATTTTTATCTGAAGAAGTTGTTTTTTTAAACAACGAAAAGCATTGTTGAAGCTTAATAAAATTGTTTCCTGCACCTGTTTGGAAAGAGGTCGTGTTTTGGGCGATTTGACTTGCACTGCTTTGGCGTTTTTGGAATTTCTTGCAGCGTTTACATTTTTACAAGTTCTTCATCTCTTTGACAATCCCACTTCTTCTTCGCCACCCTCTTTCTCTGTATACTCTCCTGTACTTCTTCATTCCACCACCAGGTCTCCTTGTCCTCCTTCCTCTTTCCAGATGTCACACCAAGCACCTTTCTAGCCATCTCTCTTACTAGCTCTGCTGTAGTTACCCAGCTATTTGGTAACTCTTCACTGCCACCCAGTGCCTGTCTTAACTCTTCCCTGAACATCACCTCACAATTACCCTTTTCAATTTCCACCATTTGATCCTTGGTGCTGCCCTCACACTCATCCTCCTCTTCTTGATCACCAATGTCATCCTACAAACCACCATCCTATCCTGCCTAACTACACTTTCCCCTATCACCACTTTACAGTCTCCAATCTCCTTCAGACTGGCCCTTCTACATAAGATATAATCCACCTGTGTGCATCTTCCTCCACTCTTGTATGTCACCCTATGCTCCTCCCTCTTGTTAAAATACGTATTCATCACAGCCATGTCCATCCTTTTCACAAAATCCACTACCATCTGACCTTGTGCATTTCTTTGCTTAACACCATACCTACCCATCACTTCCTCATCCCCTCTGTTCCCTTCACCAACATACCCATTGAAATCTGCTCCAATCACCAGTCTCTCACCCTTGGGTATAGTTATCACCACTTCATCCAACTCACTCCAAAATTTTTCTTTCTCATCCATCGCACACCCAACTTGTGGAGCATATACACTAACAACATTCATCATTACACCATCAATTTCCAGCTTCATAAACATCACTCTATCCAACACTCTTTTCACCTCCAAAACACTCTTAGCATACTGTTCCTTCAGGATAATGCCTACACCATTTCTTCTCCCATCCACACCATGATAAAACAATTTGAAACCACCTTCGATACACCTAGCCTTGCTCCCCTTCCATCTGGTCTCTTGCACACACAATATACCAACCTTCCTTCGGTCCATCATATCAGCTAGCTCTCTTCCTATACCAGTCATACTGCCAACATTCAAAGTTCTGACCCTCACTATCACAGTCCTAGCCTTTACCTGCCTTCGGGCATGCCTTCCCCCTCTTCTCCTCCTTCGGCCAACAATAGCCCAATTTCCTCCTGCAGTCTGTTGGCCAACAGTACTGATGGCGGTCGTTGTTAACCCGGGCCTCGACCGATCCGGTATGTATTTCTGTACTGTTGTCTGCATGTATGATTTGGCAAAATTTGTATGCTGGATGCCCTTCCTGATGCAACCCTCCCCATTTATCCGGGCTTGGGACCGGCACAAAGAAATGCACTGGCTTGTGCATCCCCATATGTACACGTATTAAAGTATACTGAAATTATCAACTAAAGATGGACCCCTGCCCTCACAAATAAAAAAAATAATAAATATATATATATATATATATATATATATATATATATATATACTATATTTTAATAACTTTCTCCTTTGTATATTGTACTTTCTTTATTGTGTCTAGATTTTTTTGTGTCTTTCGGCTTTTCCCAGTTAGGGGTCGCCACAGCGGAACTGCGGTCTGCTAATGACTGGCAGTTGATTTTTTTACGTACCGGCTTGCCAGGCCTGACGCACAACCTACAATGAAGGTACGCCCATTCACACATGTCTCCACGCAGAAGACACTCTAGCTGAGAATCGAACCGGATAGCGTCTTACTGTGAGGCGACAACACTACCGGAGTACCGCCACCACGGGATTCTTTATTGTGTCTAGATATTTCTGTTAAATTCTATGTAAAACCGACACTGTAAGTGTCAATGTTCTTGTTTTATTGGAGCTTTTCTTCCCGGGCCTCCGCTGAAAATGGGCTCACACCCAGGCAGACTATCCCAGTCAACAAATGTAAAATAAATAAATACTAATAGAAAAACCCTGAATGCTTAATGCAGCAGGCCAACAGTACTCAATAATAATAATAATAATAATAATAACATTAACCCACCCATTAGAAGAGAGAGACACAACTCAGAAGTATCAGTCCCCTGCAATCACAAATACTTGAATCACTGTCACAAAAAAACATGGCTGATGATTGGTACAAATCTTTTCCAGTATCAACAGAATATCTACCCAATATATGCTACTGCTATCTGGTGTTTTTTGAAGTCACAAAACTGACTGACAGTCAAGTATTAAAGTACATTTAAAGTTATATTTGCAAGACATTGCATTACTAATATCATATCAGGCAATAGTCCAGAGTGTGAACATGCAGAATTCTTCACAACTGTCCCTGATTTTGACTCAGATTTTAGCTCTGTCCCTCTTAATCACTCCTAAAACTAGTAATTTTTGTAGAAGAGATGGTGAATTCTACTTAATGATGTCAGTGTATCAGGTTAATAGGAATAATATTTTAAAAGTGTACCTGATTGTCCCTAATTATTTCTGGATTTGTCCATGATTCAGTAAGAGCTATGGAAATATGAGTTCCAGCAAGTTACTTAAATTTTGAATTATCCAAAGTTAGAAGGTCAAGTGGAAAGAACAGCCTAAATCATCATGCTCTTGACAAAGTGCTCAGAAAGCAGTAACAGAGCCTATCACACTGTCTTTCCATATGTTACTTTAATTTCTAATTATCCAAAGTCAGATCGTCAAATAGTCCAAACTATAAAGATGCTGATGAAGGCCTGAAGCAGTATCAGTAGTAGTAACTGTCTTACCAGAATAAACAAATACTAGTTCTTTTGCATTAACGGGGCAACAGCCGTTGCACAAAAAGTACCGCGCATTCATGTATATAAAAGAATAAATAGTTGAAATGCTACTTTTCAAACAAAATGGTGACATTAATACAACAATACTTAGTAATTAATGAAAGCAATCATTACAAGCTTTTAATGTTGGGTTTACTCTTTAGACTCTCGGTTGCAAAATCCTGGGTGAAGCCTGCATTATTTAATTTACGTCACTGCTCTACACTGGCCAAAGCACAAATGTGCCAAAAGGGAACACCATGACACTTACATCATTGGAGAAACTGACTCCGTTAAAATATGAGGGTAAAGAAGCACTCCAGACCTAGCCTAATCCTACTGTTTACTCAGGTAATCAACTACTGTAATAAGTCTCCAAAAGTCAGACTCAGCTAAAGCAACTAAAAAAACAGAGTGCCCCTTAATCAGGAACACATTACATTTACATCCGCTACTGCAATATTTATGTGCCACACAATCTCAAACTATAACACAGACACAAAAAAAAAAAAATCATGTAGCGATTAAAACATTTGATTCCGTGCATCAGATTTGGTGTGAAAACAACTGTATTGCATTCAGCATGACTAAACCTCTGAAGACACCATTCACTTCAGAAACTACATGTTTCTCCAACCAACCGGTGCCTAGGAAATTGGCTTTCCTTTTGACTTTGTTGTCGGATTGTTACAGATTTCCTCCCAAGTGACTGACACTTATACAGGCAGCGGTACAAACATCCACTGTTACTTCATATGACTGTTGCCCCATTAACGGAAAAGTACTGAAATACTCTACTGCAAGGTGTTAATCTGTTGCCTACTCCAGTGCCAATAGGTTATAGACAAAAAGTTATAATTCCTATATTGCCTTCATTATTGACTCCAGAGAACAGAAATGTATAAGACAGACTGAAACAGCTTTTTATGTTAGACAAACAATTGCTCTTTATGATTTGAAATAAGGACATAATGTGAGAATTTAACAGAGTTGTCTTGAGAGATGCATTTTGTGGAAACATGAGTGGCCAGCCTAGTATAATTTCCTGTGACAAGTTTAAATGACAAAGTTCCACTAAAAACAGGAGACATCTGCTCAACATACATAACATACTCAGAGTGGCTGTGAAGGGCCAGTGACAATGAATGTGAGGGGCAAAGAAACTTCATTCATGATACTTCTCAGTTGATGTGGATACTTCAAGAGAGGCATCCTTTGAGATATCCAATGAGACAGCAGCCACAAGAGAGATTATCAGGGTTTGTATCATCAAAAGAAAAACATCCGCATTCATTTTTTCCTGCAAATAGCAGTGATGTAGTTGCATTCAAATCTGAGGTGTAAAAAATTTGGAAGACTTTAGGGAGTGCCAGCTCAGTAAAGCGAATCTTCACATACTGATGATGCAACTAATATGATGCTGAAACATTAAAATGTGCTTTCTTTAATGTCATTAGTGCAAATTTCAGTGCTAAAATATTTTTTTATCTTAACTGACCAGCTTAGTCACACTAGGCCTGTGCCTTATTTTCCAGGGAGGCCCAAAACATGTTATTTACTATACAGACTGGGGGAAATTCAACTAAGACACCAGAAAACTCCCTTGCTGTTTTTCTTTTTTTTTTGGAGGTTCATAGGTTGGTACTAGGCTATTGGCCCTAGGGCCTACACAAGCCTAGCCATAACAATTCCCTGGCTATTTCTTCCCAAACTATATACTTCCCTGGACCCCTGTCTAGCAGGGCAACTGACATGATCCCCGGGGTGAATTTTTCTCACATACAATCATCAAGGTTCCTTTTGAAGAGGGCCAAAGAGGCGCTCTGCTTGACATGTATGGGCAGTCTATTCCAGAGTCTGGGGAGTCTCTGGGTCAGGAACCTATCCCTCCAGCATGTTTTGTTTATTGTGATGACAAGATTTAGATCCCTGGAGCGTGTGGCTCTGACGGATTGGGATTTCTTTAAGTGTAGCATGTCCAACAGCTCTGGGTTTGACATGGCCTTGTATGTTAAGTAGAGATCGCCTCGGAGTAGACAATACGCGACAGAGTATAGTTGGAGTTTTTTAAGGCAGTCAGCATAGGACATCTGCTTTCGGCCTGTGATTCTTTTAGTGAGGTATTTCTGCTGCCTTTCCAGTTGTTGCAGATGTTTTGAGAGGTACTTACCAAATGAGGCATTGTATTCTATAATGGGTCTAATGAGGGATGAGTAAAATGGGACAATGACCTCCTTTTTTCTGGATGAAAAGCCCTTAGTGATGAGGTGTGCCACATAGAAGGATTTCCTGACTGTTGTGGCGATGTGGTTATTGAAGGTGAGACCACTGTCCACCTGTGTCCCTAAGTCTCTTATCACACTTTTGGTATTTAGTGTACTTCCACCTATGTGATAATTCATGGGTACATGTTTTTTTCCCAAAGGGGATAACTACACATTTCTTGGCATTGAGCTTGAGCCCATGGCTCTGGCACCAAGCATCTGTTTCTGTAAGGCCCTTGTGTAGAGTATCCACATCATTTGGGGATTCAATAATGGCTCCCAGTTTGCAGTCATCTGCGAACTTTGTTAGCCAGAGTCTCTTAGTGTTGGCCTGTACTTCAGAGAAGTAGATGCCAAACAAGAGAGGTCCCAGGACTGAACCCTGAGGTACTCCACTTGTCACTTGTCTGGAGCTGGATTTGGGGTCAGCTACTTTTACAGTGTGGGTTCTGTCAGTAAGCCAATTGGCAACCCATCAAGTGATGTAGGGGTAAATGCCCAGCTTAGTAAATTTATCTATGATTCTAGAGTGGGGGATGGTGTCAAAGGCCTTGGCGAGGTCCAGATAGGCTGTGTGGACTGCCTTACCCTTGTCCATGGCTCTGGAGACTGATTCGAAGAAGTCAATAAGGTTCATGAGACAAAATCGGCCCTTCACGAACCCAAACTGGTTGAGGTTTAGTGTTTTAAGGTTGCCAATGTCTTTGTTTATAAGTTCCATGATAATACGTTCCATGGCCTTGCAGATCAGGCTCGTCAGACTGATGGGGTGGTAGTTCCCGGGATCCAAGGTGGATCCCCCCTTGTGGAGTGGGATAACTGTGGCTGTGCACCACTCAGTGGGCATGAAGCCTGAGGTGAGGGTATGATTAAACATGACACTTAGGTGAGGTGCCAGTTCATTTTGTAGTTCATGTCGTACACAGCCTGGGATGCCATCTGGTCCCATGGATGAAGTATTCTTAGCTTTGGAGAGTGCATTTTTTACCTGTGTGGCCATTATTACCGGAATTTGGCAATCTTCCAGTATTGAGATGGGCCATTTAGGGGGTGAGAGAGGGTGAAGTTGGCACTGAATCGATCTGCCAGGATATTACAATATCCTTGGGATCAGTATATTTAATGCCATTCTGTTGCAGCTCAGAGCAGATCTGAGCATTGCCATTTAGGTTCTTGACATAGTTATAGAATGCTTTGTGGTTGTCTTTGGAATCTTTGGCAATTTTATTTTCATAACTAGCTTTGGATGATTTTATGAGGGATTTCAGCTTCTTACTGAGGCTGGTAAGGGAGTTTTTTGCATCCTGGGATTTTCCTCTTTTCTGCAACAGTTTTTTTCCTTTTGTTGTAAAGTTTGTTTATGGCAGGGGACCACCAGATTGGCTTCATTTTTTTGGAGGAGAGCATCTTGGTTCTATTTGGCATGGCACGATTCATGCATGAGTGGATGTACTTGTACAGTGCCTTAGTGTAGGACTCAGCAGTCAAACTTTCAGTTCCCGTCTGCATGGGTGTCATGAAGTTTGTGACTTCTGACTTGAGTAGCATGAAGTTGGCCTTGGAGAAGTTTTTTTATGGAGGTTTCCTTACTGGGGGGTGGGGGTGGGATGTGGATGTTAAGGGTGATTAGCTTATGGTCTGACCTGACCAACAAGGGGGTGACCATAGGTGTGGAGCATCGATTTCCCATTTTGGTAATTACCAGGTCTAGGATATTGGAGCCCCTGGTGGGACTATGGATTAGTTGATCCAGGGCATTGGAATTTATGAATTCCAAGAACCGTTGGGCAAAGTTGTTGGTGTACGAGTAGTTTTCCCAGTTAAGGAGTGTAGATAATTATGTAGGATAATGTTATGAAGTACTGACAAATTAAAAAAAAAGAGATTTTATTTTTAATCTTTCAGTTTTTTCAGTTTTGGTGGGTCATGGGATTATATGATGAGGTTGCCATCTCTGTAGTCACACAACAAAGTGATCACTTTCCGAAGCACAGCAATCAAAGTCACTGAAAGATGAGGTCACTGCAGACATACAATGATGCAGTTGCTGAAACAAGGTAGTCTATAGGCAGGTGATGTGCACAGGGTGCACGCTGCCAATATGACAAAAACCAAGGGTAGCATCACCATACAGCAAGAAAAAATGAGAGAGAAATGGAGCATATATGACCATAGAAGCACTGAAGGGAGACAATACAGTGGAACAGAAACACTGTGTCATATTTGTAGATGAGTTTATTTTAATACAAACTAACAAGGTAATGCACACAAGCTTGGAAAGGGGAGTTCTGCATGAAGGACTGTGCAACCATGTTCTGCTTATAACTTGTAATGATGTGCAATAGAGACCTTTTAGGTGATTCTCCTTTAACACACTTACAAGGCATTTTGGCATCAGAGGAGTTACTCTGAATAAAGTCTCCCTACTAGCATTGGCAGTTTTTGGCTATCTCTGGATCAGTCGCAATGACTACAGCCAGCATTATGTGCAGTCTTCCCAGGAGGACTTTAAGTCATCTGTGCCATGATTCCATTTGGTTTTGACTCCCTGGATTTTCCAAAGAGACCAGGCAATGAACCACTCAGAAACATTGTGGGTCATTGAATGGCAGCCTTTTTCCTCCCTATCCATGCTTTGTACAACTTTTGCTTTTTATAGATATTATGGACATCCATGAAGGCAACAGCATCCATGCAGCCACAGCATGGACTTCCTCAGATGCTATGGCAATGTCCTGAGGGATGAGAAACTCCAAGCCAATAAGTAGCCTTATGCTGTTTCCAGACTCTGTGACAGTTCCATATTGTGCTGCAGAAGGCACCATATGATTTTCCCATAATGAAATAAGCATCCTTTTGTTTGGGCTTTAGACAATGCTTTCCTGGCAGATTGTATGGCAGCTTTCTCAAGATTACCTAATATATTTTTGTGGGACAGTATAGGTCCCTGGGCATTGGCTGCTCTCACAGTTGTCCATAGAGTGGTGAATGGTGATTTAAACATCTTATTCACCAAGCAACATAGTGGTGAAGTCCCAGTATTCCTTATTTTGTCATTTTCACCATGTATTGTGTAAAGTTGTTGGCATACTGCATGCTCGGTAGGAAATGTACCCACCTGCCAATAGCATATGGGAGGAGCACATGTCAGCAAGGTTATGCAGTGCTGTGCTGATAACTACACTGGAGACACTCTCTGCATTTACATCCAATTGCATTAGGAAGGTGAAAGTTTTTACGGGAAAACTCTCTGGGGACATACAACTTGGTGTTATACAACTGAGTTTCAATGCAATAAGCACCTTGTGCCTAGCTCATGCTGTGGTCCATGGATTTTAGGAGCACTTCCCCATCTTGCTGTGGTATTGTAATGGCACAGCCAGCCATTTAATGTTTTGTGGTATTTGTGAATAAATGCTCAATAATCCTTAGTGATCCTTGCTTTCTTAATGTGGTAGATGTAGCCATCTACTACCGACTTCCATTTCTTTCATTATGAGGGAATTGTAGTGCATTTCTGTCTGAAGATGCCAGTTATGCAGTGTGACCCCACTGCATGTAGCTAAAGTACTGTCTTGTTGTCTCCATTGTGCAGGATAATGCCTTGTTGACACCCTCTGCATTTGTACTGCGTCTTATGCATGGTTGCCTAGTGACAGTGATATACTTTGCAGTGTGCCATCCTCTTCTAGGAAGCATCTATTTTTGCTACTTTTACATTAATTTTCTATCATTTGCACACCGGTGCTATTGCAGTACAGACAGTAGTCATTTAATCAACTTTCACCTCTAGCCACTGCATCCATGAAAGACAGTATGTCAGCAGCCTTGATCTGCTGTAATTATAACCTGTGACTCATACCTGAACCATATAAATTATGGATAAGAAAGCAAAGGATGGAGGTTTAGGTCTAATTAATCCATCAGTAAATTATGTCTCACTACATTTGTGTTATATTTTACAGCAGTTTCAACCCAGCAAGGAATATTTTTTTGCTTGTCCTGTTTCCTAATTAAGAAGGTTCTTCTGGGATTACCTTGTTGTTAAAAGACTAGGAAGAAAAAAATCCAGATTTCTACAAACTGAGAAAGAAAACAATATACAATCAAAATGTAAAGTAAGTTTTTTTTTTTCCATGTTGGAATGAAACTGTCAACCCAGTGTCTGGTAATATAACTTTGAAGTTGAGGACATACTTAAAAGTAGTGACTCTGACAGCTCAGTAGAGTTTGACACCTAGTCAACACATAACTTTCAGACCATGGGAGGTGATGAGCAGCAAACTGATCCATCACAGCATGTAGAAAACAAGAACATACCTTTTTCTTTGAATATGGACATGTGAAACAGAATAGGGCAAGTCACTGATGTTTGAGAAGTGATGCCAGAGTTGTTCTCATTGGCTCATTTTTGAATGCCAAATCATATTAATTTCCTTGGGTTTCTTAGGTTAATTTCTTATTTATTAGAGGTTAATATTTAAGTGTTAGGAAATCAGTTTACAATCCATTATAAACCTAGCCAATAAATGATATTCTTAAGTTTTCCTCCAGCCTCAAGTAGGGCAACAAAAGATAAACTGGGGGATAATTTAAAGTTGCCCATGCAGCTGTGTAGGTTTTTACTTTGAAAGTGGCAAGGGTGCTATTCTGTTTGACAAATAATGAAAATTTGTTCCAGAGATGGGGAATATGTTAGGGCAGGAACCATCCGACTTGTTTCTGCTGACAGTCTCTAACCTGTACCAAACAGTGGTTTCTTTACACATCAGCTTCAAATAATCATTGTTATTTTTCTCCATTTATGTCTAGGCAGCCAACAACATTCCTTACTCTGCATATATAGGATTGCTGCTCCAGTCCCATATTTACTGTTCCCTACATGTAAGCTTTAAACATATATATTTAAAACTATAGTCAAATAATGAGTGCCAGCCCTATCCTTCTTCTTCCAACATGCAGATGCAACCATTCACAGCAATAGTGGCTTGCTGATAGTTTCTGTAGTGTCTCAAACAGCTGCTACCAGGGTCCAACCTGTTCCATTTGCCCTCGCTCCACTTGGGCCTACTCCACTCCCCTACCCTACCCCCAATTCCCACCCAGCCCACTTCATCTAAATTTATACTAACCTTAACCACACACCCTTGCATATACCTACCAGTCACATACATTTTCCACTTAAATCTCTTACTCTACCCCACCCCTAAACAACTAATGCACATCAATCACTACAGCTAGCCCAACCTTATAAGATATTGCATCTCCTCCCTTAATAATATCCACTCCTACCAGCTCTTTTTTCTTTTCCCTTCTACTGCTATTAGCAATTTCTCAAAATGGCATATCCCTGTTCTATCATACTCCACCTCTTCTACCGCACATTAATTCTCTCTCTCCTTTAACACATTGCATGTTACTCAAAACCCATAAAATCAACTTATCCAAAAAAATCTATCACATCCGACACCAGCCTCAAGAAACAAACTAATAGTTACTTTAACATATCAGCCAACCTATTTAAGTCATACACCCTTCTATTTTTAAAATATAAGATTTTGCAACCCAGATTTAATTCTAAACTATCACTCCTCACAAAACCTAAATCAAAAAGAAAACCATTCAGCACCTGCCTTTACTCCTCAAATATCTCAGATTTATCTCTATGCAGGGACATTCACCCAAACCCAGCCCCAGCTGTAACTTCCCTTACTTACATTACATCATCCTCTAACACATTATTTTTAGTCACATTAAACATACATATCATCTGTGACAAAATAATAGATCTTCACATGTGGCTATCACAACACAATTCTGACATGCTTGCACTTACAAAGACATGGCTAAAGTCTAATATACCAGATACCTAACTACTCCTTCAAGGCTTTAATATGTTAAGATCTGAAAGAATTCATAAAAAGAAGGAGAGGTAGCTTTAAACTACCTCAACTCATATATAACAGTACCCAACTCCAAACCCATCCCAAAATTCAGCAATGCTGAACTTCTCATACTCATTTTATAGAAAGTATTGCTAGACTGATCAATAATCATAGCAATTCCCCTCCAGTCCCAACTCCATTAATAATTTCAACCCACCTCTCTCTCAAGCATCAGTCACACCTATTACATACATTCCCATCCCTCTCATATCAAAACACTTCTATGACAGCCCCTAAACCTCCAAGCCTTTCATTGCAACCTGTATCCACTAGCTACATATGTAACCTACTACATAAAACAAAACTCTGCTCTCTATCCACTGATAACCTCCCAGCCAAATGCTTGAAAACTGCTGCTGATGCTATTGCATACCCAGTCAGCATTCTCATTAATAGATCTATCATAGAATCCCACATCCCTTCCCTCTGTAAAAAATCAGTCATAACCCCCTTACACAAAAGACAAAGGAGGAAAATATAATGGCTGACCAGCTCAATCTGCAAGGCTATGGAAAGAATAATTAAGGACCTTATCAACAAAGATAAAGGAGACCTCCAAATGCTCAACCTGACACAGTTTGGCTTTGTTAAAGGGAGATCCTGCCTCTTAAACTTGGTGGACTTCTTTGAGACAGTCACCAAAGTCCTAGATGAAGGCAAATCTGTGCATACAGCCTACCTGGACCTGGCCAATGCCTTTGACATTATTCCCCACTCAGGCATCATTGATAATCAACCCCAGCTGGAGTTCAACCCATATGTTGTCAGGTGGGTGACAAACTGGCTCACCAATAGAACGCACACAGTCAAAATAGGTGACACTGCCTCCACAAGCAGACCCATAACCAGTGGTGTTCCACAGGGATTGGTGCTGGAGCCCCTATTGTTTGGAATCTACTTCTCAGATGTACAGGCTAAAACAAAAGGCCTATGCCAACAAAGTTTGCTGATGATTGCAAACTGGGTACAGTAATTGAGTCCTCAAATGATGTCAACATCCTACAAGAGGGACTTACACAGACACATGGCAGGTGCCAAAGCCATGGGCTAAAACTCAGTTCAAAAAATGCTTTATCATCCCCTTCAGCAATGGCACTGTCCCTGCAGATTACCACATTAATAACAACAATCTAAGCATGCAATCATTGGTGAGGGATTTAGGCACACAGATTGACAGAAACCTTTCCTTTGACCACCACATCTCCACAGTGATAAGAAATGCTTTCTACGTTGCCCACCTCATCTGTAATCCCTATCCCCTCTTTCCAAACTCTTAGAAAAATGTGTATATAAACAATTCCTTGACCACCCTATCCACAACAACCTACTAACACCTACCCAACCCAGCTTTAGAACAACACATAGTACAACAACCGCAATAATATCCTTCATGGGCACCATTAACAAAGCAAGAGACTCTGGCTAATTAACCTCAGCACTATTTCTTGATCTATTGAAAGCCTTTGATACTGTCTCACTTCCCAGACTGTTACAACAACTCTATTCCCTTGGCCTTTCTCAGCCTTCTGTCCAGTGGTTTTCTAGATACTTATCGCATAAACAACAATGTGTAAAATGGCAGGGCTGTCTTTCTTGATATCTAACCAACAAAACAGGAGTTCTGCAAGGTTCCATCCGTGGATCCCCTGCTCTTCAGTATCTTTATAAATAATCTCCATACTGCCTCCTGCCAAACTTCCCTAATCCAATACACCAATGACTCTACTCTTTTCTCCTATTCCACCAACACAGTACACCTTAGACAAATAACCCAAACTGCCTTCTCCTCCATTGAGACCTGGCTCAGTACTGCTCAATTATTACTCAGTCCCAACAAAAACAAACTCCTCCTTTTTACACCAAGGACACTGTCAATGGACTTTAAGATATTTTCATTAAATAGCACTGAAATCAAAGTGGTCCCAAATACCAAATTATTAAGAGTAACACTAGATAATCAACTTACCTTTGACCTTCATATACATAACATAATTAAAAAAACACACCACAAACTAGGGATGCTCTGTCAGCACAAATACTTCATGGATACAGCCACCAAAACAACTTTATTGACAGTCTACCTGCTACCCTCCTTACTTTATGGTGCCCCCATTTTAACCAACTTTCAGAAAACGCTAAAAATAAGCTTGAATCCTGCTACAACAAAATCATGAAATTTGCAACAGGCTTATCATACTATAAACACCACTGCTCTGCTCTCACCCCCCCCTTAACTGACTAGAACTTCCACAACATCTAAACTCTCTCCAACTAACTACAGCCCATAAAATTATCTACAAACCTGATGTGTGTCCCACTTTAAATTCAATACTCCAATTTACACTCCTAGTCGTGCTCTTCATTCTGAAGGCAAACAGCTTCTAACACTATTTAAACCAAATAAAACTAACGGAAAATGTCTTTGCTCCTACTCAGTGGCAAAACTATGGAATGCACTCCCCTTAGATATCAGAACTACTTCAAACTTCAAGACATTCAAGTTTAAACTAAAAGACTTCTTGCTCAGGTCATCTAACTGCCCATGTTTCAAACCAGGCTGACTCCCACTCCTTTACTTTACCCTACATCAACTACTCTACTCTTTTTCTCCCATCTTGCTGCCTGTCATCCACCTTCATCTGTATTGTAACTCTCACCTCTACTAATTCTCTCCTTCCTTCCTTCTCCCAGCTTTGATCCTCCTACTCTACTCTAAGAATTCACCAACTCCCTCCGCTGAACCTACTAGCTTCCAACTGAATCTCTATCTTTATTCTTAATTCTCCCCTCACTTCCAAATTTCTGCCCCACTCCATTTCTCCCCTCACTCCCTATCTTCATCACCACCCTTATCTTCAGCTCCAGCTACATTTTCTCTGCCACTTCTACTAATAAGTGTAGATCTCTGTACTACACTCAAATAACCTGACCACTTATACAATCTTTTTCCATTGCAAACATATCTTTCTAGGCAATTACTTCTTGATGCAACTGTGACTCCTATAAGAATAGCCTATCTGCCATACATTGCTAAACTTCCTATATAAAATATATGTCTGTATTTATGAATGTTAATCTTCTCTGTAAACCTCAAGTTTGTTACATGTGTTCAGATGTGCTTGTTTATCGTTATATGTAAAAATGTATGTATATGACTTTTTTGGCTTCATCTGTTAATTTGGCTTGACTTTGTTTTGTTTTTTGTTGCCAGTTTTGTAAAAACTATATTTTATTCCGTTTTCTTTGTATTGGAGCTTTTCTCTCTGGGCCTCCGCTGAAAATGGGTTTCTTACCCAGTTGGGCTTTCCTGGTAACCAAATGTCAAATAAATAAATAAGTTGATACAATAAAATTATTAGAATTGTAGATCAAGACCAATATATACAGAAAATACAGCAACAGTGTTTTACTAAAACTAGATGGTAATAAATAATTTTGGAGGAATAGGAATGAAAAGTGAAATTAACTAGAAAGCAATTGGATATAAGATAGAGCAGTGAAGAGTAAAGGAAAAACAATAGATGAGAAAGAAAGTCAAGAGTAAGAGGAAACTGTATGAGCAATGAAGAGAAAAACAGTGTAGCAAGCAGGAAGTAAGAGGAACGAGAAATGAGGAAAAAAGCAGATGTAAGGCAGGAGTATGGAGGAAAGTATTTAATGGACTGAGAATAGAGAGAAGAATTATGCTTGGAAATAGCCAATAAGAGAGATTGAACTAGATTGGAAATTAAAACTGACAGTCGTTATGACATAGGGAAAAAGAATGAGTGGATGAAATAGATTTAAGATTGAAGCGTTAGTACATTTGTTAGAAAGGGTGAAGTCTTGAGAAGAATGGAGTAGAGGTTAAAGGACAAAGATAGATCATACAAGGGAGCAAGCACATGCACAGAGCCAAGAGTTAAGGTGATAGTCTTTTTTTCTTTAGTTTTAAAGGTAAGACTGGAAGTTAAATGATAGATGCTAGTAGGGAGAGATATGATGGGTACTAGTAGGGAGGGATATGGTGGGTACTAGTAGGGAGGGATTTCCAAATCTTTGATGTGCAAGTTGAGTAGGGGGAGTCCACAAAGGAATTGTGTGATTTTGTGAGAATGACAAGGTTTGTATCCATGGAACGAAGTATTCTTGGAGGATTTTACTACTATAGTAAAGATTTGTGTCAGGAACATTGTTTCAGGAAACTAAATTATATTGTGGGCAAGCTTTAATTGGGAAAGGTTTAGGTGGCTTGAAAATTCCAGCTAGTGTAAGTTTCTATGTGCATCACAGTAGTATGTTATATTTGGCATCTTTGATGCAGATTTGGTGATCCTGTTGTAACATTGTTCTATTTTTTTTAAGTTGAGTTGAGTTAATATTTATGAAAATATCTCAGGAATTACGCAGACTTGATAACAGGTAGGTAGTGGCAGTTACTTTTCAAGAGTGTTCAGTGGCAAATTTAGAGGAATGATAGAGAAGGCCAAGTTTGAATTTGGTTTTTTGAATGATATTTTGCATGGGAACATCAAATTTGAGCTGGTCATCAACAACTATCCCTAAGAGTCTTAATCTTTTGGGAAGGGGCTAGAGAAATTGGACTGGTCAACTATGCATGTCTTAGAGAACAAATATTAATTAGGTCTTCTTTCGATTTAGAGAAAATAAGAATTGTTTAACCAAGTTTCAACAGAGGTAAAAGATTTCTGGATGATAAGAGTGAAGTGAGGATAGATATGGTGCAGTAGAGATAACAGAAGCATCAGCAGCATATTGGACAAGTGTGGTATGGATGGAGAGAGAATGTAAGTTATTTATGAAGAAGTTGAAAATTAGCAGACCACTGAGAGAGACCTGAGAAACTCCTGTGATCGCTGTCAAATAGGGAAGAAGAAATAGTGTCATTTGACAGATTGTGTACAATTTGTCAGGTATCTAGAGAACCACTGAAGTGCTGAGTAGGAGAATCCTAAGGAGGAAAGTGATTGGAGTAATTTGGGTTATAAAACAGTATTGATTGCCTTGGAGAGGTCAAGGATGATTGAGAAGAGAAATTATTTTCATTTCTACCTTGGAAGACAGAGTAGATAAAGTAAAGTGAAGCTATAGTTGCATTATGACAGGTGCAAAAGCCATGCTGTGTAGGTGAGAGAAGACTGTTAACTAGGAGATATTGAAGAATCTAGATATACATGCATCTTTCTCAGATTTTATAAAGAGAGTACGGCAGTAGGCTGGTAGTTAAATGGTGCTGTAGATGTTCTGCCTTTATTGAAAGATAGTATAAATGTTTGTTTCCAAAGTTTAGGAACAGTGGATTCATATATGGATATTGATAAGAATAGAAATGGAAAACACAGACCAGGAACAACAAATACAAACAATCCAAAAACTGAAGGTACTGAAGACACCAGCGACAAGAATAGAAATAGGTCTATATTAGATGACTGAAACTCCAAAAGAGCGAACGCTGCTTAATCGAACGCTAATACTTGAAACCACACAATATCGAGGTGCGGAATGGCTGGGCTGTTGTCGGGACTTTGCCATTTCCTCCACTGTGGTGGGATCTTGGAGTTTGTATATTTAAGTAGGGGTGGGCACAGCCCCCAACATCAGGGGGTGTGGGGGATGAAGCTCCCCACTTTATTTTGTCTTTGGATTTTTTTTTTTTTGGAGCAGCAATTTGTTCTGTATGTTCGATATTGTGTGGTTTCTGGTATTAGAGTTCGATTAAAGAGCATTCGTTCTTTTGGAGTTGTGATCTTCTAATATAGACCCAATAGAAATTGGGAAGGAGAGAGGAATAACTGCAAGTTTTAAATATTTCATGTGTGACTTTGAGAGGGAAACCTTTACTTTCTGCCACCAATACTAACATTTTTTTCTTTTCTTTTCATACTTATTTTGCATGTATCTTGTATATTTTTTTCATTCACACTTTATGTTGCATGTTTTATATTGATTTGTTTGATGATTATAGGATCATAGGATCATAAAACCATAGGCGGTTACTAGACTAATGGACCTGGGGCCCTTGCAATCCTAGCCAAGAGTTTATCCCAAAAAGAAACCTCAGTAAGCACTTGTTGCCCCTGTCAGTAAGGGACACAGGTGGAACCCCAGGGATTAATTTGTGGTTTTCCATCCACTCATCAAGGTTGTTCTTGAAGAGTGTCAGCGAGGTACTCTGTTTGATGTGTATGGGAAGTCTATTCCAGAGATGGAGCAGCCTCTGGGAAATAAACCTGTCTCTCCTGCAAGTTTTGTTGATATCGTATATTAGATTCAGGCCTTTTGAGCAGGTAATAAGCGAGGAGTTAGACTTACGGATATGGAGCATCTCTAGTAGGGCAGGGTCTGAGATTGCCTTGTAGGCGAGACACAGATCACCTTTGAGCAATCTGCACAATACCAAGTAGACTGATGACTGTCTGCATAGGACAGGTGTTGGAGGCCATGGATTCTCTTTGTGAGGTATTCCTGTGGCCTTTCCAGTTGTTGTAGACATTTGGAGAGGTACATACCAAATGGGGCATCATACTCAATTATTGGTCTAATGAGGGAGGAGTATAGAGAGGTAATAACTTCACTTTTTTCTGAATGCAATACTTTTACTTATGAGATGAGCCAAGTAAAAGGCTTTTCTGACCACTGCTGCTACATGATGGTTGAATGTGAGATTATTATCAACCAGAGTACCCAGGTCTCTCACCACAGGTTGTGTGCTTAGGGGATTGCCGTTGATGTGGTAATCAGTAGGAGCCATGTTGCTGATAAATGGCATGATGATACTTTTTTTGCATTTAGCATGAGGTCGTGACTTTGGCACCAGTCATTGGTTGCTATGAGACCCTCTTACAGCATGTTAACATCATCTGAGGAGTCAATGACAGTACCCAACTTACAGTCATTCACAAACGTGGTCAGCCACAGGCCTTTTGTCTTTGCCTGGACCTCTGAGAAATAGATGCCAAACAATAGGGGTCCCAGGACAGATCCCTGGGGAACTCCACTACTGACAGGTCTGCTATTGGAGGTGGAGGCGCCTATTTTGACCTTGAGGGTCTTGTCGGTGAGCCAGTTGGCCATATTCTTATATTCTTCTCTTATCACTGTATATTTCATTCTGAGTGATATTGACCTACTGCTGTAATATATATTATATGTATCTTTTCTCCCATATCCTCTAATGAAAATGGGATCTTACCCAGACAAACTTTCCTGGTAAATGAAGGTCAATAAATACATAAATAAATAATGCAGCTAGAAGATTATCTGCTGCCAGAGTGGAGGGATTAAGCTGACTAAGGAGTCTTTGAATAACTTTAGTCAAAACTGGTTGCAATTTGAGATAGAGAGAGAGAAAGGATTGAGAGTAGTGGATTGAAATGAAAGGTTAGGAAGGTTGAAGTACTTTGGAAGAGCAGACCAGTAACTCTGTTTTAAGACTTGAATTTAAGGGCTACATCTTGATCAGACAGAGCAGGAAAAGGATTGGATTGTATGGTTTAAACTGAGTTTAACAGCTTACTGATGGTGGTCCAAAATCATTTGGGGTTGGAGACTTGGGAATGTTAACGTGAAATAAATGCATATGTATATATATATATATATATATATATATATATATATATATATATATATATATATATAAAATTTATCTAGCCAGGTTTTCCACGCTTTTTCTCATTGATGAATTTTTTTGTTTCGGATTTTAGCCAGGGAGATGGGTATGACTTGATTCTCTTTCTTCTCACAGGTGCATGTGCGTTAAAAATGTCGATGAAGGCAGCCCTGCATACTTTGACTGCTTGTGCCAGATGGAGTAGGAAGTAAAATGAATGAAGAAAAAACAACACTGAGGTGGCTGGCCATTACGGTTACCAACTTTCCCTCTTTATGTAGGACAGTCTCTATATGAGCAGCTATGTCCAGTGAAAAAATGAAAAATGACAAGTGTCCTGAGATTTTTAGAGCAAAAATTACATCCTAAATTTTCTCTAATGGTCAAATAAAACAGTCATTTTGTTTCTGAAGCACATTAATATGATATGAAATAATAAAAGCAAATCAAGTTCTGTAAAAGTGAGCTTCCATTTAGGCAAGAAAGTGAAATCCAGTTTGCACTGAATGTGGACATGATTTGTCCTGAAAATGACACTTTCATAAAAAATGCCAGGCTTTGGAACGGTGAAAACTCTATTGGGACTGTGCTTATGCAGGGGGTCGAGTCTTCAACAATAATGGAAAACACTGTACTATGCATAAATTGTATCCAGGAATGCTGATACCACTATCACATATATCACTACAAACACATTTTTTTCATTCATCTACATAATAAATAATAGAATGAGTGTTGCACCAACATGCATTTTTCAAACAATAAGTACTAACCTCTAATGCCAGACATTACTGACTGACTATAATCCTCAGTGAGTTACTTTTTCAAATAATCTAAAAAGGTATCTACAAAAAAATTAAATCTGGTCACTCACTTGGCTAAACACACATCTCTATTATTTTATTCACTCTTTCTTTAATCCAGCATCCACACTAATCTCATTTCTCTCTCTTAATTAGGTTAATATCTATTACCACTCAATTGTTTAATATAGCTATCTCACTCCTTCTTTTCTCTCCATATCTATGTGCTATAAATCAAGTCTACTCTGGAGCTGCTTCTGAAATAGTACTTTCAAACTTACTCTGTCAGTATTTTTTCTTTCCTTTTTGTAGTTAATCATTCCATATCAAACTTATCTACTCGTGTTTTAGCATCTATGAATTTTATTGTTAACAACTAATTGTTTAATTTACTCCACAAAACTCCACTGGAAAAAAGCCTTACATTCTTCAGTCAGATCATCCTCATTAACAAACAGAAATAAACAAAGAATTTACTAGAAAAAAGAAAAAAATTCACAACGAACATGGCAAAAATGGGAGGCAAGATCACAGACATTAAAAGTTAATAGAACAACAGGTTTTGCATCAACATCCATTTTTGAATGATAAGGAAGTATGATTTAGGAGAGAAAGGGCAAAAGAAATGGTTGGCAAAAAATCAGAGAGATTCATATCAACTCAATTAAATTAGCACATACAGTAAGGGCTCTTTAACACTGCATTTCCCTCATTATACCTCCCTTTTTAGTCTAAGTGGTAAATACACGCCAAACAGCCTTATTCTATGACGCAATTTAATGAGGGTCATGAGGTGGTGTTTCTGGTAACAGGTTTCAAGAAGAAAGTGAGTAGGAAATGCAGTGATAAAGGAGAATACTAGACTATCAAAAAGTTGAAATGTACATCTCAGCTTTCTCTGATTTTCAGAGAAGTCCCTCATTTTGACTCAAACTTTGGCTCTGTCCCTTTTAACCTCTTCTAAAATTGGAGAATTTTGGAGAAAAAGTGGTGAATTACACTTAATAAATCTTCTTCTTCTTCTTCTTCTTTTCCCAGTTAGGGGCCGCCATAGCGGATCACCTGTCTGCTCATGACTGGCAGTGGAGTTTTTTTTTTTATGGTGCCAAGTTGCCAGCCCAGCACCCAACCTTCCACAGAAGGTACACACATGCATGCACTCACGCCTAGGGCCAATTTAGAGTGTCCAATCCACCAACAGCATTTCTTTGGGAGGAAACTGGAGCACCCGGAGGAAACCCAAGCGACCACAAGGAGGACATGCAGACTCTGCACAGAAGGCACCCCAGCCGAGGATCGAACCGGAGAATCTCTTGCTGTGAGGAGGCAACGCTAACCGCTGCACCACCATGGCCGCCCTGGTGAATTACACTTAATAAATAATTATACTAATTAGAGTTTATAGACTTGACTTCAGAAAATGTATATTAATTCACATGCTCTTATTTAGTCAATGTCTCAAGTTAATTGCACTAATAGTTTAAAAATATTGCTGATTCTTTATGGATTTATCCCTGACTGATTGAGAGCTATTACTACTTTAACATTTTAAGCAGAAAGCAAAGACACTAATGTGTTTTCAGTGTTCTCCACCTTACAGCTGGATATTTATATTCCCCAATGTCCATTCTTTAGCAGTGTATTACAAGCCACTTTATTTATTAACCTGCTAATAGCAATCTTGGAGATCTGAGGTAAAAGATTGAGTTCACATTCACAACTACTACATTTTTCTTTAGATGTACTTAAAGTAACTAACCCTGAATAAGATGGCAGTGGTACATGCCATCAGCATCAGCCCTCTTTTTCCCATTTTGTAGACAGTGTAGGGGTGTCACATCAGCAGTGACCATCACATGGAGATCATACCTAGCCCTGCCACACTAATAATGCCTAGAGTTGCCACCTTTCCAAATGTCCAACGTAGGTCAGTCTTTATAGAAAAGTGAAATTTTGCAATCTAAACTACATCTGCAACTAGTGCAAAGGCCAGGACTTGATGTCAAAATAAAGGATCATGCCTCTCAACTTCCTAACAAAAGAAATCTGGACAAAACCTTAAATAATGGATGGGTTACAATGACCCAAAAATAGGGATATATTTTAAATATGCTCTTATAAACTTAGAATTTTTTAAGAATAAAAGGTTTTGTGTTAGCTTCCATTTTCTGAAGGATATGAAGTCTGAAACCCAAATGCATGTCATTACTCAGTGACATCGGTCATCTGTAGTTTGCCAGAAAAACACAAATTTTAAGAGGAGCAGACCAAAAATATGAGACAAAAATATGGACATGCTGTGGAAATCTGCACAGCTGAAAGGTATGTAAAGGATTATTTTTGTAAAATTTCATTTCTTTGTGCTGTGTCATATACTTGTTTGGTATATCAGATACAAAATAATTGTTTTATGCAGCTATTGAGGGAAATGTAGAAAATATTTTGTGTCCTAAAAATCTTAGGATTTTTGCCATTTTTTTTTTTTTTGTTTTTTTCCTCTCCAGATACAGCTGTCCAAATACTTCTCAACTGTCTAGATTTTTACTAGAAGTCCAGATTTTTGCCTCATATTTTTGATCTGCTCCTCATACTTTTTCAGGCAAAGTACCAAGGACTGAAGTAACTAAATAATGACATACTTTTGAGTATCAGACTTCAAATCCTTTAGAAAATACATGCTAACATAAATCTTGTTACTTTAGAAATTTTCTAAGTTTATAAGAGCAATGTTTTAAAATCTGTTCCTATTACCCATGGCTTTTGTCACACCATTATTTTATGCTTTGTCCAAATTTCTTGCATTATGAAGGTGGGAGGTATGCAAGTAGGTGCTTTCCTGCATAAAGTTGGACAGGTGATAATAGCATTCTCAATAAAAAACAATACTGTTCTAACTTTACACCAAAATATAATGAGGAACTTGATATGGTTGCCACCTGTCCCTCTTCGGGTACTTGTGCCCTGAAAAAAACTAAAACATGGTAAATGTTCTGAGATTTTAGAACAAAAATAATTCAAAGTTTTCTCTATTTGTATATGAAACACCTAAATATTGTATGAAATAGCATAAACGGCTCAAATGCTACAAGAATAAGCTTTTATTTTGTTTAAAAAAGTGAAGTTCTGTCCTTTGCACTGGCCATGGGTATGTTTTATCCTTCAAAATTTCACGTTTCTACAAATAATGTCTCACTTTGGACATTTGGAAAAGTGGCAATGCTACTGCCGCCTTTGAAAATGTCCAGGGTGGGAAGAAACGTGAGATTTTGCAGGATAAAATATACCCATGGCCAATGCAAAGGGCAGAGGTTCACATTTTTTTGCTAAAATAAAAGCTTATTTGTGTAGCATTTGAGTTGGTTATTCTACTTCATATAACATTTAAGCATTTCGGGTAAAAAATAACTGTTTTCACTTTAACTATTAGAAAACTTGGGAAATATTTGTTGCCGTACAATCTTAGGACATTTGCTATTTTTAGTTGTTTTTTTTTTTTTCGCAGGGCACAATTGCGCAAAGAGGGACAGGTAGGTAGTAACCCTATTTGAAACACTTTGATTACCAGAGTTTTGTTTTATTCTTGTTGGCTGAGGATGTCCGACTGATCCTGAGCCCATTTTCACCACAGGTCCGGGAAAAAAGCTCCAAATACAGGACAGTTATAACTACAGACTCAATAGTTAAATGCATTAGTCTTTAAATCCAATGCAAGTCAATTGCATATGGAGACAGTGTAAGCGTGTAACCAGTTAGAAGATTTGAAAACGTCTTCCGATATTCCTCGAAATCATACATTTACACGGGGTTTTGCTAGCCAATTGGAATACACGTCTTATTACTGCCGGAAGTAGTAGTAGTCGTAGGCTTAAGGGGGTCGGGATGTGTTGTTCTGGAAAGTGAGTGTTATATTTTTGTGTTTACTGTTATTTAAACTGTCACTTACGTGTTATTGTTTCAAACCTGTTGGCTAAGGTTTTTGGAATTAAACATGATTAGTTCTTTACGTTCATTTTTTGGCGCTAAGCGTGTTTCTGTTAATTGCTTTAGTGACTATTTTTAGTTTAATAGTTTGAGAGCCATAGAGGAATGTTTTCTTTCATCATTAAAGTTTGATTAAAAAGGTTACATTATTTCTGGTAAATCAGTTTGTGTGGAAATGCAGTTTGTGTTTTTTGAGTTTAGCTTTTATATGTTTCTGTGACTTTTTTTTTCCACACTGCAACAAGAGTACAACCTTTTGCTTTGCAGCACGTGGCAGCCACAGTTTTCAGTTAAGGAAAAGTATACCTCGTGGGTCTGGTGAGAAAACTAAATACGACCTTTGTGCAGATTTTGCCGGGGCTTGATGACTGACTGTCGTTTACTTGCTAGCATTGATGACGTTTATGGTCAGTTTTTGTATGTTTTGCCGGCCATGTGCGAAAACCACATAAAGAAGTAAATTCCATATTCTCCTTTGTACTGTTCTTGGGATACTGGCCTTTGTATGTTTAAGCATTCCCAAACTATTTGTAATATTATTTTGTAGTGCCACTGCTACGGGAAATGTAATATGGGGGAGCAGGGAGGGGGCTGGCGTCTCCCGTCAGTTAGTAGTAGTAGTGTTTTTATTGGTATGATATTGACATCTCTGTCTTGGCCCTTTCATTGTACTTTTTTGGGAGGAGTGGAACATTTATTCTAATAGATTAGCAACTGCATGAAATATTATTTTTCTTGTGGACTGTTAGAAACAATGTAAACATTGTTCATGATCATGTCACTTTCACTCTGTTATTTTAATTAAGTCCCTTCTTCTATTTATAGGGGTGTGTTTATGTTGGTGAAGAGCATGGTATGGGCAGTCTTGCGCATAGTTTTCAGTGCTCATCATAGGGCTAGCCTTTCGGTTCAAGTTTCCCTGAATATAAAATAGTGGGAGGAGTGTAAAGGTGAGAGGGTTGTTTGGTTTAAACTAAACTGATCTATAAATAAACTTGACATTTGCAGGAAGTGTCTCAAGGTAGGTATCTGAGCAGTAAACCATGAGACTGGGAGTGTATACCTTTAGCGTTTTTATTTTATATGATGGGGGCATGGAATTTACGGTTTTGTATTGGAACATTACCCCACCAGATGCGCAGTAACAAGGACCCCCCCCCCAAAGCCCGCCCAGCACTTTGCTCATGATGTTTATTTTGAAAAGTGCTTTGAATAAACTCCTCAGAAAGATGAGTATGCTAAACGTTGTAATGATTTCAATACAAAGCCTTTTCTCCTTTATTTGCTGGTACCAGGATTTCCAATTTGCAGTGATCAAAAGCTTTGATAAATTACATCTTAGACTAAATAATTTGGCAAAACGTGTACTTAACAAATGCTGTAGCGATCCAAACATATTTACCTATTCAAACGAAGACAGAATATGCTGCATTTATACAAAAGTATTACACTATTATGCTGAGAATTGCAGTACTTTAAAAGAGAGTGGTGCAAACACATCCTATGCTGCACGTATAAAAACTATTACACAGAGTTAAAATTCCTTTTCTGCAAAGGTGCGGGTGGTGACCTTTCTGGGGTGTCTTTTTTTATTGCATTTATTGTATGTATTTATTGTTCCACTGCTTCAGAATATTGCTTGTTGCTTTATCTCCAGAAAAATGTTTAAATAAAGCTGGGGGGGGGGGTCCTCCTGCAAAAGCAATTACTGCACATTATACCAAAGAAAGGTGGGGGGACCACGGGTTATGGGTCCGGACTGCAAAACGGGAACTTGTGGGTACCGCATATATACTGCCCAGCTTCTTATCCTACAACACAGTGATGTGGTTAAGACTAAGTACAAAGTGATAAAGCAAGTCAAACACCCAGGACATGTAGTTTTGATTGTGCACTTACAAAAGTAGAAAATAAGGATAACTTTATTTAATCTCTGTTTTTACATATTGTATACTAAAAGCTGTGGTAACTATTTAAAGATAACCTAAGAAAAAGCATGAAGCCTGTGTTACAAATATTCACCGTGACACTGTATAATCTGCATGGCTTATCACTCAGTCCTGTCAAATCATGTAGGCCCTGCCCATTCCTGTGCAAAAATCTCTATGTTCTTTGAAATGTTCTAATACAAGGCCGAATTTACAGCAGTAGAGTTCTACAAAATGTGGAAGACTTTGAGCATGTGGAAGTGCTGGCTGTACAGGTTTAACCCCAGAATTCAGCTGTGTTTCACATTAGATGCCACTTCACAGCATCTTGGGTGGGAACTGCACTACAGAATTAAAATACTGAATATCTTTACTTCAAGAACCTTGTCTAAACAAAAGAGATGGAAGCTCAGCTTTATTCTTGTTTGCAACTAAAAAAGAATCTGAAATAGAATTCTGCTTTCTCCAAAGAAGAAGAAATATTTTTAATAGCCTTTCTTAACATGGACTTAAGATGGAGACTTACCCTAACTATCAGAGCTGAAGATCCCTTCAAAATTCATAACAGTTTAGCTTTAATAAAGTCTTTGTCTTGACACATCCACAGGTCCTGTGGAAGAATGCTTTGGTTGCAACAATGTATTCTGACAGCTGTGTTGGCTTAGAGGAATAAAGCCCTGGCAATGACCCAGGCAAGCTAAATTCACATAGCAGCTCAAGCACCTGCTAGAGCTGACGGGGAGAAGTAAATTAGTATTCTTCACTTGCCACTCTTTAGGTGGAGGTAATGTCTGGTATGGTTGGGGTGCACAGTCCAATGGGTAGTCGTCAGTGGAGCCATACACCGGAGTAATGACATGCCCTCATTGATACCTATTGTATGCCACAGTCTGGAGTATATTACTTTGCATGATTCTTGGGGTTGGAGCGAAGTACAGGAAGCTTGCCTTTCCCCCTAGTGGCTACTCAAGTAACAGTCTCTCTGTCGACTGTCACCCCCTAGTGAAAGGGGAATGAAATGGGCTGATCATCCAAAACTTATGGTTGCCAGGGAAAAAAAGTGAAAGAAAAAAAATGGAAATTCAACCTTTAGAGGTCATGACTTAAGTTTTGCTTAATGCAGAACCCTCACGTCTGGTGGAAAAAATGTATTTGAAAGGGCTATCGGATACTGCCTTTACCATCCCTTACATTTCAATGTCAGTAGGTTTACATCTCCTAAGTTGCCAGGCTGGAGCAAGTGGTTGTGTCTATTAAAACTCAGCTGAGGAAGACAGTGCCACCTTTGGTGGGTAATGGGATCATGTTAGGCTTCTTTTTGGCACCAAAAACAATCATGAGGGGGCAAGGCCTGTTCACAATGGTTCTGTGAACATCCTCCTGGCCATGGTTTAAAAATGGATGGTTTTACTTTCAGAGAACGCCTGAAGACAAGTTACTGTAGCAAAGCTCATTGCTTTGCCACAGTGATCTGCTGGAAATATTTGGTGACAAGAAGAATTAATTCAGTCTTAACTATTGCAAAGATTTTACCTCTAGTGCACTCCCTCTTAGAAATAGTTTAAATCTGTAATAAGTTTCACATTTTTTAGTGGGTATGGGAGTTGGACTGAACAGTAGTAGCATGCTCTGAAATATGCTTGTCCTCTAGGTGGATGAGGATGCAGTGGATCACATTTAAGCATTATATATAAAATGTTTTCAAAGCTAGTCCTTAACTGAGTTATGGATGATCGTGAAGAGTACTTGTGCTTCTGTCTGCAAAAGTACTCTTTCATTCATTTATTTGTTAATCATTTTGAGTAATCTGTTAAGCGACAAATTGAGGATAAATTTCATCATGTGGAAATGTTTCACTTGACTGTTGTTGAATTTATGATGTGAAGAAGCGCCTTATGGTGTGAAATTGCTTACCATTTACTTTTTGTCTCTCTTTTTTTTATATTAAAGTTTATATCTTACTCTAGCCATGTTGGTCGGTCTCTTTCCTTCTGTAGTTATTGAATTACATTATGTCCATTTTTTTCTGTTAATTTCCAAGACACCACCTGGACAGTCAGCATACCTTTAAGTCATGGTGGGCTAGAAGCTAAAACACATCAGTTTGATTTCTTGCATTTCCTTCTGTACTTTTTGGTAGGGTGCAGTACTTTTGTTATTTGCTGGAAATTGCTGCAGTGCTTTACTTTAGGCTTTTTTTTTTGCCTAATAATCCAGCTGGAGATTCAAATGTCTTTTGAGTTACCAGTGGTAAAAAAAGATGTATTGCTTTATATACATTAATGCTTCTGCTGTTGCTGATTTGCTAAAATGCATTGAGCTGTTGGTGGCATTTGGCTGAAGTGCATAAATAGACAGACTGTTGGTGTATATTAATTGTCGGAAGGCTTGTCACTGACTTTTATTGCTGCAGCAAGCTCAAAGACAGTATTGGTAATTTTCTTTCCACCAGCTGCTCCGTCAGGGTTCCTGTACCCTGCTATAGCCAGACAGCCAATCTTCCTTTGCTGGCAACTGCTACATTACATATGAGTATTCCTTCATTCCGTTTTCATGTGTGGATGGGCTTCTTTTGTTACTTATTGTAAGCAAGTTCCAGAAACAGCCTACAATGAGAGAAGAAGAGGAGCCCACCCTAGAAGAAGTAAGAACAGCACTAAGGAAGATGAAGTCTGGGAAAGCAGCAGGCTCGGATGACGTCATAGCTGATATGATAAAGATGCTGGGTGAGAAAGGGGAGAAATGGTTCCTGAGGGTACTAATTGCAGTGTGGAGAGAAAGGCGTATCCCAGATGACTGGAGAATAAGCATACTCATGCCAGTGTAAAAGAACAAAGGGGACATCCACAACTATGGTCAGTACAGAGTTATCAAACTCCTATCACATTACATGAACATTCTGGAGAGGGTGATTGATAAAAGCATATGCAGAGTAGTAGAATGGATGCAGAGTAGTAGAATGGATGTGCAGAGTAATAGAATGTTAGATGGGAGATGAGCAGTTTGGATTCAGGTCAGGATGCAGCACAACTGACCCAATGTTTGCATTGAGACAGATACTTGAAAAGAAGCTAGAGATGAGGAGAGTTCAACTAGGCATTCCTAGACTTGAAGAAAGCATATGACAAGGTCCCAAGAAAGCTGATCTGGGCAGTACTCCAGTGGTTTGAAGTCCCAGAAACATTGGTATTAGTGCAGGCTATGTACAAAGGTCCAATGACTCAAGTACAGACAGTGTTCGGCCTCACAAAGGGGTTCCTAGTGGGTGTGGATGTACATCAGGGTTCAGCTCTGAGCCCACTGCTGTTCATACTGGTGATGGACTGCATTAGCAAACAGGTTGGAGGGGACGGATCAGCAAAGCTGCTGTATGCAGACAATGTGGCAGTACAGGCGGACTCTGAGCTAGAACTTCAACAAAGGATAGGAGAATGGAATGCAAATCTGAAGGCACATGGGAAGAAACTAAGCACAGATAAGACAGTGGTAATGGCAGCAAATTGGGGAAATCAGAAGAAGCTGAGAATAGAGATAGAAGGGAAGATAATGGAACAGGTAAACAGCTTCAAGTATCTGGGAGGAGTAGTTGAGGAGAAGGGTAGTCTGAATGAAGAGGTCAAAGCTAGAATCAGAGGGGCTGCAGCCAACTGGCATATCCAGTGTAGTCTATGACAGAAGAATGCCAAAGAAGCTGAAAAGTAAGGTGTATAAGATAGTGGTGCGACCAGTACTACTATATGGTACAGAAACCTGGGCAGTAAAGGCAGAACAGTTGAAGAAGCTAGAGGTGATGGAGATGAAGTGCCTGAGAAAGGTGACAGGATGCACACTGTGGGACGGACAAAGAAATGAGGACATAAGAGCAGAAACCAAAGTACCTGCAGTTGCACAAAAGATCAAAGAGAACAGATCACTGTGGTTTGGGCACATGTGTAGGAAAAACAGAAGACAATCTGGTGAAGAAGATTTGGGACAGACAGGAAGAAGGTAAGAGGAAGTGAGGACGTCCAGCAAAGAGGTGGATGGATTGTGTGAAAGATCTGCGACGTCAGGCATGAGTGTTGAAGATGGCGGGAGTGTGGCAGTGAATCGAGAGAGTTGGCGACAGTTAACACAATAACCCAACCCCATGTAGAAAAATGGGGAAAGGGGGGGATGATGGTGATGTAAGCAAGTTGCATTGCATTACTGCAAGCATTGTTTCTATAGCCACTGCAGCCCAAAACACGGTGTGCTTTACAGATTCCATAAACAGAAATTTACGTCTCTCTGGATTTTTGCTCGTCTTTGGTTTGTTTTTGGGTGGAGGACTGCCTTTGTACCTGAATTAATGGGTTACTTTTGCCAGGTTTTCTTTCCACTAGCCAGTTAGAAAGGGTTCTTTTGAGGTACTTGTGAGAGAAGTGATGTGCATAAATTCAGACTCTTCCTGTGCAAAGCACTTTTATTGTAATGCTGCTTATTTTGGTCACGTTCAGGGTTTGATCTGTTTGCGCATTTGATTATTTACATCTTGAGGGTTGTTAGTATGGGTACTCTGTGCGGTAGCCCTTCAGCCCTCTGCACAGCACCTACTCCAGAAGATGGAGGATGGTAATGACACAAAAAGTAGGTTGCAATTGCATACATATCCAGAGTTATACAGGTTTGCTATTTCCTGAGGGTTGTGAGAGTTACCAGTACTTGCATAATACTAGCAATGCATTAGGGATCAAGGTCTCCATTGCAAGCTGTGTAATATAGTACATCTGGCACTGAAGCAAACATGGTAACACATATATGTTCTGTGTCTTATGAATGATTGATTTGTGCAGAAAAAACAAGATATTTTCTTTAATGGTGTGAGTGGACCATAGCAAGGCTTTTTCCAGTGTGTGGACAAAACAGAAGTATGGTAGTAAAAGAAATCCTCAAAAAAGAGGTGGAAAACATGCATATATCCTCGACTGTTTGCTCTTGCAGATGTGAATATTTGCATATTAATGCCGATTATGTTAAACATGGAGGTTTCAGTATTTGGGAGCAAGGTATCTCTGCCAACCAAGGTATCTCCTGCAAACTCACATGTATTTGGAATGTGAGATGCACTCCATGAGGTCTTGGTGAAAAGGTATGGAAATGTTGACATTTTCTCATGTTTGTTTTTAGTAATGCATCAATGAACTTGGCAGCAGTACTACGAGTGCAATTATGCACAGTGTGGTTGTGAAATTATGTCACAAGGAGATAATTATGTGCCCCCTCATGACTTCCTTATTTGTTCTCAAAGTTATGAATATTAGCAGTGTTTCCATATTAATGCTGATATTTTAAGAATGGTAGCTGCAGTAGTAGAGAACAAGGTGTCATCTGAAGGCCAGCATAATTTACTCCATTTGTTTAATGCAATGGTCGGTGAAAGACCTACATTTTGCAAGTTATGAGTGATGGTCTAGATTTGATTCTTTCCCATTTTCTATATTAATGCATTAATGGACATTGCTGAGTATGTGTGCATGTATGTGCCTACACAGTAGTATTAAACGTTTGACACATAAGGGAGGTGGATAACCTGCACACATCCTGAGCTACTTTGTTCATTCCCACAGTTATGAATGTTGGCAGTATTGTCTGTTTCATTGATATAGAATGATAAAACACCAACTAAAGTTCAGGTGACTCAAGTTTAATTAGAAGCTCTGCAGAAATTGGTGCAGGGGAAATGGGTGATGACAGTATGCTTTCCTGTATTCGGGAAGTTGGGTGAAAGTCTGTCACATATTAGGAGTAATGATTTATCTAGTAGAGATTGGACGAACTTACCAAAGTACCTTTCTTGACAAAGAAGGTGAGCTCTTTCTAAAGACTTATGCCATTTATGGAACTGATTCAGCAGGATTGACATACCGGCAATGAAAACAGGGAAGCTAGGGTTTAAATCAAATACTCCTGTCTACCACATGTAATTGCACCATTTCGAACATTAGACTTTCAGGCTTATGGGAACAACTGAGCCCGAGGATTATGACCCAAAAGGGAAACAGTGGGTCTGTGGGGCAATCCCAGTGGAGGTTTGATTGCTAAAGGTAGAGGAGGGCAAAACAAAATTTGGGAATATTAGCAGTATTTCCATGTTAATGCTAATTAAATCAGGGTGACATCAGAAAGTTTAATTACTGTGTGCACAGTGAAACAGTGAGCATGATGTGTACGATCTATAAGTTGCTGAATATGCCGTATTTGTTTTCATATTGCATTAATGGACTTGGCAACAGTACTATAAGTGTGCAGCTTTGCATGCTCAGGATGGTAATAAAAAAAGGTGCATGCACACTCCCAAGCTGTACAGTTTTGTTTTATCCACACAGATGAGAGTGTTAGCAATATCTCAAGAATAATCTCCACAGCATTGGGGGTCACGGTATCAGGTTCCTAACTAATGCATCAAGAGATGTTTGGTTTTATTTTATTTATATTTTTTTACTGGGGTAGTGCGCTGTTTTTAATATTGGCCAATTTTTGGCTCAGTCCAGGTAAAACACAAAACATTTCACAAAAAAGGTGCAGAAATGTAAGCAGTAGCATAGTTGTTCAGGCTAATTACATAGAAAAAAATGAGTATATATATTCTAGTGAACAAAAACAGTATATCAAGCAGAGTGTAATGTACAGTATATGCATTAGTTTCTAAAGTGGGCCAGTCTTCAGTGAATCTTGAGAAAGGAGAGAAGAGACTTGGAAAGGAGATAGGTGACATGTCCTGTGTTGAAACAGGAGCATTTGGCTTGGATGAAGTGCTTTTTGAATTGCATTCTGAATTTGCAATAAGTGTTGATTTCCTTAATGTCGATGGGGAGCTTGCCAAAGAGTAGGTGCCTAAGAGAAGAAAGCATGTAACTGCTCTGGAGTTTGGTTCTAGGGGTAATGGGAGTTGGTCTGGTTTGTGAGTAGTGTCTCAGGTTGTATGAGGACTTTTATTTTTTTTTGTAAAGTATAGCTGCAAGGGGAATAAATGTGTGGGTTGGAGTAGTATGTAGAGGTGAGATCCTAAAAGTTGATTAGATTTTTGTTTTATGGCTAGTCATTTGGCTTTCCTAGGGTGATAAAGTGATGCTGTTTGAGAAGTGAGGTTGTAATGGATCAGCAAATTCTGTTGGAGATTAGTCTGGAGTGGGACAGTGTTTGTCTTTGGAGGCAGTAGCAATAGTTGGGAGACCATATTCAAGTTGAGAATGGAGAACTCCTTTGTTCTGGCTGGTTGGGATGGAAAAGTGGAGATCTTTTTGGCCCAGAAGAGGAGGGAGTTAATTTTGTCTGTTATTTTGTGTATGCTAAACTGGAAATTTAGTGACTGATCAAGCCATAGTCTTAGGTATTTGAAAGTGGAAGTTGTCTGTGTGAAATATTTGTGTAGGTCAAAGGTAGTTATAGTTAGGTGCATGGTGACTTTTTCTGTGGAGTTCCAAAAAGCATAGTTTGTCTTGGTGGGGTTAAGTAGTTTGTGGTTTGAACCATTGGTGCAGCTCATGTAAGTCTGACTGGAGTTGGCATTGAATGTTGGTATGGGAGTGACCTGTTTGGTAAATGACCATGTCGTCAGGATAGAGGATAAGTGGGAGATGGGGAGGTCACAAGGGAGTTTGTTAATGAATATAGAGAAGAAGAGTGGGTCAAGAATGGATCCTTATGGTATACCTTAGGTGCAGATTTTGATTGGGAGAATCTTGTTTTAACTCTAAAGTGTCTGTCATTGGAGACTTTTTTTAAACAAGGATGCATTGTCTGGACTGATACCAATTTCTTTTGGCTTGTTTTGGAAAAGATAGTGGTCATTGAGGTCAAATGCCTTGGCCAGGACTATAAATAGGGCACATATAAGGAGGCCATTGCTAGAGTTTAGTAGGATATAGTTAGTTAGGGACCTAAGTGCTGTCATAGTACTTTGTCCAGGCCAGAATCCATGTTTGGAAGACAGCAGGTGGTACTGCTGGATATAGAGGGAGTGTTGTGTGTAAGCCAAAATGTTTGCCCAGAATTTGGAGGATGGGTATTGGACAGAAGTAAGAGGTATCTTTTGAATTGGTTTGATTTTTGAGGGGTTTTATTAGAGCAGTTTTTCGAATCTGTGGCATGATTTTTTTTGTGAGACATAGATTATATATGTGGGTGAGAAGAAGACATGGAAGCTCTCTGCGGTAATATATTAACCAGGGTTTTATGTTGTCAGATCCAGGATGGGTGCCTGTGGAAATATTGTGAAGTAGAAAATAGACTTCTTTGGAACATATGCCTTTGAAGAGGAGAATTAATGGATGTGGGTGGGCAATGCATGATCTGTGGGAGGTGTGGAATTTATTAATGGAAGACTGATACATTTTTTAAGGAAATCTTCTGCAAAGAGTTTTTTCTGTACCACATTGAATTGTATTTGTATATAGAGTAACATGAGGAGATTTTCTTCCTGTAAGTAGGATAGCCTCTTTCCAGATGGTGGACAGATAGCTTGGTACACTACACTGTGTGCCTATGGCAATGTTATTTTGTGAATTTTGTACTTAAAATCGCTTCTGAGCGTTATACTCCTCGCATGGTTCTGACAAACAGCTGCGAGGCTAACAATCAGATTTAACGTGTTGTTGATGTACTGATAGCGTTTCGGCTTATTATGTGTTGGTGCTTTTTTGTTAGCAATTTCAACTAGAGGTCTGTTTACTGCCGTGTGTTGGTGCTTTTGTTCAAAAATCAACTAGAGGTCTGCTTACTGCCTTCCTTAGTCCTAACTACTATTGCTACATGTCTAGCAGTTAAGGTCTGCATGTGCTGCTGTCGCACTACAAGTGACTTTATTACCTAACTGTTTAGCGACTGGGTCAATCGCTAGTTGCTCAATATTATATTGTGTTTGCTTTCTGCCTTGCATTGTTCTATTTATTATTGCTAAGTGTAAAACTGTTATGGTCCACACGTGTGCTGACGCACTTCTAGCGTCTTTTTTTCAAACTGTATAGTGGCTAGGACCGACGTATTTGTGCACACTATACTGTTGTAGAGCGAGAATCTGGCTTATAACTTGGGGCATCCTGCATATGTTGCATTAGCGAACTGGATGATAGTGTTTAAGAATCAAACAGAATGTATGCACGCTAACCTATATGTTAAGAATCAAACAGAATGTATGCACGCTAACCTATATGTTACAGTCCATGACACACATTTGTACCTCAAACTGTTTTTATTTACTTTTGTCCAGACTGTGTTTCCTAAGCTTAATCCCACCACCTCACTGTATTAATTTGTGTTTCCTAACTAACTAACCAGCCTAGTTATTCTAACTTCCTTCTCTTCTTCCATTACATTCACAGGTTGTCCCTCGCCCTAACCATTCGCGGCCTCCCAAGACCCAATCCGCTCACCTCAGCGAACACCCGGACCTGCATAAGGACTACAATAGACAGCCAGCCCAACCAATTCTTTGCTACTGGGTAAAAAAATTGTGCATTCTTCTTTGCTAAACAGTTATCAGTTTAGTGCTAGTCCTCGGTACCTGGCAGTGCCGATAAAATATAATTATTGCCCTAGCTACAAATACCTGAGGTCTGCTTCTTGGCTGCATAGCCACAAACTGTTGATTAAGTCACAAACTGCTGCCTAAGTTACTCCTGGCGGTGGATGCCCCGCTCCGCTTCGCTCGGGCTCCGCTCCCTTCCCTGCCCCCATATCTCACCCGCCCCCACTATCCCTACATTTATAGGTATAGCCAGACCCTCCCACATTTTCCCTAGCAAATCCAAACCTCCCGTGACTCACCCTATTACTCCTCCCACCACAAGGCCCACCCACCTTAACAAATCTAACACCAAACCTCCTCCCCTTCCTATATCTTCTCCCTATCCTCATCATGGCCAAATTCATCCATTTCATCACCCCTCTCACTACAATACTACTTATCACCATCTACTCCTTAACTAAGTATGAAAATCAATCCTTGGCAGGAATCCCCTTCCACAATGGCCTCACTAACTCCCAATCCTATCACTATGTAATTCCTATTGTACCTCCACTCTACCAAGGCAAAACATTAGTCATCAAAAGAGTCCATCTCACACTCCACCACCCCAAAACACCAACCAACAAAACCAACCTCAAATTAATATCTAAACTTCAAAGATTTTTAGTTTACCTGAAAACTACTATAATCATCTATGGTGACGTCCATCCGAACCCAGGCCCCCCTACAGTGCCAAACTCTAACCCCTCTAACTTAACTCGTAAATCTACCGACTCCCTTCTAATACTACATCTTAACCTTAGAAGCATTAATAACAAAATTCACACCCTACATGCAATGATAGCTACTCACTCCCCTGACATTATGTGTCTAACTGAAACCTGGCTAAAACCCTCCACTAAAGATCAAGAGATCCTTCCACCCGGATATAATATCTTCAGGGCTGATCGTGTAAAGAAAAAAGGGGGAGGAATAGCTGTCATGTTTAAAAATACCCTAAATATCCATAGGAATCCAGTACAACCACCTACAATCTCTAACTTAGAACTAATTGCCCTAAAAATCTGCCTTAACACTCAAAAATGCCTCAACCTCATAGTTACCTATATCCCACCTGGGAAGAACACAGAAAATTTAGAGCAAACCTTGTGCTGGTTAACCACCAACTACCCACAAGAAACCATAGTACTTGGGGACGTTAATATTGACTGGTCTCTCTGCTCCACCCACACAACCCCACAACCCATTAACTTATATGGATTTTCCCAACATATTCTATCCCCTACCAGATTAGGTAATTCTCTCCAAAAAGAAAGTACCATTGACTGGATCCTTACCAATAGAGATTCAAGCCACTATACTACAGGCACCCTTCCCAATGACCTCAGTGACCACCTTATAACTTATATTATTAAACACAAATGCCCTACTTCCAACCCCCCGGTATATAAACTAATTAGAAACAAAAAGAAATTTATCCCACAACAATTTCTTGCTGAACTAAAATGTTGTAACTGGACCTTATTAAGAACTCTACCCCTCCAGGAGAGTGTGACCTACTTCAACAACACATTCCTTAAGATACTTGACTCCCATGCCCCACATAGAGAAATTAGACCTAAAAGTCGTATAGCTCCCTGGCTTACTAAAGAAACAAAAACTAAAATTAAACTCCGTGACCAAGCCTGGGACAAATGGAGAGCAACAAAAACCCCCCCAAGATAGAACTAAGTTTCAACATCTAAGAAATACTACTAAAACAGCCGTTACCCTAGACAAAAAGCAATACTTCTGCCACCTCCAGCAGAAACACCAGAACAACCCAAAGAAATTTTGGGCATGTTTTAACAACCTCCAGCACCCAGGTGAAACTACTACCCCAACCCCTGAGAAACTCATTGAGAAAGGACAGGAAGAAATTTTGGGCATGTTTTAACAACCTCCAGCACCCAGGTAAAACTACTACCCCAACCCCTGAGAAACTCATTGAGAAAGGACAGGAAGAAATAGCCAATGCCTTTAACTCTTTCTTCACCGAGACTATCCAAACCCTCGCCAGTCAACTAACCACCTCACCCCCACCTGCTACACAACCCCTTGTTGAGACCCCTACCCCCTTCACTTTTAAGCCGGTCTCCACATCATACATAAGTACTCTCTTAAAAAAGCTAAAACCAACCACCCTAGCAGCTGATCACCTCCCAGCAGAATACTTACAAATTGCATCTGATGTTATTGCATACCCTATATCCATCCTTATCAATAGAACCATTACTGAAGCTAATATCCCCACTATTTGGAAGATTTCCTACATCATCCCGCTTCACAAAGGAGGCACCTCCACGGAAATATCAAACTATAGACCAATAGCGATACTGTCCCCTTTAGCGAAAATTATGGAAAGATGCATCCACAAACAACTTCTTCACTACCTAACTTGCAATCATCTACTATCAAACACCCAGCACGGCTTCCGCCCCCACCATAGTACAACCACTGCCCTCCTTTCCTTTGTCGACTCCATTAATAAAAATCGCAATAGCAAACTTATATCCTCCGCCCTCTTTCTTGACCTGTCAAAAGCTTTCGATATGGTCAATCACCAGCTCCTTCTGTCCACCCTTGAAACCCTACATCTGGACACCCCATCACTAACCTGGTTCAAAGCTTACCTAACTGGTAGGCAACAGGCTGTCCTGTGGCAAAATAGACTATCAGGCCTGTTTCCTAATACCATTGGTGTCCCTCAGGGCTCAATATTGGGACCACTTCTATTTTCCATCTTCATTAACGACCTCCACTCAGTTATCCCTCAATCCACCTGCATCCAATACGCCGATGACTCCACCTTAATCTGCTCAGATCTCTCCCTCCTCAACCTCCACTCAACTCTGTTTTTCTCTAGTAGAAAAGTGGTTCACCGACCTCAAACTCCTACTCAACCCAACCAAAACCAAATTACTACTATTTTTCCCCAACGTCTTCTCTACCCCAGGAAAAGAACTCCCAAATACTGATAATACTACCTTCCATGTTAAATCTAATAACGGGACTATCATAACCCCTCTCACCAGTACCAAATTACTAGGAGTAACTATTGATTATAAGCTCAAATTTGACATCCACATTACTCAAACCGTAAAATCTGTGAACAAAAAACTAGGATCCATGTATAGAATAAAAAACTTTCTAACTCCTACTGCCAAACTAACCATTGCCCGCACGCACCTCCTCTCTACCCTCCTCTATGCCTCCCCAGTCCTTTCTTTCCTCAATAAGCGTGAACTAAACATGCTCTCACTGGCCTATAACCACATTGCTAGATTCATAACAGGTTCTCCATATCGCACCCATCACTGTCATAACCTGAGGCAACTCGGCTGGTTGGAACTGCCAAACCTTCTCAAAGTCAACCAACTCAATGAAGCATGTAAAATAATTATTCAACCAGATAGAACCCCATCTCTGTCTAGCATATTGATCCCATACACTAACCTAAACAGTCTCAGATCATCTAACAGCACCCAGATCCGAACCATTAAAGCAAATAATTCTGGAGGTGATGCCCTCTTTGCCAACTCCATTGGCAAACCATGGAACTCCCTCCCAAACAACCTTAGAAATACTACCTCTCATAACCAGTTCAAAATCAACCTGAAAGATTATCTCAAGACACAATGGCTATGCCCATGTCCTGAACCTGACTAAACTAACACATCTAACTTTCTTATCAAATCTATCCAGACCACTATCCCCTTCTTTCTTTCTCCAAACTACTGATCTTGAAATCCTCTTTACCCAAATTATTAGCAGGTGACTCTTGAATTCGTATATATACTATTAGTATTTAACATATCTCTGCTATGTATACCAACCGATCTATCTTTGTCCCATAATTCTATGATATAAAATCGTACTTTTATACTAATCTTGTAAATGTAACACGTCAACTTGATTATACTTGATTATACTTGTATTTTTTATAACCTGTATTTTTTATAACTTGTTTTTTCAACTTGTGATTTACCATGTATGTTGGAGCTTTTCTCCTCGGGCCTCTACTGAAAAAGGATATGTATCCAGCTAGACTAGCCCGGTTAACAAATATAAAATAAAAATAAATAAATAAATAAAAAGTGTTTGGGGGAATGTTAAAAGGGTAATTTTGTTTTTAGATTTTATGCCTTCAGACAGACTTCTTGGCTAGGTTACGCAAGATTATAAGGAGGTGCATTTGTCAGTTGTGGGGGGTTCATTTTTGCCATGCTTCATCCCTTAGAGTTAAAGATGTTTGAGCTCAGTGGATATCCATTTTAGGGTGGGCTTATAAAGCCTGTGGATAAGTGGGCAGAATTTGTGTTGCAGTTGGAGTAGAAAGTTGGTTAGGCTTACTGCTGCTGTGTTAGGATCATGTAAGGAGTGTACATGGTTCTAAATGTGGGCTTTTCAGAAAGGTTCTAAGTTTGAGTTTTTCTATATTTGCCCTCCTTTGGTTTCTGAAGACTTTTTAATATTGGTGGTTATTGGTGGTTTTATAGGATGGTGGACAAATGTGATATTTGTTCCAGCAGTTATAAATATTAGTATTTACTTTGTATCCGCATTAATGTCATCAAATGTAAGTGGGCTGCTTGTGCACAAATGATACCATCTGCCAGACAACATTCAGACAAGTTTGGCTTACAGTATGCACGGTTATACCCTTGAGTACTGTTGTGTGTTTGTATATACAATAGCTATAAAAAGTTTACACACCCCTGTTAAAATGCCAGGATTTTGTGATAAGAAATGAGACCACACTACATCATTTCAAAACTTTTCCCACCTTTAATGTGACCCATAACCTGTACAATTCAATTGAAAAACATGCAAATCTGTTCGGGGAAAAATATAAAAAAAGTTCAATAAGCTGGTAGCATAAGTGTGCACACCCTTAAACTAATACTTTGTTCAAGCACCTTTTGATGTAATTACAGTATTTAGCCTTCTTGGGTAGGAGTCTATCAGCATGGCACATCTTGACTTGGCAATATTTGCCCACTCTTCCTTGCAGAAGCACTCCAAATCTATCATATTGCAAGGGCATCTCTTGTGCACAGTCCTCATAGGTCAGCTGACAGATTTTCTATTGGATTTAGGACTGGGCTCTGACTGGGTCATTCCAAAACATTAATTTTCCTTTGGTGAAGCCATTCTTTTGTTGATTTGGATATATGATTGGGGTTGTTGTGTTGAAAGGTGAAATTCCTCTTCATCTTCAGCTTTCTAGCAGATGCCTGATGGTTTTAGGCCGAAAGTGACTGGTGTTGGGAACTATTCATAAATCCCTCTACCTTGACTAAAGTCCCAGTTCCAGCTGAGGAAGCAACCCTAAGCATGATACTGTCACCACCATGCTTCACATCACCAAAAGAACACAATATCCCTATTGTTTTGCGCCAAACATACCTTTGGAATTGTAGCCAAAATGTTCAACCTTGGTCTCATCAGACCATAACACATTTTTCCACGTGCTTTTGGGAGACTTGTATTGTTTTTCACATTTTAGCTGGCCCTGGATGTTTTTCTGTGTAAGAAAAGGCTTCCATCTTTCAACCTTACCCCATAGCCTAAGCATATGGAGAATATGGGAGATTGTTGTTACATGTAGTACACAACCAGTGCTTTCCAGAAAGTCCTGCAGCTCCTTCAGTGTTGCTGTAGGTCTCATGGCAGCCTCCCTGACCAGTTTTCATCTTGTCTTTTCATCAATTTTGGAAGGATGGCCAGTTCTTTGCAACGTCACTGTTGTCCCATATTTTCTCTACTTTTCGATGACTGTCTTCACTGTGTTCTATGGTATGTCCAGTGCAGTGAAATTTTTTATACCCTTCTCCTGACTGATACCTTTCAACAATGAGATCCCTTTGATGCTTTTGTAAACTCTCTGTGAACCATGGCTTTTGGTGTAGTAGGCAACTGAGTAAATGTCAGGAATATCTTACTAGGACAGCTGAACTTTATTTAGAGTTAATCAGAGTCTCTTTAATTGATGGCAGGTGTGTACCCAAGACTGAATGCTGTAATTAAATCAAAAGGTGCTTCAACAAAGTATTAGTTCAGGGGTGTGCACACTTATGCAACCAGCTTATTGTGAGTTTTTTATATTTTTCCCCTTAACAGATTTGTTTGTTTTTCAATTGAATTGTACAGGTTATAGGTCACATTAAAGGTAGGAGAAGTTTTGAAATGATTTAATGTGGTCTAGTTTTTTATATTACAAAAACCTGGCATTTTAACAGGGCTGTGTAAACTTTTTATATCCACTGTACATGTCCACATATAGAGAAAGAAAGAATGTGTCTGTGCACATATATGGATGAATAAGACTTTGTCTACATATACATAACATATATAGGTTGTGTGTGTGTCCATATATAATTATATAGATATGTACACTATTTGTGTGTGCGTGTATGTATGTATGTATGTATGTATATATATATATATATATATATATATATATATATATATATATATATAAAATATAGCAAATTCTTCGTTAACCGGACACTCAAGCAACCAGCAAAAAACATATTGAAGAAATACAGTAAAATTTTCATGTGTTGCGCTGTTTTTCCCGTGCAGAAACATACCTTACATTTTTAGAGTTTTAGAATTTTAAAAACTAAGATGGGAATAAATTCCCACTCCCCCCAACCTGAGAACAACTCAAACAAACCAAATAGTTTAGGGTACAGAATTAGTCAGGCCTTTTTTAATAGTAATTCTCATGTAACCAGGATCTACAGTTATCTGGCATCTACCAATCCCCACTGGTGCTGGTTAACTGAGTTTACTGTATGTATATTTAGAATTTATTTGTGTATGTGTGTGCATAAATATGTTTAAGCAGAACATGGGAATTTTTCTGCAGCTAGCATGCTGTATATAATCCAGGGTCACCTAGTGCAGCTTTGAAATTGTAACCACTTGTATCAAATAATTTCTCACAAACTCTAAAACAAAATTGCTATTTACTCATTTTGTTAAAATTTGTCATTCTGTGATTTACGAACATATTGAGCTATACCTTCTAAATGTGATTTCTACAAAGATCTCTCAGCATACAGTAGACCTATTGCTGGGGACTCGGAAACAACCCCACCTATGGCAGTAAGAGCTCTGGCAAGAAGGAAGAAGGGACTATTTTACCTATACCCTAAGTAACCCCCCCCCCAACTGAAACAACCCAGACACACACCTGAGACCACTCATCCTTGTGCATACGCTCACACATGCTGGCACACATGCACACTCCCCACCACAGCTACCTGTTTGCTAAATTCCCTGGCACTTAACTTGCAACATGATCTTACCAACTGGAAGGCAGTGGGTGAAAGCAAGCTTTTGGCTGTGTTCATTAACATGGCCAGTCAAGGGAGCTTGTACAACCAGGCAATTCTCTGCTACTGTACTGCATAAATGTCTCACTGTGGGCATTTCCAGAGTGGAGAACCCATGGCTAATTAGTATAGGCTGCTCAAGGAATGTCCCTTTAGCATTTCTAGTAGGCCACAGAGACCGCCCCCTTCAGTGCTACTCCACTTTGTGGTATAGCACTGTAATAGGGCTGTCTCTGAATTGGAAATCAGGCTTACACCTCACTATAACCTTTATGAATTTGGCCCTGTTGTCATCAACACCTTCAGTAAACCACAGCCTTAAGTGCTGCTTGTGGATTAGAGGGTTTAAGAAGGATTTCTTAAAAAAAAAAAATCTCTTTATGGAAATGTATAAATAGTTTTTCTTTGTATTGATACCTCTAATTTAGATATCTTTCTTACAAAAGTCGCAGCTGTTGGAAAAATTGTGTCTCCTTGGAGGGTAGTTTCCAATGTACAAAAGCTGAAGACTCAAAAGTAGAACAAAGTATTAATTAGGTATGCATAAAAATATTACTTTGCCCCGTAGCACCCATGTCTTCCTCATAGCCCTGCTTCTTCTTCAATCAAAATGGTATCCTGGTTCACAAAGCTGACATCCAGCTCTCATGTCTTCCTGCCTGGAAGTTAAGACGTGATTACAGATAAGGTATTTCCACCTCCCACTTGATGATGTGGGATGCTATATTAGAGAAGTAGATCTTGGTCATCTGAGGGCCAGGGGGATGACTTTCCATGTTCAGCATGATAAGGGGTTAACTTCAGTATTCATTCTTGTAATACTCGGTGATGGGGAACAGGAGGAGTGAGTTGTCCAGTCTTATACATGCTGATATATTGATACAAAGGTCTGAGAACTGATACCTGTAATTTGTTGGGGTAGCTGTTGTTCTCACCATTAACTGACATAAAAGTTGCTAAGTAGCAAAATCGGCCAAAAGGAAGCCCTTTTTTCCTAAATGCATTTTGTATGGGGTGTGACATTTGCATCTTTTGTCTGGGTCAAATGACTCTTCATCCATGACCTAAGTCTTAGAAGAAACAATTTAAGCAAGTTGCAAAGCATAGTCCCCATAAATATATGCAAAACATGCATGCTCACTATCTGAGGTTTACCATTTGGTAAAATAAATATATGAAGGGTGTGACGCCCGTGCCCTGGCCCAGCAATCAAGGATCCTCCAGTCCTCACCACTGTCACCAGAGAGGGCGTCTCTTTTATATGAGGAAAGGATAACAAGATAAATACACACAGTAAAGTGCAATTTCCCTTAAGAGCATACAGAGATCAGTTAGTCCAGGGCTGATCGCTCCCTTGCTCTCCAGGTCCCCAATAAGACTCCCCACTGGCACAGCTATAGAGTCTAGATCTCAGCCAGCTGGGCAAGCTAAAATCTCCAGCACCTTCTCTGTCCAACCAGTGCTTCATGTCCCTGCCCAAGTAACTGACACACACACACTTTGAGATAAGAGTTTATACAACCACACAGACACTTCTGGGGAAGGCTGGCACAGGTTCTCCAGCTGTGCCCCATTTTCCCAGACTATACGGTAGTACCCTGCCACCACCCAGATAATATTTATCAGCTACTCAAAGGCCCTTAAAAGGATGCTGTGCAATATTATTATCCAATTGGTAGTAGAACTAAACAGTTCAGGCTTATTAGAGTGACTTGGTACAGGATCCTTATATACATGCAATGTACTCCTAGAGCTTAAATTATCTCAACGCAAAACCACCACAGTTAAAAGGTTTTAAAATATTTAATAATAATAAATTAAAATCACAAGACAATACTTTCTACTGCACAGTGCTAGTCAAGAATTCAGAGATCACACAGAAATACTAATTCAGTAGTACAGTTCTGACATCACAGAAAAAACCTTAGTCTAATCTTTCTAGTTCCTAGCTATTTCTAAAAGAAAACACAAGTGTAAGATAACTTGCATATGAACAGGTCATATTTTGTGAGTTGGATGGTCAAGACAAAAATGATTAATGCCTTCTGATTCTCTCTGTTTAAATTGAAATTGCAGTTCTGATAAACATTACATCATTCTTCACCCTTCCTGGGGTTCTCGGGCCAACAGAAACTGCATCTACATTCTTTTACACCTGGGCAGACATCAGAGCAATAAAAATATGTTTGCATGTTTAAATCTAGCAATTTAACTCTTGGTTAAAATGATAGAAAGAATGTGCTAGCCCATACGGAATGACTCCGAATCTTGAGGACAGACATGAAGTAATTTTAACTTCAAAGGACAGACATGAAATGCTCGTCTTGGCTTTCTTTACAGCAGAGGGCAATGTTGTTAAATTTTTTGAAGTTCAACATTTCACATCATATTTTTTTCATTTAAGAAAACGAGCTTGTATTTCAACATTTATATTTATAAATGACATAATTATGTATAAAACTCTATCTGGCTAGGTTGGCAGACTTCACAAAGGGTGTGAAAAACACCTTTTAGTATGTTCTGTAGGTATTTTAACTGAATTTTTTTGATTATACAGACAGAAGAAAAATAATGTCTAAATATTTACTGTGACAAGATTTTGCAGCCTACAATAACTATAAATCTAAACTAGGAGAAAAGGAAATATTTCAAACAAAACAAAACTATATACAATACTCAGCAAAGGATTTTTTTCCCCAATTGTAACCCCTAGTCTCTAATAGTAAAGATTCAGCATTTCATAGTAAATATCTGTTGTAGGCCCTTGATTGTACCTAAGCTGTCAAAGAGCATTCTCGTGAGATTCATTTGTTGCCCACCATCTTTAAAATAAACAACAAAACCCATGTGCTTTTTTTTTTTATATGTTGGTCGATTAAATTCTGGCCATAGTCTTAACTTTTCCTTCCTTTTCATTGCTAAAACCTAATACACCTTTTAAGATCCTAGCTCTCTGATGATTTGCCACTGGCATTATATCAAAAATCCAAAACTTCCAATCTTGAGTTCCATAAGTACCATTCATCCAGCTGCTCTATTCCCACACGTCCTGTACTATTGGGCAGTCTAAAAACATATGCATATTGTCTGCTTCATATTTGCTCATACTGCTAACATTGATTTAGTCCATACTGAATTGTATTACTGGTGTACTGTACCACCAGTATACTAACCTCACTTACTGATCCCAATATAGCATACCATAATGACTGCCAGTCTTTAGTGGGTAAGTATATCCCTTGTGTTTTCCATCTGTGCTGCATCAAATGTTTTTATTGGTTTTGCTTTGGTTCTCCACATATCCCTGCATATGAGCCCTGCTCCTCCTTTCTTACGATTATTCCATTTTTGCCCTGAACAAGTTTTTGTCCTTTCTTTTGCTAGGTAAATATTCTTATACCACATTTGCCAAATTTGGATATATGTAAACCAATCCTGCTTTCTAATCTGAAATTCCTCACAGACATATTGGAAGGCAGCACCAAAGATATTTGAAGAGAAATGCAAGCAAAGGTATCCAGAAATGGAAAATTTCACAATAAAAAATAATATCACAAAGAGGGAATGTAGAAAAGACAATTAGTAAAGTAGAAGTTAAAAAAGAGAAGTTGAAGTTATGGAGAGCCTGCAAAGTGAAGGATTTGATGTAGAACATCTAACACGGGTTACATCACAGCATGATGGAGTGAGTCCCCAAAGTAAGTAGAAGCAGGAAGATCAGGAGACATCTGAAGAAGAAATAGGACATGAGAAAGAAAAAGAGATTTAATATGGTGTAATATTTATGTAAAGGAGAAAACAAAACTAACCAGTACAGAAAGAGCAGCACCAAAGATATTTGAAGAAAAATACAGGCAAAGGAATCTAGACATGGAGGTTGGCCTAATGGTTAAGGTGTTTGCCTTACAAACACAAGGTGCAGGGTTTGAGTCTCACAAGGGATAATCGGCTAGGCTTAAAATGGCTCGCAGGGGCAGTTAGCTTAGTACTTATCTATGAACCTATTTACAGTACAAAAAATAAGGAGACAAAGAGGAAAAGGAGATTAGTAATGGAAAATTTAAAGAAATAGAAATTTGAGGTTATGGAGTACCTGCAAAGAAAAAGATTCAGTGTAAAACTTCAGAGAGCACCACAACATGATGGAGCAATGGATATCCAATGTAAGGGTAAACCAGTGGAACAGGAAGTAATTGGTCAGGTGCCATATGAAGATATTTTGGAGCCTTCCACAGGAAAAAAATATATAAATGTTCACTTGAAGCTAGACAGCAAGGGATGGAACAGGAAACTGTGGACACTCTGATGTAGTCAATGTTGAGGAGTGTTAGGCCAGTAAGTTCCCATATGGCAGGGCAATGGATGGCACAGGGTGAAATTGAAGAGAATGTGCCACAGGAAGATGCTATAGAATTTTCTATAGAATGCCCGCAGGAAATTGAAAACATGGGATGTGCCCTCAGTTTAGAAGAAAATGAGCTAAGAGAAGAGTTGCTTGATTTAATAGACCTAGATTTATTAAGCTCAATTAAAGAAATAGTTTGCAGAAGGTCAATAAAACCCAAAAAGTCAGAAGTCTGTTAAAAAAATGAACACAGTCCTATACAGATCCATGCGATATAACAGAAGTAAACCGGATATGTTACTGTGCAGCTAAATTAATAATTGGTAAAGTTCTACACAAGAACACAGAGTATTGAGGGAAAGAGGGGGAGAAATTAAATACCATCATGGAAGTATTGAATAGAGAACTATAAAGCAGTTAAGACAAGAAGTGTCACCGTTAGAAGACTATAGAAGAGGATCAACACAAATACTAAGAAAGATGTGAGGGAAAGAGAGGGAGAAATTAAATACCATCATGGAAGTATTGAATAGAGAACTATAAAGCAGTTAAGACAAGAAGTGTCACCGTTAGAAGACCATAGAAGAGGATCAACACAAATACTAAGAAAGATGTGATAAAAACAATGCGCAGTATTAGAACAGACCAGGATCTATCATGTACTATTACAGATAACAAACTTTAAGAATTTCAGCACAGGCAGAAAAACTTAGAAGATGCACAGACAAATATAAAGGAAAAGTACAAAATAAGCAATTTATTGATGACCCTAAAAAGGTTTTACAGAGAATTGGGAGACAAGGTAAAAGGCATTGAAAGACCGCCAGAAAAAGAAGAAATAAATGCATTTTGGAGAGGTACCTAGGAAGATCCTGTGGAGCATAACAAAGATGCTAAATGGATAGGAGAAGTAAAAGAAAGAATAAGAAGTTTAAAGGTACAGGATATGAAATGGGATGAAGTAACAGCCAGAGAGATTGGAACAAAGTTAAGAAAAGCTTCTAATTGGAAAACCCCAGGACGAGATGCAGTACCTAATTTTTGGTTAAAAGTATTAACATCTTTGCACGAAGATTTAGCCAGGAGTAAGAATTATTTATATGTGCACTCTTACAGACACCAACCTGGCTAACAACAGGAAAAACAATGCTGCTACTTGAGAATGAACCTGCAAGCTAACCTAAAAGTTATAGACCAGTAACATGCTTCCGACAGTGTATAAACTATGCACAAGAATTGATGCTGACAATTCTAGTCACTGAGAAGAAAACTGTATTATGGCAGTAGAACAAAAGGGCAGTAAAAGAAAGTCATAGGGAACAAAGGATCATGTGTTAAGTCATAGTGGATAACTGTAAAAAGGGGAAGAATCTAAATATGGCATGGATTGACTACAAATAAAGCATTTGATAGTATCCCACATTTATTGATGAGTGCTTAAAATGTACACCTACACTGATCGACTACATTTCACTGACCACGAAACAGTTGCAGACCACTTTGCAATTGAACCATGATAAAGAACAAGTTATTACCTCAGGGATAAAAATTCAAAGGGGAATATTCCAGTGTGACTCTTTCTCACCATTGCTATTCTGCCTTGGCCTTAACCTATTAAGCTGTTCACTTAATAGCTTAGGCCATGGCTATAATTTGGCTCCTAGAAAACAACAAAGTGTAAAGACTTCTCATCTTCTCTGTCAATGATTTTAAACTGTATGGCTCATCAGATGAGGAACTGAAACGCAACTGCAGGTTGTCAAAACCTTTTCAGATGATATAAGAACATCATTTGGTCTTGATACATGTGCAAAAGCAACCTTTAAAGCAGGAAAACTGGAGCACCAGGAAAACCCCAGTTTGGGACAAGAATATGATATAAAAGAACTTGAGCAAGAGGGAGTGTGTAAATATTTGGGAATTGATGAAGGATCAACAGTAAAACATGCAGAAATGCGAATAAAACGTAGTAAGGAATACTTCAGAAGGCTTAAATTAATCCTGAAAACAGCATTGACATCTAGGAACAAAATCCAAGCTATAGACCAATTTGTTCTTCCTGTCCTAACTTACAGTTTTGGAGTGATTGACTGGCCCCAAAACGTGTTGGATCGATTAGACAGAAAAAGAAGGATGATTTATGTTTACCAAATGATTTATAAAAATCCGTGTATACCAAGATTATATATTTCCCGTTCCGAAAGAGGGATGGGCCTCCTTGAAATTGGTTACATGTATAAGTCTGCAGTCATGGGACTCCACACATATCTGCTGACCTCACAAGACCTAAACCTAGCAAAAGTTATGAAACGCGAGGAGAATAAATCTAAGGTGACTTCTCTGCTTAATCTAGCAGAAGCATATCTGCATCAAGCAGGAATGGAAATCAAACCAGAAGTAAATTAAAAATCAGGCAACAACTGAAGATGCCAAAAACAAAAGAAAGAATATAAGGTGAAGGACCAGATGAGAAGGCAAGAAATGTGGAAAAAGTGTAAATATAGTTGCAGGTATAGAAAACGTCTGGAAGGACCTCATGTTGATCAGGAATGAATGTAAGAATGGTTAAGAAGAGGAGAATTCAAACCAAGAGATGAAAGGTTAATATTGGTGGCGTAAGATAGTGGGCTATGTACACGCTAGTTTACAGAGTCCATTGAATATGTGGGAGATATCGACAAATGTAGGTTTTGTAAAACCAAATTGGAAACCGTTGCATACCTCGTTGCTGGTTGTGACATACGAATGGCAGGAGGACTGTATACCGAAAGGCATAGTAATGTGGCAAGACTGTTGCACTGAGGATTGTGCAAAAATTATGGTATTGAAGTGACTGAAAAACACTGGAAACCTGAGCCACAAAGCATCATAGAAAATGATGGTTTATATCACATGGGATCGCCCATTACCAACAGTTCAAAGATAGATGCTAGAAAATTGGATATAGTGGTCCATAAAAGAAGACCAAGTAGCAGCGATCATTTAAATCGCCACACCCATTGACTACAGAGTGTTGTGTACAGAGAGAGAGAGTCATAAAATATCAGGATCTGCAGGCAGAAATGAGAACAGTGTGAAAGAAAGATACCCAGACAGTTCCAGTAGTAGTAGGGACAATGGGCAATGGGTCATACTTTGACTTAGGAATGGGGTCCATGGTATTAGAAACCCAAAAGATTTGGAGAAATTAAAAAGCCTGAAAAAATGTTAAAAGTCCTTTTTAATGAATGATTTGAGTTTCTCAGAAGTTAATCTCACTCTAGCACTTTTTTAGCATCCCAGTTAATGGAATCCAAGACTTATGGTTGCATCCAAATGCAGTTTTTGGGTCCTTTATGCTGGCTGTGTCTTCTAACTCTCCTAAGAGGTCTGTCATGTCCACTGTTGTGGCATAAGGCAACTGGAGGAGACCCGCACCTGCTGTTCTGCTGGTGTGTGTTCCATTATCTCACTAAGTGATCTCTCTTGCAGGCTACTGTAAACCTGGCAGTATTTGGAAGTCCCCATCCTTCAAAGCATTTTGGTAGATATGTAGTCTTGGAGGAAATTCTCTTACCTGATCATCTCCTGCAAGTGCCTTACAGTTGGATCCTCTGCCTTAATCTATATGTCTCTATGCATATACATTATATGGGACATGTACCCTAAACTGCTTGTATTTTTCCTGACTGAATTAAAGGTCTGTACCTTCTGCAAGATGTTAACTCGCGGTGGTGGTGCTGCGGTAGCGTTGTCGCCTCACAGTAAGACGCTGTCCAGTTTGATTCTCAGCTAGAGCGTCTTCTGCGAGGAGACATGCGTGAATGGGCGTACCTTCGTTGAAGGTTGTGCGTCAGGGCTGGTAATTTGGCACGTAAAAATCAACTACCAATCATTAGCGGACCGGAGTTCCGCTGTGGTGACCCCCAACTGGGAAAAACCGAAAGACACCACAACCTCCTGCAAGATGTTAAGTTACTGTCAGGTTCAGCTGTATTGTACATCTTGGTGGGTCTACTTTGAATGATCAAAATTTCAAAACTTCAAATCTCATATGGCCGGGACCATATGATCGAAGTTTTGAAACTTCGAGCATTCAAAAAAAATAAATAGACACATTTATGCAATGGGGCAAGCCCCCCCTGCGCCTCCCCTTGCTATTAAAATATACCAGCTCTGAGATCGCACTACAGCGAGGAAAAAAGGGAATATTCCCATTCCACACTGTATGGAGATCTCAGTTTAAGTGTTCAAAGTTTTAAAACTTCGATCATATGGTTTTGGCCATATGAAATTTGGAGTTCTGAAACTTCGGTCACTTAAATGGGACCAATCTTTGTATGCCACCTACTGTTAACCCTAAATACATGATCATTTCCTTCAGGTGACTTTCTTCACTGATTAACATCTGCTCCTTTGTATTATTCCCACATTAAACAATTACTGTTTAAGAATGGTTGCAGACCAGGCCTGAGACTACACCAGATTCTTGAATATCTCCATTTCACCCACCCCAAAACATTGTGAGTACATTTGTACGCCACCAGATAAAATTATCAGCAAATAATGAGAAAATTCTCAATACTCCTTCATAGTCTTGTTTCACTCTAAGAAGTCCCTATGTGATAGGCTAATTCTTCCATTGGCAGCAGGAATAAACCTGGTGATAAAGGATAACCCTGTCTTGTACCCCTCCATGTAGCTTCAGTCTGACTATTCTTCAATATGAAAACTCTAAATGTTGGTATTTTATAAAAACACTTCACCCAATTAATTACCTTAACCCATGTTGTCCTTCCTGAATTATCTTGAATAAAAATTGCCAACTTACTGAATCAAAAGCCTTTTTAATGTCGAAGAAAACCAGACCTGCTCGCAGCTGGAGGCAGTGTTCAGTTTTGCTCAGATGTTGAGCAGCCGTACCTATATCAGTGTATAGCTGCATAGAGCCGGGGGTAGTGTGTGACAGAAGAATGCCAAAACTGAAAAGGTGCACAAAACAGTGGTGCGACCAGTACTTCTGTATGGGACAGATACCCGGGCATTGAAGGCAGAACAATTGAGGAAGCTGTAAGTGGTGGAGATTAGGTAAAATAAAAAACAGATACTTGAAGTGCTATAGAGACTTTAATCCAAACTAAGCACTTGTGCCAGGACTTCTTCAGAGTTAAAAAAAACACATGTTAAACCAGTAATATTTATTCCCTGCAACCTCCATTGACTTCTGCTAACCAGTTATGCAAATGAAAATGAGTATAAGCTCTTACACTGTAACCCGATTATAAAAATATTTAAATGTGTTATAAACATGTACAAAATCATGATAGTTTCTTTTTCAATCATATTCTATTCGTTTTACCTACATAAAAGGTGGGGCATGAAATACTAAGTGCACCACCCTTGAAGTATTACAATCATGTCTGCCTGGACAAGCAATAATTCTGTCATAACCTTCAACACAAACATAGAGTCCATCATTGATGTTTTTATAGTATTTACACATCTCACACTTGGATTTGCCTCTGCTATATGTAGTTTGGGATAAATCCCCCAACTTCACATTAAACTCTTGAGTGTTTTTACAATTGTAGGGGAGTCTGTGTTATAAGGAACTACCATAGCTGTTTTTTAAGCAATATCATTATCCAACACGTTACTACCTGTCTGATTGTAAACTTGAACACAACTTCTAGCTAGAATAGGAGAATACTTTGTACCCCTACCCTCAAGAATCCCTCTGTTAACTTATGCACCTGCTGACAGAAATTAACTGTCAACAAACACCTTAACCACTTTCTCCATTTACATTGTAAACACAGTTTTCAGTAATCAACCTTGATAGTTGTACCATTTACACGTTTACTATATTTATTTTTTGAAAATAAGGATGACGACTGTCAAAATGTACAAGAGTTTGAAATAATGTCTGTATGGAAAATATTGAAAGTAAATCTCATTTAATTTCTGTCCTTATTTATAATATCTAAATAGTCTGTAGTACTGTCCGGGGTTTTGTATTAGAACATTACCCCACCAGATGCGCAGTAGCAAGGTCCGCCCAAACCCTGCCTAGCACTTTTGCTCAAGACGTTTATTTTGAAAAGTGCTTTGAATAAACATGGGGAAACATCCTCAGAAAGATGAATATGCTAAATGTTGTAATTATTTCAATACAAAGTCTTGTCTCCCTTATTTCCAATTTGCAGTGATCAAAAGCTTTGATAAATTACATCTTGGACTAAATAATTTGGCAGAACGTGTACTTACAAATACTGTACCAATCCAAATGGATTTACCTATTCAAACGAACACAGAATATGCTGCATTTGTACAAATGTATTGCACTATTACGCTGAGAATTACAATTCTTTAAAGGGAAGGGGTGGGGAGGGGTGCGAACACATAGTTTAGCATACTATTACACAGACTTAAAATTTACTGTTCTGTAAAGGTGCGGGTGGTGACCTTTCTGGGGAGGTCTTTTTTTTATTGCATTTATTGTATGTATGTATGTATGTATTGTCCCACTGCCTTAGAATATTGCTTGTTGCTTTATCTCCAGAAAAATGTTTAAAGGAAGGTGGGGGGTGCAGGGGGGCCTTGCCCCCCTGCAAAAGCAATTACTGCACAACATTTTACCAAAGAAAGTTGGGGGTTCCACGGGTTATGGCTCCAGAGTGCAAAACGGGAACTTGTGGGTACTGTGTACATACTGCCCTTCTAACCCGCTTCTTAACCTACAACAAGTAATGTGGTTAAGACTAAGTACAAAGTGACAAAGCAAGTCAGGCACCCAGGACATGTGGTGGTTTCAACGGTGCACTTACAAATATAGAAAATAAGGATAACTTTATTTAATCTTTGTTTTACATATTGTATACTAAAAGCTGTGGTAACTCTAATTAAAGATAACATAAAAAAGCATGAAGCCTGTGTTACAAATATTCACCGTGATACTGTATAATCTGCGTGGCTTGTCACTCAGCCATGTCAGTCATGTAGGCCCCACCCATTCCTGCATGAAAACGCGGTGGGGTATGTTCTAATACAAAGCCCTGTCCAGATATTCTACAAAATTTGGCAGAGATTAAGCATTACATTTCCATATAAGTGTCATCCAGGTACCTAAATTAAGCATAACCCATGCTAGCTGCTGTAGTCCCGTCCTCTTTAGTTCCCATGCCATGGCAGGCTTCCCATTATAAACAACACCATGAGACCTGTCTTTCGAGGAAAGCTCCTACACAGAGAAGCCCCTACTCCATTTACAGGGTCTTGGGGGATATGTTTGCTAGCAGTTTGTAGTAGGACTGGACAGGCAAGGAGTTGAAATACTGCAACTTGGTGAAGGATTTTCTTTAGCTCTAAACCCCTTCCCTCACACTTGCAGCATACATACAGCAGCTTGAGGGCATGTCCACCCCAAACCCATGGAGTGGTCCTGCTTGTTCAGCCCTTCACACACACATCACTGTTTTCTGTGAGCCTTGACCTCTACAAGGGCTCCGTAAGAGATTTGCCCAGCACATTCCTTTCTTCCAGGTATGACAAGTGCATCCTTCATTATACTTGCTGTCAACTGCCCAAGACCATAATCAAATTCAGGTCACCACTTTATCTCTGTATGTCATGGAGGTAGTTAGCCATTGGGCTATGGTCCCAGTAAGGCTGTTCGCCACAGTTCAGGGACATACCCCTTAAAGAAACTTAAACTGAAGAGGTTTACCAGGGGTGTGGCTTAGTAATGCTTGACATTTTACTAACAGACAGAAGAGGATATTAGTAGGTCCCATAGAGAGCATTTTTGGTTGTACATCTTCCAAAACTGACACCAACTCTGGCAGATGGGATGTTGGTTTAACATATCATCCAAAAGGTGGCACACACAGGGGGACGGCAACCCCTGATTCTGCAGTGCAGTGTCACTATTGAAAAAATTAATCCAAGTACCCGTTGTGGGATTAAAACCCACAGATGGCTCACCCAGAGAGGAGACCAATTTTCCATTGACGGGTTCTGTTCAGCTATTCTGAATATTCTGTTAGTGTTAATGATCGAGTAGTACATTTTAAAATCTGGTAGATTTAGTCCTCCTTTGCTTTTGGGGAGTGTTAATTTTGGATAGGAGATAAATTTTGCTAGGAAGGTATGAATTTGTTTGAAGAATTTATTATGTATTGTCTGTGATGTCATGAATATATACATTAATCTAGGTAAAATGTTCATTTTGATTATTGATACTTTGGCCAAGAATTGTAGTTTTACGTTGTTCCATCTTTTGCAGTCTTGCATTATATTTTGCCATTTAAGGTTTTCATTGTGTTGGTAGAAGTCTTTGTTTACTCTGGAAAAAGGTGATTACCAGGTATTTAGTTTCTTCTTTAATTTTTATTGTGTTTAACAATGGTATTAGTGAGATGAGTTTGGGTATTTTTAGGGGGAAAATATTAGTTTTATTAAGATTTAGTTTGTAGTTAGACATAGTCAAGAAATGTTCAATTGCAGCTATTATTTTGTTTATATCTGAATTTGGTGTAATGCAGTATATGTTCAGATCATCTGCAAATGCAGTGAGGTATATTTTGAAGTTGTGTATTGATGGAGGATTGTGATATGTATTTTGTTTAATGTATAGAAAGAGTGGTTCTAGGTATAGGTTAAACAGGAAGGGTGATAGTGGGCATCCTTGTCTTGTTCCATTTTTTATTAGGATCCTATTTGACCAAGTTTTATTTATATACAGAGATGTGTATGGGTTGCTATAGAGAGTTTGGATGATCTGAATGAAGTTATTGGGTATATTAAATTTGGGTAGTGTTTGGAGTAAGAATTCTAGATTAACCCTATCAAATGCCTTGTGGGCATCCACTACCATTGTGTAGATGTTGATATTGTATCGGTTAGCGTAGGATATTAGTGCATCTCATGTTAATGTATTGTCACTAATCTGTCTATGTGGTGTAAAACCGAATTGTTCTGGGGAGAGGATTTTTTCTATCAGATTTTCCATTCTGTTTGCAAGTATAGAGGTAAATATTTTAGTATCTATATTTAAGAGGGAGATGGGTCTGTAGCTGTCGGGGTTTTTGGGGTCTGTGTGTTTTTTTAATATAAATATAGTTTTAGCGGCATTAAAGTGGATATAGTTTATTATGTAATTCAGTGTATAGTATAGTAGTTTGGCTATCAAGGGGGAAAATGCTTTGTAAAATTCTGATGCGAGTCCATCCGGACCCGGAGCCTTATGCACTTTTAAGTGTTTGATTGTTGTAATAATTTCACTGATGGATATCGGCTCAGTTAGTTTTTTTTGTTGGTCTAAATTGAGTTTAGGGAATTTCAGTTTTTGAAGAAAAAGAGTTCTATCTTCCTTTGAGGTTTGTAGTATTTGTGCTCCATATATTTCAGAGTATATTTGTTCAAATGTTTTAATAATGTGTTCATTTTTTGTGTAGTTTTTGTCTCTGTAGTTTATTTCTGATATATTGGAGTCATTTTTGTGTTGGCAGATAATTCTGGCCAGACCTCTAGATGGTATTTGAGTTTCTTCTGCATAAGTGGCTAACATTCTGGCTTCATAGAAAGATAGGTTCCTGGTTTCTAACATATATAGATCCCTTTTGCAGTTTTAAAAGTTCTGCTTCTGTTTGGTTCTTAGGGTTATTTATTAGTTCTTTTTCAAGATGCTCTATTTTCCCTTTCAGTATATGCTCCTCTTTCAGTTGTATTTTTTTATAGTATGCTGTTTTTTTGGTAAACAATCCTCTGATTTGTGCTTTGGTTGCCACCCATTCTATGTCAGTTGGTACTTGGGAGTTAGTGATATTTGTAAGAGCTATTTTTAGTATTGCTTCTGTTTCTTTTATTACATCCATTTTGGAAAGTAAATTAGGGTTCAATGACCAGTTATGACCCCTATTCTCTAAATATATCTTTTTGTCCCAATTAATGTTCAGTGTGATTTTGGAGTGATCTGAAAAGAACCTGGTATGTATAGTTATTGTTGGGTCCATGTTAATGAATATGTCCAAGATTAAGAATAAGTCTATCCTTGACCACATTTTGTGGCATTGCGAATAGAATGTGAATTTCCCTGTTTTATCTGCACTGTTCCCATGTTTAAAAGGGTCATATAGTTTGAAATCTTGTTTGAGTTCATTAAGGGCTAATGTGGCTTGTTTATTATAGCAATAACCCACGCCTGGGTGTGGGTAATGCTAAATTTACCCACTGTTGGCGTGGTTTGGTCCCGAGGCCCGAGGACCAAACAAAGCCAACCGGGTAATATTACCATTACCCACACCCAGGCGTGGGTTATTGCTATTATACCATGACATTATTTAAGAAAAGAAACTGTTACTTTTCTTAAATAATGGCATAGTATAATGCCTGTTTACTGCCCTTCCGCAGATGTCTGGCATCCGGCGGTTCTGATGTACTGGCGCCTGCGCAGTACATCAGAGTTGAGCAAAAGCAACGGAGAAAGCAAGATCTCCGTTGCTTTTTAGTCTTGCTATGTTAAATGAGTTTAACATAGCGAGACAGTTTTAAAATAAGCAACGGACATCTCCGCTGCTTATTTTAACTGTCTCCATGTTAAACTCATTTAACATAGCGAGACACTAAAAAGCAACGGAGATCTTGCTTTCTCCGTTGCTTTTTTTTAAAACATTGTCTCGCTATGTTAAATGGGTTTAACATATGAGACAGCTTTAAAATAAGCAACGGAGATCTCCGTTGCTTATTTTAAAGCTGTCTCGCTATGTTAAACCCTTTTAACATAGAGAGGCAGTGTTTAAAATCGAGTTATACTAATGGAAAAAAGTCCGGGCAACCGGACCTTTTTCCATTAGTATATCTCGATTTACAACGGGCACGCTGGCCAATCAGCGTGCACGTTTTTGGGGGGGGGTCATGGTATAATATGTGATTTGGTCAGATTAGATTTATCCTTTTCTGGGTTTTGATATGTATTCCATTCACCTCCAATCACTAGGTATTGATCTTTAAATTGGTTTAAGGTTGGGTATAATGACATAAAAAATGTTGTTGGTTATTACAGGGTGCGTAAACATTAAGTACCATTATAGGTTTTGGTATTGTAGGACTATTAAATGTTACATAGCACCATCTTCCCTCCTTGTCAGCTTTGGTTTTAAGTATTTTTTCCTTAAATTGGTTTTTAATTATTATGGCAGCCCCAGCACTGTTTGTTTTCCCCTCTGAAGCTATGATTTGACTTATCCATTTCTTTCTGCTAATTTCTGCCCATTGATCTGCAGTCAAGTGTCTTTCTTGCATTAGTATGAGGTTGACTGTGGTTTTTAATGTAAGGTGTAAGAATAGTTTTCTTTTCTTGTTTTGGAGCCCTTTAACATTCCATGATTCTATTTCCCACATTTATTTATTAGGTGTATTCCTTAGATATGCCATGTATATTAGTTTTGTTAGTTTTGTATGTGTTACTGTGTGATGGTTTAGGAAAGCATCTTTTTATCCCAGTCCCTACACTGTGCCTAACCACTATATCCCTGGACCAGGAATAATCGGGGGGGGGGGTGAAGGTTCATTATATGTTTTACGTCTAATCTTGGAATGTGTGACAATATATTATAGATATATTAAAGCTCTAGGTTTCAATCCCAAAGCACTTCCATTCCTGAAGCAGAAAGAAATACAAACTTATAACATTATAGAGCCCTTAAAACATTCTATCAACCTAGCACAAAAACTCTTTCAATTCTTGAACCTTAGACATGCCATGACAATACTGCAACCCCTTCATAAAACCCAAATTTAAAAATAAACAATAAGATGCTGGACTTAGTCCCTTTTCCCAGACTAAAAGATAAAACAATCCAAGATATCTATCCCTACCTTAACTGTTCAATACAAGAAATGAGGACCAACTTAAACCTCCCTAATCACACATAACAATCCTAAGACAAATCAAAGAACTGTGTTCCAATTATCTCCAAAATATTACTATGACCAATAGTAACATAGAAACTTGTAGCAGGCTTTGGAAAACTATTATCACAACAAAGAAAACTATTACCAATTCATATAAAATGATAAATGAAATCAAATACCAGAAGAACCTCCTCTTCTCTAACTACTGGAGAAAAATTAAACCATCCATAGATGATCAGCAAATAAGCCAGGCAATCAATCTAACACTGAAGATTCTACCCCTCAAAAAGTTGGCATACACTCAGCTCATGATCAATAATAATGCTTATTTTACACCTGCAATCCTACACAAATTTAACACATCAAAATCACCTTTCTGCCCACACTGTAAGGACCAGATAGCTGACTTAATCCATGTATTTTGGAGCTGTAAATGTGTCTATAAACTCTGGAACTCTCTCAAGGTACAATTACAAAAAACGGGTTATCAAACATCAACATTAACTTGGGAATTCACTCTGTTACACATTCTCCCACCCAACATCCCAAGAAAAGAAGCAAATACACTTTTAACAATTTTCCTAAAAATGAAACTGTATATAGCTTTTAAATGGCTAGATACGATAAATATCTCTTGGGAGGGTTTTAAACAAGTAGCTATACAACACCTTTTAGCTCATAAAATAGTAATAGATAAAAGAAACAAAAACATGAAATCCAGAGAAATTTGGGAACAAACCTTTAACATCATATTAGCATAATTCATCACATAGCAACTTAGAAATACACTATAATGGAACCAAAGAACACATACAAGTTCAGATATTAAATAATAACTTGGATATTACGAATGTGTATACTGTCTATATAACTGTGGAATTAACAATGAAAGCATCTATGTACATAGTGTAAATAGATATGTTGTATGACCTATATCCTGTGGTATTTGACATCAATGTATAAAATATGTGTATGTATGTATGTGTATGTATGTGTATGTATGTATGTATATATATATATATATATATATATATATATATATATATATATATATATGTACACACACACAGTCATGTTGTAAGATGGTTTTTATTTGTGACATATTTATTAATGTAAAAATAAAAATTATTGGAACCCCCCCCCCCACAGATGGCTGATCTTCCACCATATGGACATATTTCTGAATGTACTATTATTATGACAGGAGCAGGCTCAGGAGAGCACCATGGAGTAAAATTCAGAGGAGTGTGCAGTCACATCAGTCTCTTGGTTATTTGGAGACCTGCACCATGTGTAGTTGTTAAGAAGCTCTATAAATAGGAGATTTCTTTTGGATTACACAGCATTCTGTGCATTTTTTGGGGGGAGGGTGAAATTATGTTTAAAGAGAGACTGTTACTGCACGATGGCTGGATTTTTACTAAGGAGGTAATTATATTATAGGGTAGTAAAGGAAGGGCTGAAATTGATGTAGAGAATACCAAAAAGATTATTATCCTTTATGAGGATCGAAATAGTTTGACCAAGGGGAATTGGCATTAATAAAACCTGAGAAATCCTTTGAGGGTGTCTGTTGCTAGTTATGCAAATTTACCAGTTTACAGTGAGGTATAAACTCAGTCATAATTAATGTATTTGGTTGGAGAGCTTTTTGACTTGACTTGGATAATCAGCATGGTCAGAGGGAGTTGGAGAAGGAGACCTATAGTTGTCAATAATATAGTAGGCAGTTTTACTGAGTTACCTAGGCCTTTGGCAGTTCCAGTATGGTGCCATGCTTAACTTGCCACAAAACAGTAGGTTCTCTAACAAATATGCATACACACCCACAGCTTCTTGTGAACGTGTACATGTTGTAGGCACAGAATCCTTCCTGTCAAGAAAAAAGTGCTGTGTCTGCACTGGAGCCAACCTTCTGTTAAAATATAAATATGTATGCCCTCAAGATAGAGGAAGTCCTCAAGTTTAAGCATGTTGCTGTTCAATATGTTGTCCAACTTAATTTGCTAAGTGGCTGAGCTGAATTTTGGCTGTAAATGTACTGTGGGGCTACCATGGCTTTGGGTAGTAATCAAAAGCTGTGACCGGTACAACCCATCCTTGGTGAAATGAGATTGGAGACTTTTAATCACCTCTGTCTAGGCAGATGAATGCTGGATCCCCCTGGACTGACACACAAGTTTTTGAAGCCAGTTATTTCTTCTTAGAACTTGGGTTTTCTTGGTGACAGCAGAGTACTTCTCGGCACCAGTGACTTTCCTTCCTTGCAGACCTGGGAAGAAAGTTCAGACATTCCTCCTTCTGCATTTCTCAATGGGTGGATCTCATAAGGTCATTCCCTATTACCTGTTCAACCTCAAGTTCAGTTAGAGAGATTTGCCAAACTATTGAATTACCAGTAACGGACATTGTAACAGTCTTCAGGTCTTTGAGTCCTTATTGGAGCAGTCTTGGTACTTTGTGTGAAGACTGGTAGAGATGGGTGAAGGCTGCCAGCCTAGCCAGATAGATAATTCTATCATTAGTAAACATGAATGTTGAACTTTGTGGCAACATTGCCATCTTCTGTAAAGAAAGCTAAGTCAAGCATTTCTTGTTGGTCCTTTGAAATTTAAAATTATTTCGTCACTGCCTTTGATGTTAGTCTGCTCCAATCCGGCTAGATTAAGGCTTCCTGCCTATTGTTTTAAGGCTAAAGTTAATGACCAGAATTTACATGTGGAATGTCCTTTATTGCTCTGTGTAAAAGAATGCAAATGCAGTTTCTGTCAGCCTGGGAACATGAGGAACGTGTAAAAGATAATGTAATGGTTAGCAGGACTGCAGTTTCAATTTAAACAGTGGGAACCAGGTATTATTAAGCATTTTTGTCTGGACATCCAACTCAGCACTGCCTTATGCTCTCTTTATGTAAGTAGTATGTTAGAACTGTGTTTTCTCCTAGATGTAGCTAGGAATTAGAAAAGATTAGACTACGTGTTTTTCTGTTATGTCAGAACTGTACTACTGATTTATTTTAAGTATTTGTGTGATCTCTGAACTTCTGACTAGCACTGTATAGTAGAAAGTATTGTCTTGTGGTTTTCATTATTTATTATTAAATATTTTAAAACCTTTTAACTGTGGCGGGTTTGTGTAGAGATAGTATAAGCTCTTTAGAGTACTTGTATGCCTTTGGTAAAATTGTACAAAGCCATTCCTATAGATTTAGCCTTGGGCTAGACTACCAATTGGATAATAATATTGCACAGTAATAATTGGACACCCTTTTTAAGGGCCTTTTGAGTAGCTGATAATTATTAGCTGGGTGGTGGCAGTGATTTCTAATGTATAGTCTGGGTAAAAGGGGCACAGCTGGAGAACCTGTGCCAGCCTTCCCCAGAAGTGTCTGTGTGGTTGTGTAAACTCTTATCTCAAAGTGTGTGTCAGCTACGTGGGCAGGGACACAAAGTACTGGTTGGACATAGAGGGTGCTGGAGATTTTAGCTTGCCCAGCTAGGCTGAGATCTGGACCCTATAGCTGTGCCAGTGGGGAGTCTTATTGGGGACCTGGGCGACAAGGGAGCGACCAGCCCCGGCCTGACTATGATCTCTGTGTGCCCTTAAGGGAAACTGCACTTTACTGCGTATATTTGTTATCCTTTCCTCCTATATGTGATGCCCTCTCTGGTGTTAGTGGTGAGGATTGAGGCTCCTTGATTACTAGGCCAGGGCACAAGTGTCACATATGAATTGTTTGGCAGTGGTGGGATATCCACACCACATATTAGTTAGTTGGCAAATACTAATTGTCTTGTGGTGGTGTGGGTAGACTGAATCCTGTAGCTTGTGTACAGTGGGCTTTGAAGGTGTTTTACAACCAAGCAGTGACTACTCACAGTTCGGATCACAATTGCTTTATTTCTTTTGTTAGCTTAGTTAGTCAGGGTGAGCAGGCAGCATGTCAGCAGAGGAGTATGGAAAGCTGACAAGGAGCCAGCTGGCAGAGATGTGCCAGGCTAGGGGACTGGTGCATGGAAACCTGACTTAAGGCAGACCTGATTGCAGCCTTGGTTACAGCTGCATCAGAAAGCAGCAACCAGGAGAACAGTCAGACTGGCAGTGGAGATTCTGAGAATGGACAGCTCAACCTTTCTTCAGTGGACTTAAAAATCCAGCTGGAGCTACAGAGACTTGAGTTGGAGGCCAGGCGTGTAGAATTAGAAGCAAATGAGAGATTGTGACATTTGCAGGCTGAGGAGAATGAGAAACTGTTACATCTGCAAGCTGAGGAACAAAAAAGAGGCAGCTTGGGAGGGTTCCTACAAGGTGGTAAAGATATGTGATGTTGACTACATGGTGGAACTGCTAGGCAGAAGGCAGGGGCACAAATTGTACCATATTAACATGATTAAACCTTACCATGATAGGAAGGCCCTTGTGCTGAGCATTTGCAATGGATTGCAGGAGGAATCTGAGGGAGATCTGGGGACTGATCTCCTCCGTGAGGCTTGGGCTGACACCTCGGTGGAAGGAGTAGCAATGTCCCAGCAGCTGTCTCCTACCCAGGTTCAAGAAATCCAAGCAGTGTTGCAGGAATTTGGGGGCATGTTCACTGGGAAACCAGGGTGCACCCACCTAGTGCAGTACCAGGTGGATACAGGACCCCAAAGGCCTATTAGGTAGGCCCCTTATAGGGTGCCTGAGAGAGTCAGACCCTGAGGGAGGAGAGGTACAGGAGATGTTGGAAATAGGGGTGATTCAAGAGTCCATCAGTCCCTGGGCCTCCCCAGTGGTCTTGGTGTCAAAGAAGGATGGCAGCACCAGGTTCTGTGTGGATTACAGGAAATTAAATAGTCACACAGTCGGATTCTTACCCCATGCCTATTACAGATGAGTCCCTAGAGCAGCTGGGTGTGGCTAAGTATCTTACTAACATTGATCTTGCCAAGGGTTAGGTTACTTGCAGGTGCCCTTGACTCCCAGTGCTAGAGAGAAGTCAGCCTTTGTGACTCCTTTTGGCTTGTATGAGCTCACAAAGATGCCCTTTGGGATGAAAAATGCCCCAGCGACTTTCCAGAGGCTGGTAGATCATATCCTAGCAGGAGGGTTTCCCCTTGCTTACCTAAATGATATTGTCCTCTACAGCCATTCCTGGCCAGAGCACCTTCAGCATGTTGGGTAGGTGCTGGGCAGACTACAGAGGGCAGGGCTGACCATTAAGCCAAGCAAATGTCAGGTGGGTATGGCAGAGGTCTCCTACCTAGGACATAGAGTGGGGAGTGGTAAGATAAGGCCAGAACCTGCCAAAGTGGAAGCCTTTCAGGCATGGCCTGCTCCTGTTACTAAAATGCAGGTGAGGGCATTTTAGGGACAGCAGGATACTACAGAAGGTTCGTCCCAAGTTATAGTACCATAGCTGCTCCCCTCACAGACCTGACAAAGAAGAACAGGCCAGATAAGGTAGTGTGGACCCCAGCATGTGAGCAGGCATTCCAGAAGCTTAACGAAGCTTTGGGAGGACCCACTGTGTTAGCCAGTCCAGATTACAGCAAAGAATTTGTTGTGCAGGTGGATGCTTCAAACCATGGGGTGGGGGCTGTATTTAGCCAGATTTCTTCAAAGGGGGAAGAACACCTAGTGGTTTATCTCAGTCGCAGGCTCCAACCCAGGGAGGAATGCTAGGCAGCTGTAGAAAAGGAATGTCTAGCCATAGTGTGAGCATTGCAGAAAGTTCAGCCTTATCTGTATGGAAGAAAATTCACTGTTCTGACTAATCACAATCCTCTAACGTGGTTAAACAGATCCAGTCAGCAAAATACCAAGTTGCTAAGATGGAGCCTGGGGTTGCAAGCATATGATATGTCAGTGCAGCAGCACCACAGTGAGGTTAGCAATGCCAATGCAGATGGGCTCTCAAGACGGGGAATTGGGGTGAGGTACACTCAGACCTAACCCTCTCAAGCAGCGTTTCTCAAGGGTCACTTGAAAAACTAGCTCGAGTTCTCTGGGGGAGGGGTGTGAAGACTGGTAGAGATGGGTGAAGGCTGCCAGCCTAGCCAGATAGAATTCTATCATTTGTAAATATGAATGTTTGTAAATATGAATGTTGAACTTAAAACAATGTGGCAACATTGCCATCTGCTGTAAAGAAAGCTAAGTCAAGCATTTCTTGTTGGTCCTTTGTAATTAAAATTACTTCATCACTGCCTTTGATGTTTTACAAGTTGTCTCCAGTCCGGCTAGATGAAGGCTTCCTGCCTATTGTTTTAAGACTAAAGTTAATGATCAGAATTTACATGTGGAAATGGCCTTTATTGCTCTAAATGTAAACAAATGTTAATGCAGTTTGTCAGCCTGGGAGCACCAAGAAAGTGTAAAATATGATGTAATGTTTAGCAGGACTGCAGTTTCAATTTAAACCGTGGGAATCAGAGATTATTAAGCTTTTATATAGTCTTATCTATGTATAGTCTGGGTAAAAGGGGCACAGCTGGAGAATCTGTGCCAGCCTTCCCCAGAAGTGTCTGTGTGGTTGTGTAAACAGTTATCTCAAAGTGTGTGTGTCAGCTACTTGGGCAAGGACACAAAGCACTGGTTGGACAGAGAGGGTGCTGGAGATTTTAGCTTGCCCAGCTAGGCTGAGATCTGGACCCTATAGCTATGCCAATGGGGAGTCCTATTGGAGACCTGGGGAGCAAGGGAGCGACCAGCTCCGGACTGACTGTGATCTCTGTGCGCTCTTAAGGGAAATTGCACTTTACTGTGTGTATTTGTTATCTTTTCCTCATATATATGAGACACCCTCTCTGGTGTTAGTGGTGAGGATTGAGGCTCCTTGATTGCTGGGCCAGGGCACGGGCGTCACACTTTTTGTAATAGAAATATAAGCGATAATGGTGTAAATAGAGTCCCTGAATTGCTGAGATTTTTCAAGTAGGGGCCTGGGATGCTTGGGAAAAGATTTTTTAACCACTTCAGTATATGTTGGTAGTATGTTGTGCTGCTGTTCACTGACAGCCAAATGTCAAGTGACAAGCTAACAGACTAAGTAACTGTTTGCATCTTTCACATAAGGAATCGAAGTGATCTAGAATTAAGGAATAGTCAGTAATATTAGGCAGGTTACACTATCTCAAAACTCCTAAAACTATCAGACTGGCAAGGGTAGTCAAATAAACAAACTTAAGTCCACACTAATAGGAGCAATACTGGTTTTATTGCAAGAATTAAACGAGGATTGCCAAGAATGAGAAACATAAGTGTTTACTTATTGGCTGCCATCAAGCTGACACTAAAATGTGATCTTATCACAGCTGTAAGCAGCTTGGAATCGGTGTCCCTACGCTCTTTCTGCCAACATGAGAAAAACAGTGCGTCTCTTCACGAGCTGGTTATTGAGAAGCAGGTCACAGACTGGCTGTCTTTGTCTATCAGTAGTCTCATCCCAGACGTTGTAGGGGTTTGTAGTCATGTTATGATCTTCTGTTCCTGGATACACTGGGTAGCAGATTTAGCAGCTCGGCAAAGTAGAACACAAAGCTACACAGTAATCGGAAATTTAAATCCTAGTTTTTCTTGCTGAAGCAGTAACGTGACCATCCGAGGAATTCCCCTGTGTGTGTGTGTGTGTGTGTGTGTGTGTGTGTGTGTGTGTGTGTGCACGTGCTCACGTGTGTCTATATATGAGTATGTGTGTATAATATATACACATACACACACACACACTGCTCAATGTCCTTCTGCTCCTTGTGTCACTAGGGGCATACTATGCTAACTTCTGAGTAGCCATTTGCAGGTTCTTCAGTGATCGGTAGTCCCTTTAGAAGGCTAATAATTAATGTTCCTCTGCTCTTTTTCTCGCCATGAGCAAAACGGCAGTTCTAATCCCAAGTAGATTCTTGAGAAGCAATTTATACCATATTCAGTGATCCATAGTCTCTTCCCATATGTTGCAAATAAGTTGGAAAAGGTAAGCTGGAAAAGGGATTAGTGCTGTAGGTATTATAGAGTGGACCTAGTGGATGGTAACATTTGAAAAGTGTGACTGAAGATCTGATGCCATTTTCATTCATTCCTCAACCTGTGGGTTCAGATCCGATCCGACTCTGCCACTTTCCATAGCTCTAGGTTCTGACTCTCGAGCTCCTCCCTTACCCATGATGCCCAATTCCCCAGGAATACCTCCAATCTCATTTTGCCGCTCATCGAAGACGGACCAGGATTGTGAATCTGTCGACCTTGTGGGTTGAGTGAGTGTGTTATTTTATTGCTCAGAGTTTTTCTATTAAAAAGTTTTCTCTTCTTTCTACTCTCTTCCTTACCCTCCAACTTATGTAGATTTAAAAAAAAAAAGTTTTTATTACTTCTCACTCTCACTCTATCTGTACGTGAGTACTTCTTATTACCATAGTTGGTATTTTCTGCCTTTCTGCTCTTCTTCTTCTCCTCCTTCCTTTCCTTTAGATAATTTGTTCTAAAATAACCATCTGGTTTTTTCAGACATGCTGGTTTCAAAAAATGCAGTTCTGTGGGCACAAGATTCTTTAACCCGATGCCTGCATTGACTGGGTTTACTGTCTTGGCTCGGTGCACCTGGAATCACCCTGTTCGATTTGTGCTGGATTTAACCAGTGTGCCCTGAGGAATAAAAGAAATAAACTTATTTTGAAGGGTCTTTTACCATCTTAGGGTTCTTCCTTAGGGGCTCAAACCCCCCACCAAGAAAACCAAAGAGTTCCAGGAGCACAGAAAGCATTCCCCAGACAAGACATCTCCTCAAACCACTGAATCTCCTAAAAAGGTTCCCAGACCACTAGATCCAAAGTCTTCAGATCCTACTTGTTCAGAGACTTTTTTCCTTCTCGGCCTTGTGTTTCACAGTTCTCATTGGAGCTGGTTTGCCCAAGAGTCATATCGCCCTTTCTGCAGCAACCTCCCAAAAGGACTTCCAGGCCTCCTTCTACTTCCTTATCCATCAGGTGTTTCTCGTAGTCTTTCGGAAGCTGTGGTCGACAGTATGATGATGACATTTCTCAGGACACAAATCCAGATGGGGGGTTTGCCAGCTCAGTTCCCCACCAGATCCATGAGCTGCCATTCTGCTTTTGTCCCAGTTGCTGCTTTTCTTGTCTGATCAGTTGCTTTGGAGTCCTTGGATGCAAAGGCCCCGGGAATCTAGATGTCAGACCCAGAAGTACCTGTTACTTCAACTCCAACCATCTCCTTGACCCACTCTGCTCTGACCAAGTCTGAGCATGAAGACTGTCAGAGCTGAAGCCTCAATGTTGGGTCTGAGGGGTTGACTTGCCTTTGAAGCTGTTGCTTCCTCTGAGCGTCGGCATTCAACAGCTTGGTGCCAACTCCCCGTCTTGGAGTGAGGGACCCGTGGAGCTCAGGGATTGTCTGCTCTGAGAGTTTCGGCTCCAGAGGGATTGCCTTCGACATCCCAAGGTGGTGGAGAGGGTACTCTCTCTCTCTGCACAGGAGAGCCCCAACTTTCATGTCCTTGGATCCATATTCCACCCCCTTGTATCCTGTGCCTGAGTTCTCTCTTCTACCACCTCAAGACAGCCAACCCAGAAGAGTGTCCAATCTGTTCCACATTCAGAACTCTCTTTATCTGTTCAGGTACCTCCCCGGAACATCCCACCAAGGAGGTTCCTCACAGGAGAAAGTGCAAGAGGAAGCACTTGGATTCTCCCCAAGAATCCTTCACAGAGGACACTTGTTTTTGAGGAAGGGAGGGGTCCCGAAGAATTCCACCTGACAATGTCTCATTTGAAGACATTCTTGAAGTCTTTTACCAGAAAGGTGGTTGGTCTGCCCAAGACCCTACCTAGGAGGAATCCGTGTTTTTTGGAAGCCTTTGGGTCAGGCCCATCTACACCTTGGGTGCCCCACCCCGTGTATGACCTTATTAATCTTGTCGCCTGCAGGGAATGGAAGGAGCCAGATGCTGTGGAACCCATCCTTAAGGGACCCAATAAAACCCTTAGTGCTCCTACAGAAAGACCTCCTTGGACTAATGGTATCCCTGTAGATGTCATAGTTGTTGCTGCAGCCACCAAGGAGCTAGCTGAGCAAGGCTCCACTGTGCATCCCCTTAACAGGAGTCTATGGCTTTAGACAGGTTTGGTAAGCGGATCTGCTCTTCAGCAACGTTCGCATTTTGAATGCTGAACTAACTGGCACACTTCAACAGACTACAGAGGGACTTGGTTAAGGAACTCTCTAGCTCTGTCCCAGGGTCCATGTCTGCTGAGAAATAGAAAACCTTTTCCTCCAGAATGGCCACTCAGCAGTCTATATGAAATGCATCCATGAGGTTAACCTCACATGCTGCGGAAGGTACCTCAAGAGATCCCGGTTCTGGCATTGCCATAAGGCATCATACCTGGATGCGGCTTTGTCACTTTTCAGAACCTTTCAGGGTGTCCTTCATCGGTGCTTCTTTTGATGGATCATCTTTGTTTGACTCCACAGTTAGAGAGTCTCTCCTGTAGTGAAAAAGACAGGAAGACTTGTCTGCCATTGGAGGTTTACTATAAAATCCTACAACTGACAATGAGACGTGAGAATATATGTGACTCAAAATGTCATAAAACACATTACAGATCATTCATATAACCGAACGTAAGAATTAAGGAAAGTCGATGACAATCCAGGAATGTTGAGTTTACTGAAAATACCTACACTTCCGTTTATGTTCTACGAACGTTTTGCAGGGGGACAAGCACCCCTGCAGCCCCCACACCCCCTGCTACTTATATATACAAACTCTGAGAGTGCATTACAGTGAAAGAAATGGTAAATTTCCCAATCCCCACAACAGTGCAACAGTGCAATCTTCGTTCAAAATAAGGAGTCCACAACAGCGAATGCACACTAGCATTCATTCTTTTGGCTTTGTCATTTTGAAAATCAATATGACGACGCGGAACATTGTCTGTCTTTCGTCTTTCTAGGTCATGTAACTGGCATGCAACATTCTGATGGTAAATCCATTTTTCTATCCCACAAAGACCTTTCCCCTGGAACCAGTGTGGTGGTAAAAAGATGTGGTTCAAAAAGTCTCAATGTCCTCTTCAAGAATCACAGTAAGATTTTTTTCCCCCAGAGGTAGAGGGGAAACAACTACAGTGGTAGGCACAGCCCATGAGGCAGATGGGGTCTGCAAAATCACGTAGCTCAAGATTTGTTCTTTGACGGATCTTTCCAGTGGTCCTGAGAGGTTACCGGACTGTCCTTCTATGGAGGCAGTCGGGTAGTGCTTATCCTTGCACCCAGACTCCTGGTCAACCATCACAAACTATCTTTGGGTGCAAAGGATCATATCCAGAGGATATTTCATCCCATTTTTACAACTTCCCAAACCAAAGAAAAATCTCCCCGATGTCGCACCCAATCAGAGGGAAGCAGTAGCTCTAGAAATTACAAAGCTGATAGAAAGAGAATCTTTCAGAAGGTCCCACCAGACCAAATCAGATCCTGAATCTACTCAAGGTTCTTTTTAGTGCCAAAAAAGACAGGGGACCCAAGGCCAATTTTGGACCTAACATTACTGAACAAGTCAGTAAAGAATTTGAAATTCTAGATGGTCATGGTCCAGTTAATTTTACTACTACTATAGAAAGGATGATTGGATGTGCTCAGTCAACCTTCAGGATGCATACTATCATATCAAAATGAACAGGCACTCCAGAAGGTGTCTCCACTTTGGGCGGGGAGCCTGTCATTATCATTTCCCCCAGGGCATTCACCAAATGCATAGTAGTAGTAGCAGCTCACTTGAGACTGCATGGATTCAACGGGTTTCCTTATCCAGACGACTGGCTCCTGACTGTATCAATCAGACATGTACTGATACAAGTCAGATACTATCTGCTATATCTAGCTCCCACTTTGGGTATCACAATCAACATGCAAAAATCTCAGCTGCAGCCTGTACAGATGACAGACCTCATAGGAGCACATCTCGACACAGATAATTGTCTAGCCTGCCTACCTCCAGACAGAATTTCCACATTAAGATTGCATATCAGGCAGATTCTGGCGATCCCAACACCTCCAGCAAATCTCATCCTCAGAGCACTAGGTTCAATGGCTGTCACAATAACATTGATCCCTACAGCACAATTGCACATGAGAATTCTGCAGTGGACTCTCAACAGTCCTTGCATCAGTACCCACTGAATCATGTAATAGTTATCCTGAGTGTGCAAAGACTCTGTACTATGGTGGCTCCACTCGGAAGAAGTCAAACAAGGATGTCCTTTTGTTCTTCCTCCCAATGCCATGTTGACCATGGACGCCTCCCAGTTGGGATGGGCTGCATTACCTCGGTCCAGATGGTCCAAGGTACATGGTTGACACAGGAGACCAATTTACATATCAACATTCTAGAGATGAGAGCAGTGCTTCTAGGTTTGCAAGCCCTTCAGAACGTTCTCCCTGTGGGGACTGTTGAAATACAAACAGACAACATGTCAGTAGTTTTCTACATCAACAAGCAGGGAAAAAACAGATCTTACCCACTGTCTTGAGAAGCAGTGAGGGTTTGGCAATGGGCGATTTCTTCCATCCGCTTTCTAATCGCAACGCACATTCCAGGGAAGTCCAAAATTATAACTGACAGGCTCAGCTGAATTATCCTGATGCCTCACGAGTGGTCTCTAAATCAGTCAGTGGCAGACGTGCTTTTTCCACAAGTGGGGTCAACCTTGCTGCAACCTCTTTGCATCCCCTTCCAACAAAAAGTACAGTAAGTTTTTTGCCTGGACCCCTCCACAGGGGCAGTCACCGCGAGATTCTGTAGTCCCATGTTTGGCCTTCCGGTCTCCTTTATGCTTAACATCCACTGCCCCTCATCCCCCAATTTCTTCCAGAAAGCACAGAGGTTGAAGAGCAAGGTGGTTCTTGTTGCTCCCTTTTGGTCTCATCATGTCTGGCTTTCCTTCCTGTGGTCTCATCTGATATGCCTTCCATGAACAGTGGAACCAAATCCAGATGTCCTGTCCCATCCATCAGGGCAGATTAACCCGGATGTTCCAGGACTAAAACTAACCAAATGGTTTCTCCAGTTCCGATGATGGCTAGAAATACCAGGCTTTTATCCCCAGTTAAGAAGATTTGATATGATACCCATATTCAACTAAATATTAAGAAAACACATCTAAAACTTTGCATGCTGTACACTTCCTCTCCCCCTCAACTAAACAGACCCTCGCCTCAACCTACTTACTACCCTCTCTGATGTATGGTGTTACCTTGCTAACCAACCTACTTTCCTCCAACTCTTCTAAATTGGAAACCTGCTACAACAAACTCTGTTTGCAACTTCATCCAAATTCTCTACTCACCACTGTATACCCCTCTACCAGCTGCAATGGCTATAACTTCCCAATTACCTGGACTACCTCCAACTCTGTACAGCCCACAAGCTTATTTTCAAATGTAATATATGTCCAGCACTTGCTAACATCTTACCTTCATACACCCCTCTCAGACCCCTAAGATCTACCCACCAAAACCTAATCTCCATGTATAAACCAAATCGTCCCCCTGGGCAGCTGCTTCTATCCTTTACCCTAGCCAATAAATGGAACTCTCTCCCTCCATCTCTAAGAATCTCTGAAAACTTTGAACTCTTCAAAACCCAGCTCCATTCTTACCTCTCCCATAGTTGGAAGTGCAGTTGCACTCTACCTACTTAACTTCCTTAATACATGATCACTTTTATCACATTCAAAGTCCCATTTTTTTCCTTACTTACCAGGGATCTATCCCCTGATAACTACTCTCAGATCACTATCTGACATTTCTAACCTGTGAACAAATTCTACTCTCTACTACTGTTCTCAACCTACAAACATGTAAATATGTATTATATACTGTATATATGTTGCAGTTCAACTGTTCTTAGTTTGCTATTTAACACCTGCAAGTTGTTTACTGCAACATTTAGCAACTGTGTATTGTATTTTGTTGACTTTGAACTATGTAGCTTTTACTTTGTAGTATATATTCTGAATTATGTAGTTTATACTTTGTACTATGGAGCTTTTCTCCCAGGGCCTCTACTGAAAATGGGCTCTTTGAGCCCAGTGGACCTCCCCGGTCACCAAACTGGAAATAAATACATTTTGATATCCTCACATAAAGCTTCTGCTAGGAAAATACATAACAGCAAATGGAAAAGGTTATCTGTATTGGCTCAACAAAAACACTTAGACCACTTCACAGTTCCCATTCCGGCAGTGTTAGATTTTCTTACTTCAATTTTACGGACTGAGCAAGTTTTTCTACTGTTAAAGTACAGCTGGTAGCTATCTCAAATTTTCATACTGGAGAAGAGTCGTCACTTGCTTCATCCAAATTGTGTAAGGCTTTTCTTAGGGGTGCCTTCTTACTGAGACCCCCCCCCCATAAAAGATCCCACTCCTTCTTGGGACTCAACCATGATCTTACAAGCCCTTGTTCATACCCCTTTTGAACCCTCAGCCAGGGTTGATTTAAAATATCTTTCTTGTAAGACTGCGTTTTTGGTAGCTATTACTTCAGCTAGAAGAGTATCTGAATTGCAAACAGTGTCATCCAAACCACCATGCTTGATTTCTCCTAAAGCTATAGTGACTTTGTGTACCAATCGTTCCTTCTTACACAAAGTTGCTTCTGAAAACATCAGTCAAGTCATTAAACCCACCAGTATTCTTTCCAAATTTCCAGAATAAAGGTGAGTACACTCCTCGTCTTCTAAATGTTCATAGACAATTGCATTCATATGTAGATAGGACAAAACCTTTCAGAAAATCAGACCAGCTTTTTGTCTCCTTCTCTAATGTTAGAAGGGGTAGGCCAGTTTCCAAAACCACACTAGCTAAATGGACAACAGATTGCATTTCTTATGTATATTCTTCCAAAGTTATGACACTTCCTAAACATCTGAAAGCTTGGTCCACCAGATCAGTGTCTACATCTCAAGCCTTCTGGTCCAGAGTTTCTATTGATAACATTTGTGCAGCTTTTTCTTGGTCGAAGTCTCATACCTTTATTTCACATTACAAGCTGGATATCATTTCCTTACAGACACAGGATGCAAGGTTTGATTCTCACATGGCGTAACTGGCTAGGCTTAAAAATAGCCCACAAAAGGCAGTTAGCCTAGTACTAACCTATGAATCTATGAATTTCTAGAAATATAGCTGTTTTTGGTTCTGCTGTGCTCAAGAACATCCTTCCATGAGGGTCACCCAAGGATATTGTAGCTGGCGGCTCTGTCCCACAGGTTGAGGAACAAATGAAAATGGCAACATCAGATAAAGAAGTTTATGTACTCGCCATAACGTGCCATTTGTGTTGTCCATTTTTATTCTTCCTCAACCTTCCCCCTGTCCATGATTATGAGAGACCTGATGAATATGCCTGTAGTGTCATAGCACTGTTTGAGCTCCTGAAATTTTATGCTGTCACTGTCATTTGTTCATAAGATATTATATACGTAATGTATACATATGTACAGACACACACACACACACATATATATATATATATACATACATATATATATATATATATATATATATATATATATATATATATATATATATATATAATTAGAGATATACTGTAAATATGTTGGCAGCAAACTTGATCTGAGGTATTCTGGGGGAATGAGGCATTATGGTTAAGGGAGAAGCTCGAGAATCCGATCCTAGAGCTATGGAAAGTGGCCGAGTCATATCCACAGAGTGGATCCGAACCCACAGGTTGAGGAAGAATGAAAATGGACAACACAGATGGAATGTTATGGTGAGTACATAACTTCTTCTTTTTTTATTAGACTAAGGGGAGGGCCTTCCTAATAACGTTCTTGCTAGTATGAACAGATTTGATAAGAATAGGAGGAACTTCTGAAGTTTATGTAGGGAAGACAGTTCAACTGCCACTGGCTTAAAAAGCTCAATGGGGACAGGGTTGGCATACTGAAGAAAATCCAGAATGGTCACAAAGCAGCTGTATAGGGCAGCTCACACAGATTAAACCTTGTCCATTTCTGCTTAATTTAAAAGTGCTGCTTCTCAGTTCCTGCCACAGTTTTTGGTAAAGTTAATCCAGCTTCAGTTTAGAAATGTAACAAATGTTTTAACTTTTGTAAAGCTCTAAAAAAAAATTAAAGTAAAACAACACATTGAAAGTAAAGCCAGCCAACTGCAATAAAACATGATCAAAAGACAAGTAAAAAAAAATGTACGTATGCAAACTATAAACCAAGAAAATTAGAATCCTCCCAGCAAATTAGGTAGTTTCTAGTTTAATAGACAGTTAAAGTATCTGATGATACTCTGTAAGTATAAAAGTGTCCAGTATCAAAGCCAAACTACAAGTCTTTGCAGACCTGTAATAAATACTTCAGGTCAGTGTGGCATACAAGCAGTCAGTGTAAGGACTTTCTCGTTGTCTATCCTTTAAAATGATTTGCCAATGATTCTGTGTACATTGTGGCATTTGGTGAATCAAGACTCGGAATGTATTTTCCTGTTTGCCTTTATTTTTAGGTCCACTTTTTATTAAAAATCTTTGTAAATTTTTTTTTTTTTATTAAACTGTGACCCAAAAATTTAGTTTCTTCAGTTGTGACATTACCTTGGGTTAACATCTGGCATGAATGGGGCACCTTTGTGCATGCATAGTGGTGTGCCCATTGAAGTTTATGGATGTAACAGATGTTGCTCTATGCTAATGTCACTGAGGTTAAACTTCCTTGCTTTTTCTTGGTGACATCAGTGCAAGAAAACCACGTTTATTAAAATTATTTTGATCTTTATATATGACAGATGACAGAAGTGTTCTGAGGTGGGGAAAGTATTGTTCGGCAGTTTATGCACTGCATGCTGTGGTGCTAAGGTAAGTGATTTGCCAAAGTTCAAAAGCTTTAAATTTAAAGCCTTATCCTGAATCATTATACCTGCTACAATCTATAACTGCAGTAAACAAAGGTATATTGTGCTGCTTTGATTACCATATTCCTAGTAAAAAATATCAATCTGAAAGAGAGGATTGAGGGTGTGGCTTTAGACCAGAAAGACTTAGTTTTAGCTGAAAGTAGGTGTGTTGGGAGAAAGCTTTGAAATTTTGAAGATGTGTGCAGAACCTCAGAGTTATGTCCATGATGTCTACTCTGTCTCTGAATTGAACAATATGTAAAATAGCTTTAAAAAACTGGTCAGCTGAAAAGTTATAGAGGGAATATGCACTGACCTGACAGTGAATTTCAAGAACACAAAAGACTAGTCCGATATTGTACAATGTGAGGTGCAAGATGAGAACAAAATAGATCGCTTGCCTTCTGTGTGGTAACAGCAGGAAACCTTTCCCCTTTTACTTAACAGGATTTTTTGATTGAAGGCTTCTTGGACCCTTTTAAAAACAGAAAACAAATTCTTAGGAAGTAACTGATCATTAGGTTTTAACCGGAAATTGTCCTGATTGCAAGTCTGAGGGATTTAAGAGAAATGGAAGACTCAATCATGCTGTTTCAGTAACATGAGTCATTAGAAGAAACATTTGATTTTTCACTGTTCTGTAACAAGGGTAACTTAAGCTGTCCCATTCAATAGGAGCTAGTATAATTGGAACTCTTTTCTACATTTTTGGATTTGGAACTTTTCTGCAGGAAAGGAATTGGAAGGAGTAATGTACACAGTTAGGGTCCATTCTGTAATCAAAACATCTGTAGCTAAAGCTTTGTGATGAGGATGATTCGAAGTCACCCCACCCCCACCCCAGCTAGGGTCAAACAAAAAAAAACTCCTCCAAAGCTGATTACAACCTCCTGAGGGAAAGTCTAAACACCTCCAGAGTCCCCTCTCTTTCCATAGGAACTGGCACATATGTCCAAACCCTACACCAAAGTAATATATAAGCATTTATATAGATGCATGGAATCAGGAATACCTGACAAGACAATCGTCCTGCTCAATGAAGAATAAACCAGTCTGGTGGACATCTGCAATAAATAAACTCTATAATAAAAGGAAAAAAATTGCTGTCCAGGACCAAGAAGGAGCAAGTGCGTAATTGGAAGCAATCTCTCCTTAGCCTGGACAAGCAAATAAGACCACTAATGAAATCCTCCGAAGCAAACTTTGAGTCCAAACTGGCCACATCTGTTAAAGACAATCATAAGGGCTTCTTCACATGTTTTTGCAATCTCAAAGGAAGCACTCAGATCTGCTCAAAACTTATGGTCAAGGACACCACATACACAAACACCATAGGTATAGCCAACCTGCTGCCTCAGATTCAGTGAAAACTTCACCCCTCTGCCCCCCATCAGTAAATCAGGACAACCTAGCACCAGCTCCCCCCCCCCCCTTTATCTCTAAGGAGCAAGTCATCCCTGCCCTCTCAAAGGCAAAAACTACAGCCTCCATAGGACCCGATAGCATCCCAGGCTGCTACATGAACTCGGGCAGGAACTTGCAGCATCATTAGGCACCCTATTTAGTCAAAGCGTGAGTACTGGCTTCATCCCAGCCAAGTGAGGGACAACCACTGTCCTCCATTTGCACAAAGGTGGAGTGTCCACCGATCCAGGAAATTGTAGACCCATCAGCCCAACTAGGCTGATCTGCAAGGCCATGGAATGGATTCTCATGGACCTCTTTAACAAGGGCATTGGCAACCTCCAAACACTCGATCCCACACAGTTTGGTTTTGTCAAGGGGAGGTCATGCCTGTTAAATTTGGTCGACTTCTTTGAGACAGTCACCAAACCCATGGATGAGGGGAAGACTGTGCACACCGCCTACCGTCACCTGGCCAAAGCCTTTGATAGTGATGTGCTTCGTGTTTCACTGTTGCAGTCATTACATTCGGGTTATCTGCTTACAGGTAGCCCTCACTCAGCCTGATTAACAAAGTCTTGGGTCTTGCTTCAGTTGCTGTCCCTTCTTCCATGATGTCAGGTCATCAGCGGTATAAAACATGCAGCCGACGCCATTAGATCAATCTTTTTTGCCGTGCGATGCCCGAAGCAGAAGCAGTTCGCAAGTGGCGGTCGGCCGACTCCTGAAAATTTCGTTTTAGAGTTTCAGAACCGAAGTCTTCAACTAAAGCTAAGTACCCCATTTGGGAAACTTTTTCTTGCTCCTTACCGATGTCAGTAAAAGTTAATAATTGCATTACTTGTGGAAAGCAAATACCTCATAAAGATTTTCATCCGTACTGTACTCCTTGCCTAGGCCCTGACCACCATGTACCTTGCTGTCTGTTTTGTGCTTTATTTAATCAGCGCACTATCCGTCGTCTGTATATTTTCGCCTCTAAATATTTTGGTTCTCGGTTTAATTATCCAGAAATGTCGTCAGTTAGCCATCCGTCTACTGTGATTCTGAAAAAACGCAAAGATAAAGACTGAGACAGGCCGCCGAGGTCCAAAACTGCCAACGACGCTTCTCCTAAGCCAGTCACCAGTTTGCCGGTACTCAGTGAGGCACTTTCGCAGCTCCTGATACCTGCTACTTCTGATTCGCAGGTCTCTACTGAGACCCATTCGGAGTCCAGTATGCCCAGAGATGCTTCAACTATGGAACCCGCGGATGTCTCTACCTTTGATGGGTCCGGAGCCGCTGTGCAGTCACCGGCTTCTGAGGGTGTATTCAGGTCTACGGACTTGCATATTAAACATACGTCTCCTTCTTTACTTAGGCCTAAATCTCGATCCATGCCTAAAAAACAATGCCCAGGCCACATGCTCAGGCCTCTATGCCTAAAAAACAAACGATAAGAATGGCTGAAGATCTAATAACTATAATCAGGGGTAGCCACCCCCCCCCCCTTCTAAGAGGCCTAGGACTGAAGTTGATTATGAATCTTCTGATCAGGAGTCTGTTTTTTCTGATTCTTCTGATGATCTGGATTTGACCTTATCTACTTATGAAGTTTCTGATGCAGAGGACTCCATTGTCTCTGCTTCCCCTCCTGAGGATTTTTCTTTTGGAGAAACCTTACATACTCTAAGGGAGCATTTTCACTGGGAAAGCCAGGATTTTTCTGATTCAAAAAAGAGGCTTGGGGATTTCCTTCTCCTACCTCAGATAGGCCTTTAGCTATTCCTCCTGTACTAGACATTGTTAATGATGCTTTTTCGGAATCTAGTTTGGCCCCTGATTCCTTGCCTCCTCCCAGAAAACCTGACAGATACTACAGGGTCCCGAGTCCCACAAGTTCCTTTTTAAAAATCCTATTGCAGATCCAGAGACTATTTCACAGGGGCCCAAGGGCATTAAGGCTTCTACTGCTAAAAATCCTCCCCCTTCTGATAGACTCCAGGGCGCTGGATAGATGGGGTAAGAAGGTTTACACTTCTGCAACCTTGGCCATTAGGGCTTTAAACTGCCAGTTTCATATGTTAAAGTATCAGCAACATGTTATTGGGCTGCTTAAACAGAAAATTATGTTGATTCCTGACTGTGTGGAAAATAAAGAATTACAGAATTTAATGCATTCTGCTGAACAAGTTGGAAAACATACTTTGCAATGTGGTTTTGATTCATTAGAGGCCTCTTGCAGGGCTGTTGTTACTGGGTCTGTGCTCAGAAGGCATGCTTGGCTTGAGGAGCAATCTTTGCCTGATCATGTTAAAGCTAAATTGTTGGATGCTCCTTTAAATCAGGACCACCTGTTTGGCAACAAGGCTGAGGAAGTTCTTAAAAGATGGAAGATAAAGCTAAATCTATGCAAACTATTAAAGATTTTTTACTAGTTCAGCCTCCTAGATTTAGTAGGCACTGTCCCTCTAAGAATTGGTCCTTTCCAGCCCCTTCCAGGTCTTCTCAAGCCAAACCCAGACACAGCAAAAACCTCAGATTTCAGTCCCAGGGGACACACAGAACTAAGCAGTGGGGGGGGCTCCACTTCCAAATCTGGGAATAATAAGACTCTGCCCTATGGTAAACTGTCTCAATGACTTCCTTTTAAAATTTCCAAGCACTTATCAACTGACTGCACCTTTGGTGGTGGTGGGGGGGTTGCTCTTCATGCAAAGAATTGGGAACTCATTACCCAGGACAAATGGGTTTTAAATATAGTGTCCCAGTGATACCAATTTCACTTCGACACGTTGCCAGCACCAAGCGGGTGGCCGGACCTACCCCCAGATCAGTGGGCAGAGGCCCAAAAACAAGTTCTTTCTCTCTTAAGCATGGGGGCTATTCAACTGGTACCAGAAGAGGAAAAGGGATAAGGTTTCTACTCAAGACTTTTCCTGGTACCCAGAAAAGACTGGCGTCCTATCCTGGACCTGTCTACTCTAAACACCTTTTTGGAGATTCCAAAATTCAAGATGCTGACTCTTCACCAGTTACTTCCTATGCTAGGCAAAGATGCCTGGTTGGCAACACTAGATTTAAAACAAGCATACCTGCACATCCCAATCAGGGAATCTTGCAGAAGATACCTACGCTTCAAAGCAGGCTACACGCACTATCAGTTCTCTGCACTGCCCTTTCGCTTATCTACTGGGCCCAGGGTATTTAGCTCCAGTTATTGCATTTTGCAGGCAAAGAAATATTCAAATATACCCATACCTGGACAGTTGTCTAATTCAGGCAGAAAGCCAGGACATACTTTTGAATCATCTGGCCTTTGTACAAAGGGTTCTAAATTGTTTGGGGTACACCATAAACGAAAAGAAATCATACCTGGTACCCTGTCAACAAATTATATTCTTTGGGGCAAGCTTGAGTACAACTTCCCAGATGGCTTGCCTCATGCCAGAGAAATAAATACATTTGACAACCTACTTCAAACAAGTGGCCACAAAAACCCTGCTATCTGCAAGACAAATACTGCAAGCCTTGGGGTCATGGCCTCCTACATTCTTCTAATTCCATATGCAAGACTGGGCGGCACAGTGGTGCAGCGGTTAACGTTGTCGCCTCACAGCAAGAGGTTCTCCGGTTCGATTCTCAGCTGGGGTGCCTTCTGTGTGGAGTTTGCATGTTCTCCCTGTGTTCGCGTGGGTTTCCTCCGGGTACTCCGGTTTCCTCCCACATTCCAAAGACATGCATCTGGAGCATTTCTCCCCGGGCCTCCGCTGAAAACAGGCTCTGTGGAACCTAGTCGGACATTCCCGGTCAACAAATAATAAATAAAAAATATGAGGAAACTACAGTGGTGTCTAAAAAGCTTATGGTGTCAACATTCTCAAGACAAGACCTGGAAACAATTATTCCAATGGCTCATAAGGGCAATTAGCCTAGTATGAACCTATATATTGGGGTAGAAGGTTGGTGTAATGGTTAAGGTGTTTACCTTACTGTCACAAGGTGCAGGGGTTGATTCTCACATGAGAAGGCTTAAAAGAAAATGGCCCACAAGGGCAGTTAGTCTAATTCTGGCCCCAGGGCCGATAGGTATAGGTTTATAGGTAGGTACTAGGCTATCTATATCAAACAAAGCTCCTCATTAGCATTCTACAAGAAAAATCTTGATGATTGGATGGGAAATAGGAAATTCACCCTGGGGATCACCTCTGTGGCTCTGCTCGACAGTGGCACAGGAAAATAATTTTCTTGGGTGGCCAAAGCCAAGGTACCTTTTTGGCTGGGCTTGTATAGGCCCCAGGGCCTATAGGTTCATAGGTAGGTGCTAGGCTATCATACCTTGCCTACACCAAGAGTTCCTTTGGTGGGCAGAGGCCTGCCACCAAAACAAGGAACTACCTTTCATACCACCCCCTGCCACCCAAACCCTAACAACAGACACATCAGACTGTGCATGGGGGGCTCACCTGGCAGGGAAGTGCCTTCAGGGCAAATGGAACCCAAGTCAAATGCACGTGCATATCAATCAAAAAGAAATGTTAGCTGTACAGAATGCTCTGACAGCCTTCAAGGACCACATTCTTCCAGGACAGCTAATGGTAAAGACGGACAGCACCACCGTTATGTGGTACATAAACAAGCAGGGGGGTACACATTCTTACCCCCTCTGCAGACTAGCCATGGCATTGTAGAACACAGCCTTGAGCTACCAAGTGCACCTACAAGCTCAGTTCCAGCCAGGAAAATTAAATACACTGGCAGATGGACTAAGCAGAAACCTCATGGACACGAGTGGAAACTGGAACCAAGGATTTTCAACATGTTGACAAGAAAATGGGGGAACCCAGGTATAGACCTGTTTGCCTCTCCTCAGAACTACCAATTGGACAAATTTTGCACAAGGACTCCCCACAAACAAGCCTGGAAAGTGGATGCTCTGTCCTTCAGCAGGAAAACCTATCAGTCTATGCCTTCCCCCTCTGCCTCTGCTCTCCAAAGTACTACTAAAAATCGAACGGGACAAACCAAGGATGATTTTGATTGCTCCAGACTGGCCTTGCCAACACTGGTACCCCCTCCTGCACAGTGTGTCACGGTTATCTCCATGGCACCTGCCTCAGACTCCTTCCTTGTCGTCTCAGCAGGAGAACCAGATTCTGCACACTCCACTTCTAACACTGAACCTTGCAGCCTGGCTAATTACGTAATCTCTCCTTTACCATTCCTCAGCAAGCCTGTGATGGATATCATTTTAGAGACAAGGAGGCCTAGTACTAGAAAGTCTTGCTGAAAAATGGAAAAGATTCTGTGCCTGGAACCAGTCTCAAGGGATGAGCACAGTAGCGCCCAATTTACCTCAGATTTTACAATACTTAACTGAGATGCTTCATAAGGGCCTGTCTTTTTCCTCCATTAAAATCCACACCTCAGCCATTTCAGCTCATTATAACACAGAACCTCCCCTCTTCTCTCATCCACTGCTCAAGCAGTTCCTCAAAGGGCCAAAAATTTGAGACCACCCAGGAGAGCTCCAACCCCAGCCTGGGACCTTAACTTTGTTTTGGAGAAACTCACTCTACCTCCTTTCGAGCCAGCTGCTACTGCAGACTTAACATTTCTTTCCTGGAAAACAGCTTTCCTTTTAGCAATCACTTCAGCTAAAAGGGTATCTGAATTACAGGCCCTTATGGCAGTGGAGCCTTTCATCATCTTTCATGCGGACAGGGTGTCCCTCAGAACCAATCCATCCTTCATGCCCAAGGTGGTATTCAGTGTGGCTCTTAATCAGTCCATTCATTTGCCAACTTTCTTTCCCAGTCTACAGAATAAAGGGGAACAAATACTGCATTCCTTAGATGTGCACAGACAACTTAGATTCTACTTGGACAGGACTAAACCTCAAAGGAGATCTGAACAACTGCTGGTGGCATTTGCTGCAGGGGCAGAGGGGAAGGCTGTTTCAAAGCAAACCATTTCTAAATGGATAAGACATTGCATTCATTTCTGCTAGAAGCAGCATGGAAAACCAATCCCCCAGGGGATCAGTCCTCACTCCACCAGGGCTGCATCTACCTCTACAGCCTTTCTCAAAGACGTCCCTACCAGGGACATCCTAGAAGCTGCGACCTGGAGTTCTGTACATACTTTCATCAAGCATTATCATTTGCCAATTTTCTTTAAATCCAGAGCTGGTTTTGCCACTGCAGTCTTGCAGGGCCTTATAGCTGACCCTAATGCTTTCTAAATTCCTCCTCCCAACCATAGCTTTGGGAATCTACCCAAATGTAATGACTGCAACAGTGAAACACGAAGAACATAGTACAGTTATGTACACTTACCATAAATGATATTAGTGTATTCATTGTTGCAGTCCTGGTTACCCTCCCTCCAGCCCCCTAACTTCTTTTGGCTATACCTCTACTTTCCTTTACTATGCTTAAAAGCCTTTTTGGTGTATTTGCTTTTTTGTTGGAGGTATATCTTTGTGCTTTTATATTTGCTTCCCATTGGGGGGGGCACCTGACATCTGGGGCAAGAAAAACTGATGTAATGGCGTCGGCTGCATGTTTTATACCCCTGACGACCTGACGTCATGGAAGAAGGGACAATAACCGATGCAGGACCTAAGAATCTGTTAATCAGGCCGACTGAGGGCTACCTGCAAGCAGATAACCCGAATGTAATAACTGCAAGAGTGAATACACTCGAACATCTACATTTATGGTAAGTGTACAAAACTGTACTTTTCCCACTTAGGTATAATAGATAAACTCTCTCAACCTAGGCAGCAGTCTGTATGTTACTAGATGGGTAGCAAACCAGCTCGCTGATGGACCCCACCTAGTCAAAATAAGGGAAACCACCTCAAGCAGTAGACCCATAACGAGCACTGTACCCCAGGGATCAGTCTTGGGGCCTCTCTTGTGTGGGATATACTTTTCTGAGGTGCAGGCCAAAACCAATGGGCTATGTCTGACCAAGTTTGTAGATGACTGCAAGCTGGGTGCTGTCATTAATTCCCCTCGTTATGTGGATATCATCCAAGAGAGTTTCACCCAAACAAATGACAGGTGCCAGAAACATGCCCTCAAACTGAAAAAAAAATGCATCATCATCCGCTTTGGGTAGAGTGACGTCCCCACAAATTATCACATTAATAGCAAGGTCCTAAGCACGCAGTCAGTTGTGAGGGACTTGGGCACCCAGGTTGATAGTAAACTGACTTTTGACCACCATATTGCCTCTTGACCACCATATTGCCTCCGTTGTACGGAAAGTTTTCTACATGACCCACCTTATTAGTAAGGGTATCTCATCCATGAACAAGGAGGTCATAACTTCCCTGTATTCTTCCCATTACAGTTCCCCTTTCGGCATGTACCTCACAAAGCACATGCAGCAGGTGGAGAGACCACAGATGTTCCTCACCAGGAGAATCCAGGGCCTCAAACATCTACCCTATACAGGCTAAAAGCCCTGTCCCTCAGTCTCGTACAGACTCCTAGGAGGTGACCTCTGGCTGGCATACAAAGCAGTCTCAGACCCCTTGATGGGACTACTGCATATCTGCAAGTCAAGCTCCACTCTAGTAGCCCACAGACGTGCAATCTCAACCTGGTCTGTGGCACCAATAGGACTTGTTGATGGCTCAGATTTGTGTCCCAGAAACTCCCCCTTCTGTAGAATAGACTCCCTCTCTAAGTCAAAAAGAGTACCTCATTAACCCTTTTTAAGCGCTACCTGGATAACTGGATGAGGAACAAAAAATACATCCCTGGGATTCCACCTGTGTCCCTGCTGGGTGCTGACTTGTCAGAGCATGGGCTAAATTCTTGACTAGGCCTGTAAGGGCCAATAGCCTATTAATTTCCTGTGATTGCTGTAAAAATAAGTAACTGTTCATTTTTGGCGGCACATTTTCAGTCTTAACATAGGCCATTCCAAAAGCTGAGAAGAGAGTGTGTGTGTGTGTGTGTGTGTGTGTGTGTGTGTGTGTGTGTGTGTGTGTGTGTGTGTGTGTGTGTGTGTGTGTGTGTGTGTGTGTGTGTGTGTGTGTGTGTTGGTCTGGTTTGCTGAATTCCCATTCATGGGGTCAAATAACTTTCTGTCCCTTAAGGAAATATTTTTAGAGATGTCAGCTAAAAATGGGATAAAGACAGATTGGACAAATAAAAGTAGAAGGTGGGGGCATGTTCTCAAATGATCTTTGATAACCTGCTTAACCGATAGGGAAGAGCCCTTCATGAAGTGCCAGGTATCGTATCACTTTTGGATTGTCTGTGGAAATGTAAAATACAAATTGGTTTCCTAGCTGGTAGATTAAATGTTTAAAAGTTGATGCCATACAAACCTTTCCTGCATGTAAACAGGATTTTTTTAACTGAGGAGTGATCGGTGCCCCAGGATTTTTGGTTTAAGAAAACAGTCTTTACAAGCTAAGCCCAAAGTATCTGTTGATAGCAGTTGTGGTCTTTGAAAATGTTCTCTGTAGTAGACAGCATTTTCTGAACTGAAATAAGTAATTGTACACATTCACTGGGTGACACCTGGAACACATCAACTATCTTTTCTCATCATGTAGGAACAGCAGCTGTTAGACAGCCATCCACATTTCTAAGGTTCTCAATTCATCTCCGCTCAACAGCATATACTAAGGACCCACGTGCAGCAAAGGCTTTTTTTCCAGATTCTTTCTGGCTTCCATAAAAGTATAAAAGGTTCCACATCTAGGTTTGTCAAGTCTACATAAAACCTCCATGTTTTCTCATAAACCCAAGTACAGAGTGTTGACTTTGAAGTCTCTCCTGTCATTGCTTCCCCAGTAGGTATGGATAGATACCCTTAAATCTACACTAAAGATGTCCCTGTAGAATCCTGACTCTGATTCCCCAAGATTCACGAGTTACCATAGGAATTTTTGAGCATTACTTTTTGGTTTAATATATTTTTCTTATTAGGCAGCTGTGGACACTTGCTTTTTTGTTTTAGCATTGAAATTCCCTTTTGTGAAACTGATACATGGTATTGGGTGAATTAGAATGGTTGAGAATATGAACCCCTGAGTTTTGAAAAAGACCCTGGCTGGCATTAAGAGTATGAGATTGACCCATCAAAAGAAATGTATACTTCATCTCTCTTTTGTCTTGTTAAAGAAAGTTAAAACAGTCTTTGAAAGATTTAATTCTTGGTCTCACCCAAAAATATTTTACCTTGGAGAATTGTAATTCAGACTTTTCTAGGCTGAAAGTCAACCATAGACTGTGGTAAAAGCCAGGCTGTCAATACAGTCTAATAAGCCTGCCTGTGTAAGTTGCTGAATTGGTGATAAAATGAATGCTTTGGGATCCATGTGAGAAAGCGTTTAGTAAAGACTCTGGGAACTAGAAACAGGGATTCTAAATCACAAAAATTCCCTTTGTTTTTTGTTGTTTTTCATAGAAACTCGCAGGTATGCATTCCATAGAAGCCAGGATCACCATCTATATTTGCTGGGGAAGCCGTGAAAGCAGAAACTTTAAAGTCAACATCTTGTACCTTAGGCTTGACAAATGTAGAAATACTACCATGATGTTCTTCATCTCACATTGCTGCAGTCCTAACACTTGGGTAGTCCGCTGTCCCAGTTGGCCCGAATACCAAAGTATAAGGCTGACGTCGGTCAAGGCGCATTAGTCTGACGTCAGGACACAAATGCGCATGACCGACGTCATATCCTCAGTCTTTTTTGCCGCATGGTCCGATGCAGAAGCAGCGTTGCAAGTGCAGGTTGGCGTTCTGAGATTTTCCGAAGTCGGAGTTTCAGACCGAATCAAAGTTGGCTAAGTACCCCGTTGGGGAATATTTTGGTTTTTTCTTGCCTCAGTATTTTACCGGATGTCAGAAAAAGTGAATAACTGTATTTCTTGTGGGAAACAGATACCTCATAGGGATTACCATACCTTGTGTATACCTTGTTTAGGGCCTGAGCACGACGTTGTTGGCTGTCGCTCTTGTGCTAGATTTAACAAACGCACTATAAAGAGAAGATTAGATTGTGCCAGGTTAGTTTTTGGGAAGCGGTGTAATTATAAAATGCCGTCGGATGCTCCGACGCCCGCTTCGTCTAAAAAGCGCAAGGACAAAGCAGCAAAGCCTAGGTTGGAAGAACCGTCCGTCCCGGACGCCGGTTCTTTAGAGGGCTCGGTGGAGCCGGAGGTTCAGCCAGAAGTTTCTTTGGAATCCCAGGGAGAGACTTTATTATTACAAGATGTGACCTCTCAGGAGGTAGGCCAGGCTGAAGGGGCTTCTCAGGTAGCTGTTCTCCCCTCCCTTCCTAAGGTGGTTAGGCCCTCCCCTTCTGTTTCCAAGGCTTCTCCCAGGGGCAGGCCAGGTTTTGTTTCAGGTGTTACCCCTAGTTCTTCAGGGTCTGTGCCTAAGAAGCATATGCTTAAGATGGCAGAAGATTTGATTACAATGATTAGAGGTTCTATGCCCCCTCCTGATAAGAGGCCTAGGGTGGAACCTGAGCTTGGGAGTTTTGAGCAGGGTTCGGATGCTTCTGAGTCTTTGGCTGAAGACTTGCAGGAGTATTCTCCTTACTCTGATTCTGATGTAGATGATTCTACTCCTTCTGCTTCTCCTCCTGAGGATTTTTCTTTTTCAGAGACTCTTCATTCCATGAGGGAGCATTTTAAATGGGAAGGTCAGGATTTCTCTGATTCCAGGAAAAGGCTTAGGGAATTTCTGTTTCTACCCCAGCATAGGCCTTTAGCTATACCTCCTGTTCTGGATGTGGTGGAAGATGTTTTTGCAGAGGCTTCTCTGAACCCTGATTCTTTGCCTCCTGCTCCAGTTAAACCGGATAGGTATTATAGGGTGCCTGAAGCTCATAAGTATCTTTTTAAGAGTCCTAGGGCAGACCCAGAAACTGTTTCTCAGGGGCCTAAAGGTGTTAAGGCTTCTGTTGTTAAAAATCCTGTTCCTCCAGATAAAGAGGCAAGGGCTTTGGATAGATGGGGAAAGAAAGTGTATACTTCTTCCACTTTAGCCATGAGGGCTTTGAATTGCCAGTTTCACATGTTGAAATTCCAAAATTATCTCCTTTCGCAATTAAAGTCTAAGGTAGATGCTCTGGCGGAAGGTATTGAGTGTAAAGAGTTGCAGGATTTAGTTCATGTTTCTGAACAGGTGGGTAAGCATTCTTTGCAATGTGGTTTTGATGCTGTACAGGCCTCTTCGAGGGTGGCTGCCACCGGTTCTGTTCTTCGCAGGCACGCCTGGCTGAGGGATCAGAATTTAGCTGAGCATGTTAAGACAAGGATTTTAGATGCTCCTTTACAATCTGATGTGTTGTTTGGTTCGCCTGTGGAAGCAGTTCTAAAGAAAATGGAAGACAAGGCTAAGTCTATGCAGACTGTTAAAGATTTTTGCAGGTTCAGCCTCCAAGTTTAGTAGAAATTGGCCTACCAAGGGGTGGACATATCCTGCTTATGATTCCCAGTCTAGGGGTAGGTCTAGACGTGGTAGGGGCAGAGCTCAAGGTTCTTTTAGGCCTAGAACAGGGAGTTCACCTGCTCAGTCTTCTGGTGAGGGCAGGGGTCAGTCCTTTCGTAAACAGACCCAATGACCTGCCTTTTCAGCTGCCAGAATCTTCTCGTCTGGCAGCACCTTTGGGAGGAAGGTTGGCACTTTTCAAAGAAAATTGGAGTTTAATTACCCAAGACAGATGGGTATTGGATATCATTCACCAAGGTTACAGGTTTTATTTCCATACCTTGCCTCCTTTCAAAGGCATGCCAGACATTCCTCCTCAACAAAGAAAAGAGGCTCACAAGCAAATTTCTCTGTTACTCCAAATAGGGGCCATTCAGCCGGTTCCTGTATCAGAAAGGGGCCTAGGATTTTATTCACGCCTGTTCCTAGTACCAAAAAAGGGGAACACGTGGAGACCAATTTTGGATTTATCTATCCTCAACACTTATCTGGACATTCCCAAGTTCAAAATGTTGACGTTGCAGCAGCTTTTACCTCTGCTAGGCAAAGATCACTGGATGGTAACTTTGGATCTCAAGGAAGCTTACCTTCATGTTCCTATCACACTAATTTGCAGGAAGTATCTGCGTTTTCGAGCTGGGAATTCTCATTATCAGTTCTCTGCATTGCCCTTTGGCTTATCTACTGCTCCCAGGGTATTCACGAAGGTTCTGGCTCCAGTGATAGCTTTCTTCAGGCTAAAAGGAATACAAATCTATCCTTATCTGGACGACTGCCTGATTCTGGCTCAAGAGAAGGACGAGCTTCTTCATCATTTGGAATATGTCATAGCAGTGCTAAGATGCCTGGGGTATTCTGTGAACGAAATAAAGTCCAGTCTAGTACCCTCTCAAGACATGTGCTTTCTGGGTGTGAGACTGAATACAGCAACCCAGATGGCCTTTTTAACCCCGGACAAACAAAAGAATCTTTCCCTTTACTTCCGTCAACTATCTCACCAGTCCGGGCTGACTGCAAGGACAGTCCTTCAAGCCTTAGGGTTCATGGCATCTTGTATTCTGGTGCTTCCCAATGCCAAACTGCATATGAGGAAGCTGCAATGGTATCTCAAAAATGTATGGACACAGCACTGCCAGGATTTGGACACTGTCATTCAAATAATACCTTGCATTCAACAGGAATTTTTGTGGTGGGCTCAGGAATGTCACCTAAACAAGGGACTCTCTGTGACCCGGCCAGAGGCGAGTCAGATTCTAACGACAGATGCCTCAGACACAGCTTGGGGAGCTCATCTGAATGGAAAGTGGATACAAGACAAGTGGCCTGCCAGACTGCAACATCTACATATCAACATGAAGGAGATGTTAGCAGTCCAGTTTGCATTAATGGCTTTCAAGGATTTACTTCTTCCAGGGCAGGTGTTGATTCTAACAGACAACACAACTGTCATGTGGTACATCAACAAACAAGGGGGAACACATTCTTATCCTCTATGCAGGCAAGCAATGATTTTGTGGGAGACTGCGCTAAGCTTGCAACTAAATCTTCAAGCAAGGTTTCTGCCGGGAGCACAGAACTCCTTAGCAGATGTGTTAAGCAGGCAAATCATGGATCCCCACGAGTGGAAATTGGATCCTCATGTATTTCGGAAATTGACAGTGTCATGGGGAACTCCAGACATAGATCTGTTCGCTTCTCCACTAAACCACCAGCTGCCAAAGTTTTGCACGAAAAGGTTTCATCAAACAGCTTGGAAAGTGGATGCTCTGTCTTTCAGTTGGAAAAATCTTCATGTGTATGCCTTTCCACCTCTGCCTCTCCTCCCAAAGGTGCTCCTAAAGGTCAGGCAAGACAAACCAAGGATGATCTTAATAGCTCCAGATTGGCCTCGGCAGCACTGGTACCCATTACTGAGGAGTCTGGTAAGGAAGCCTCCATGGCCTTTACCTTTGATTCCACACCTGTTGTCTCAGAAGGACGGTCATCTACTCATCTACTCAATGTCAAGCTTCACTCTCTTCATCTAACAGCCTGGCATATTCTGTTTTGAACCACAGCAGGTCTCAACTTCCTCAACAAGTTTTGAATGTGATTATGGAAGCCAGAAGACCTAGTACAAGGAAAGTGTATGCAGAAAAATGGAAGAGATTTTTATTTTGGAGTGCAGCAAAGGATTTGGATGTTTCTGAGCCTAATTTGAGTGTGGCTCTTCAATATCTTACTGAGTTATTGGACAAAGGTTTGTCTTTCTCTTCCATTAAGATTCATGCTGCAGCAATTTCAGCTCACTATGATTGTGACCCACCATTGTTTTCTCATCCTTTGTTCAAGCAATTTCTTAGAGGGGCAAAGAATATAAGACCCCCACGTAGAGCTCCTACACCTGCTTGGGACCTCAATTTTGTGTTGGAGAAACTCACTCTACAACCTTTTGAGCCTGCAGCTACTGCTGAATTGAAATATTTGTCATGGAAGACTGCTTTTTTGTTGGCCATTACCTCTGCAAGAAGGGTTTCTGAATTGCAGGCCCTTATGGCGGTTGAGCCTATCTTGATTTTCCATAAGGATAGGGTATCTTTACGTACTAATCCTTCCTTTATGCCTAAAGTGGTTTCTAGTGTGGCTTTAAACCAAACTACTCATTTGCCTACTTTTTATGCAAATCCCCAAAATAAGGGGGAAAAGATTTTGCACACTTTAGATGTACACAGGCAGTTGCGTTATTATTTAAGCAGGACTAAGGATTTTAGGCAGTCTCAGCAGTTGTTTGTTTCTTTTGCTTTGAGTTCTCAGGGCAAGCCTGTGTCAAAACAAACTATTTCTAAGTGGATTGGGTTTTGCATTGCTTTCTGTTATTCCCATCATGGCAAGGAGATTCCAGCTGGGATTAGGCCTCATTCCACTAGGGCTACTGCCACTTCAACAGCATTTCTAAGGGGTGGCAACTAAGGATATTTTGGAGGCAGCTACTTGGAGTTCAGTGCATACTTTCTCTAGGCATTACCACCTTCCTCTCTACTCTAAATCTAGGGCTGGTTTTGCCACTGCTATTTTACAGGGCATGTTGGCAGCTCCTGCTTCTTTATGATTTGCCATCCTCCCTTACCTCTGCTTTGGGATTCTACCCAAGTGTTAGGACTGCAGCAATGTGAGATGAAGAACATAGTACAGTTTTGTACCTACCATAAATGTAGATGTTCAAGATCCACATTGCTGCAGTCCAATTACCCTCCCTCCTTCCCTCTGTGTTTAGGGGTGGTTGTGTGGGTGGGGTTGTACCTTTGTAAATTTGTATATATTGTACATATATTTGGTACAGGGGTGTTTGGTGTGTTGTTGTTTTTTGGTTTTGGCCTTATCTTTTAGGGTCTTCTGACATCTGGGGCAAGAAAAGACTGAGGATATGACGTCGGTCATGCGCATTTGTACCCTGACGTCCTGACGTCAGACTAATGCGCCTTGACCGACGTCAGCCTTATACTTTGGTATTCGGGCCGACTGGGACAGCGGACTACCCAAGTGTTAGGACTGCAGCAATGTGGATCTTCGAACATCTACATTTATGGTAGGTACAAAACTGTACTTTTTGATTCCTTTTGAGAAACATGAGGAATCTGGACTGGAACCCCTTTTCTGAGCATAGATCTGTAGTATCAGATGTTTAGCAAGCATCTGGGAGACTAAAGGAAAGGCTGTTGTAACTGATTGAAGGGATATTTGCAATTGGACTGAGGCTTTTGAAGGGATATTTGCAATTGGACTGAGTCTTTGCATTACAGATTTCATTAAAATAAATACTTTCTAGTGCTGGAGATAGGATGGGGAATAGTAATGTGGAAGGCAGTGGTTTAGCTTGCAAACACTGGAAATCTTGAGAATGAAGTGTGATTTCTAAAACTGCAATTATCTGCTTCGTTATTGGTTGTACTGGGGAGGTAGCAGTCTGAGCAGGATTGATCAAGTATTACTTTCCTTAACAGTTTTTAGTTCATTCTGTGGAATTTCAAGGTATTCCCAGGTAAGATGTGGTCTGTAATCTCATGCCATCAGGTCTTGGCTGTAGACCAGACCTCCTCCTAATGGGCTTTGACTATTGTATATCCCATAGAGGATGCTCAGACCACCTCAGCTGATTCTTGTCACGCCGGAGGAGCAGCAGGTGTACTTTGAGAAGCTCGTGGATTGCCTAACATCTAACTCAGTCACAGTGAGTGAGACTAGCAGCCCTAGAGAAAACCTCATGTTTGTCCCTTGCATCCATACTCATTTCCTGTCGGTCAGTACATAAAGCTTATAACTTTTGGAGAGGATGGTTACAGACTGACTAATAATTTAATTTGAAAGCTTCATTCTTTGTCTGGTCTTGCTTCACCTCAGTAGTCCAAAGCAACTTCTGCAGTAACTGCCATTGCTGTCACTCATCTGCTGCTAAACAGGTCTGGTACCCTCACTTGAAAAAGATCCTAAGATAATTAAATTATTTCACCTAAGGTAACTGCTTACCTTCATCTAAAGAATATCAGTGCACTCACTATTTTACAGAAGAGGACCATGATCTGATTTGGAGGTGTTGAATTTGATCCCACCAGTTTTAAATTCCATTGCAGACTACAGTGCACACCTGAAACACAAGCCAAACATCAACAACTAAGAAAACTGGCTATATCTCAGCTGTCTTATTGTGATGTCCACAAAAATCTTGGATGGTATGAGAGATTAGTCACACCTTTGATGGTTTTTTTCTCCACTTTGAACATATTTGACTTAACACCAAGAGTGTGGCTATGACTGTGTCACTCCACAAATATTGGAACAGCCTTGGCTCTGGGACCTTGTCAACACTGCTTTACCAGAAAACATGATGGCATTCCTGTTTCCCATGTCCCCAAAATGCACGCTTACCATGCTGGCTGAATGACACCTACGGAATACATACATGCAAGGACAGAGTTAAACTACTGTTCCACAGCTAAGGTGTAATCTGGATCATTTCTTCTTTCAGAGGCTTATTTGTCAGACGTCTCCTTTGTAATAACATTTTTCACACCTTCCCAAGGAGGTTGAAGAGCACTAACATTTTAACTGAAAAATCTCCTTTTCTACAGGGAAATGTGAACCACTACCCCATTTTGTCAATCCAAAGATAGTCTTCCTGCATTTTTTACACCATTGAAAAGGCATGTTAACCATGACAGCCTATGCTATGCAGCATCTTCAGCATTTCCAGTCTGATCACATGTATACATGCAGTTTTCAGTTTTATCTCGCAAGAACGTTTTTAATTGCTATTTCGACATCATCTGCAGAAATGGATGCAGTCGTACCAAATAACTGTGGTACAGCCTTCCCCAAGGAAGAACATGTTGTTTGGGTTCAGGGACTCCTGAAAGTACTCTCCTTCCAGCTAGAGACATTGCATCATGGCTAAAGTTTGTATTAACTTCACTCTGTACACCCTTATCTTGAAAAAAAAAGACCCATTCCAACTCGTAATCTGTGACATTCTGTGGTTTATGGCACACACTGTTTTGGAAGTGGAAAATTAGTGCATGTGGTGCAGAAGCATTTACTAGGCATTTATAAGACATCTTTTCTTTCTTGTTTGGGTTGCTAGGGGATTGTTTAGTCCCTGCCCTGACTATGTGACCCAGATTACCACCAGGTGAAGACCAAGTTTCAGCTTAGTACATCTCTTGATTCATTTATTAAGAATATACAGCTCTGATGACATAATTACAAAGTCAAGTCATTGAACTCTGGCTAAATATGCCATGGAAACAAGTACACGTATAAGCAGCCCTGTATTCAAACATTGTTATGGGTGATCTATGACCTGCATAAAAGTCTAATAATGGTTCACCATTCAGTTTCAGATCATGCAAGGCATCTGTCCCTGTCCACCACAGGAGGCATCTCAATCCTTCCTTTCATAATCATTAGACCCCACAGTTGAGCTACTGAATAATTTGTTTTTTTTCCATAATTAGCACCTCACCCATAATCTCCTAGAAGACTGAATACTCCCAAGTATACGTTAAGTATATTATGTGCAAAAGGTAGACAGTTTTTCCTTCCTGCGTTTTGTCGTTGCATTGAGATAACCCTTTTGTCTTCTGGCATAAATTGTAGCTGTGTAGTACCCAGACAGTGGCATTTGAGTATTCTCATATGCACCTGGAGGTTGTCAGTGGTGACTCCAGAGTAGAAGAGAGCCTAGTCTCAGCTGAGAAGTCTAGTTATAGAACAATGCTGTGTATAAAGTTTGGACCAGCTGTCTGTTTGGTACAAATGTCTGCACATCATTCTCCTTCAGCAGTGAGATGATATTGCATGCCCTAAAAGTAGTCTCCTAATCTGTCCCATTCCTGTCCGCCACTTGACTTGACTGACATTCAGCCTGGACCCTGTGCTTTGCCTTGGGTCAGGATAACTTCTGCAGGCTGAGCATAACCAGACTGCCTACCCTGGATCACCAGGCCACCAGACACTGACTTGCAAATAACACCTTCAATTGTGTCTCCAGGGGTGGTGTCCTGATGTACTTGCTCTGGCAAGATTTTAAGTGAATTCCAGCATCCCCATCATTCTTCATGGGATCACAGTCGTGTGGCAGTGGCGAGGTTTGATTTTTCCATGTGATCTTCATTCAGAGCTGTGTCCTTTAGTGGTGTTATGTTACTGCTAATGTTACTCTTGGCAGATTGGTATAAGAGGAAGGCACAGACAACCGGCAAAATTCATTGTAAAAAAACGACTGACAGACAGAAATGTTCCCTTTATCTGAAAAAGAATTGGAAAAATCAAGAGTATCATGTTCATGCATAAAGAAGGCAGTGTGCAGTTAATATCCTGGGAGAATAAAAAGAAACAGATCCATTGTGACAGTGGTCTCTCTTAATTGTTTGACTAATCAGGAGATAACAACTGAAGAGGAAAGTACGTAAAATTATCTTTATACTAATAAAATTCAGGGGATTAAGCTGTCCATGTTAAGATATATCCTAATCCAGTGCGACAACCCACAGACTTGGATAAATGTGCTTTGGAACTGTGTATTTTTATGCGCTGAAGATGACCCAGTCAAATCATATATCATGCTAATTCTTAATACAAACTGTAGAAGCCTTCTGCTTCATTATTCTCTTGTCCAAACACCATAATCAGCAACATTCTGCCAGTGAACTGTGAGGAGGGACAAGTAAACTCATCAGAAAAATGTTTCCTGTGCTTGAATAAATGAAGAAAAAAAATAAACGTTATAAAGTCATAGGTTGGAGCCCAGGTGCAGTATAATTAACTTTCCCAATTCTGAACAAAAATAATGTAACACTTTTTGTAGGGAACAGTGGTTCATAATGTTTAGAGGTGATAGGTTCCATGTCCAGATGTCCTTTTTGCATACAGGTTTAAACCGACCTGTTCAGAATCGGCTCACTCTGAGTAGATTGTCCGAGAAATCCCTCTGAATGTCACTTAGGACACATTAAAATTTTTTGAATATTTTTGGTAATTGCTAAAAACAGTTAAAAACTTAAGTTTATTTGCCTTTTTTTTTTTTTTTTTTTAATATTTCTGGACTGCCAAAAGCATTGACTTGCTATGGGTTTACTTGAGTTATCAGCAGTTGGAGAAAAAGGAATTTCCCTTTTCATATATTTCTAAAATAGAATTCTAACCTGTACATAAATAGAATGGCAACCTTGCTGTAATTAACTGCACACATCTCAACCTGTTGCCACAAGAAATCTGGATACAGCCTAAAATACTTGGGGAGGGGGGACAAAGGCCCAAACTTGGGGACAGATTTTAAAAATTGTTTTTATAAACTTAGAATGTTGCTAGAATAACAGGATTTGTGATAATTTATTAGCATTAATTTTCTAAAGGATATGAAGTCTGAAATTCAAGTGTTCATCATAATATGACTTCATTCCTCAGTGATTTGACAGAAAACCACAAATTTTATGAGGAACAGACTATAAATTTGAGGCAAAAATCTGGACAGTTGAGGCCTGGCGAACTGCATTGTTTAAAAAGTGCTCAGACCTGGATTTTTTAAGATTTAAAGCCTTGGCATTGAAGCATTAAAGTGCTGTATTCCAAAATATAATGATCCATGTGGAAATAAATGTATCTCATCTGAAAAAGAAAACTGTTTCCCCACATTCAAATTTTTTAAATGTATTCAGAAGTAAGAATGGTACACATTGCTACAACAGTAGCATGTTAAAATTGAACATAATATCCCTAGTGACAACCACAGCAAAGTTATCCCCTAAAGATCATGTGCAAACTGGCAAAACGAAAAGCAGCATTGTCATTCGATTCTACTTTTGTAGAGAGCTTCACTGGTGGCTAGTGACTCTTCTTCTATTTTCACATAAAATAGGGCTGTAAAAATGCAACATCATCATTAATGCTGTCACTCTTCATGGTGTGCAGCCTTAACAAGATCACTTAATGACATCTGCTTGAGGCAGAAGCTTTTATGTCTTGCTTCCACTTATTGTATTGGCACTTTAATAAAATTAACATAACAATATGAATGTTGTTGACATACCTGTTTCCTGTAACAGACATGAACTACTAAAAGGTGAAATGGGTATATCGTTTGTTCTCTTTTTGTGAACATATTTATATTGTCATTGTAGAGCTGTACCAGTAAGCACACATTAAACATTTAAATCACAAAGTCAAAGACTGGACACCCAGAAAACGTTTGTTTAATGAATACAGTTGTAGTAAGTATTAGTATTGTACAGGTGTCCAGTATTTGTCATTTTTGTTTTTTTAATTTGTGTTTAACATCTGTTCATACAGTTCAGCAAATGGCACTGCTGGAACTGAAAGCACCTGCACCCCGATCTGACATCATCAGAATGTTAGGTGTGATGATGTAGATTAAAGAAAGTATGCAAGCAATGCAAGAAAGTAATGGAATTTATGAAGGAAGATAGCTTTAAATCTCTTGCACAGTTTGGTGTCTTTTTCTTCCAGTTCTACCTGGGATCAGCAGTCCTAGAAGGACAGAACCAAGTAAGAAGGGTTTTGTTCATTATCTTTAGTAGATCTGAGCTTTATACCTCCAAGTATCCTAATGGTATCTTTTGCAAGACTTCGTGTGAGAGATGCAGTTGCATTAAAAACCTGGAGTCTATGCTTTCTCCCTCACAAGCCAGTATACCTGGCAGTGAGAATGTTGTCTGCACAAACGCCACACCTCAAACATCACCCACATCAACACAACACGCACCCACATATGCGGAGGTTCTTAACAAAAACATACTTAAACAAAAGAGACCTCCGAGACAAAAACACATGCAAACTTCACAGCCTACCACACCAGACATAGTCCACATGCCTGTATCTCGCATCCATCCAGGCTTAATCATAAACCCAATATATTAATCATAGGAGGCTCCAGTTTGAGATGCACAGATGTGCCCCTCTCCAGGCTGGATAAAGAGAGTGTCACGTTAAGTTGTTTGTCAGGTGCCAGAATCTGCCATATCACCCATGCACTCAAGTCCCTCAGCAAGTACTCCTATGATTCTGTCATACTACATGTTGGCATGAATGACTTGAGACGTACCTCTCTGGACTATATGAAGAGATACATGATTGAGCTCACCAAATATGTGTTCCAGGCAGGTATGTCAGTAGCCCTAAGCAGCATTCTCCTATCACCCAGAATGATGCCTCAGTACAAACAAAAAATGATTGACTTTAACAATTTGCTTAGTTTTTGGTGTCATTCTAAGGGGAATCCAGTACCTGCTGGCCTCAGAATACACGATTGACAGACCACGATGCTTTCCCAGAGATGGCCTGCATCTGTCTCCCTTGCGCTTCAGGCTCCTGGCAAAGAGTCTTGCCTCCCCCATAGTGTCTTTATTGGGCAATGTCTTGAGGTCAAACTTACCAACATGTGAATCTCATCTAAATGCAGTTTAAAGGTCATGTTGCTGAATGCTAGGAGTCTCAGCATAAAACTGCACTCATTGCAAGTATTCTTAACCCTGGCAGATGCTGATATTTGTGCAGTCACAGAAACCTGGTTCAAAACTGCGGAGAGCACCCCAGCCTTATATGGTTACTCATCCTGTCAGACATAGAGACCCCAAATTGAGGGCAGCAAAGCCAAAGGTGGTGATGTTTCAATGTATATAAGAGATATACACGTCTCCAGACTGGTTAAAGAGTATGACGCACAGGAGACACTTCAGGTGCAGCTATTGTTTGACAAGACCGCTGGTCAATAGTTGACTTCAGGCCCCAAACATTGACTCAGGATGCCCACATTGCTATCTGGACCTCCTTGAATCTATTAAGATTCAGCCCTACACCCTGGTCCAAGACAATTTTAACTACCCAACCATTGACTGGAAGAACTACTCGAGCCAGAACACAAATGCTCAAAGATTCTTTGACTTCATCAATGCCAATGCCTTGGACCAGCTGGTTGTTACCCCAGTTATACAACAAAAGGAAAAAAATGTTGTCTAAGAACAGGAGGGAACAACAAACTCAACAGAGGAAGAATATTCTCCATAACTCGAACAAGCAGATTTATAGATCTTGTTAAGTCCTCCAAGGCTAACTGCGAGTCTAAATTAACATCCCTAACTAAATACAACCACAAGGCATTCTTTAGCTGCATCCGAAACCTAAAGTGGAATGCCCAGCCATGTGCTGAACTTGTGTTGGATTGCACCACTTACACAGAATCCTGAGGAAATTGCTAACCTGCTAGCTAACAGATGTAGCAATAACTTCACCCCCCTGTCCCCACCTGTCATACCTCAAATTATTTCCAACACAAGTCCTATACTAAGTAACTCCGAATAGGTCATGCAAGCACTCTCCAAGGCTGAAAACACAACCTGTGTGGGACCAGATAACATCCCGGGCTACTTGGTAAACAATCTAAAACAAGACTTAGAAGATACACTCAGAACACTCTTTAACCACAGCCTGAGAACAGGCTTTGTCCCAGCATAGTAGAGAAGAGCAACAGTAATCCCCTTGCACAAAGGGGGTTCAACTCGCCCTGGGAGCTGCCGACACATAAGTCTAACTAGCCTCATCCGCAAGGCCATGGAAAGAATTGTCATCTACCTCATCCACAAGGACATAGGCGACCTTCAAAGTCTCAACCCAACTCAGTTTGGCTTTGTCAAGGGCAGATTTTCCTTATTAAACCTGGTGGAATTCTTTGAGAATGTCACCAAAGCCCTAGATGAGGGCAAAACTGCATATATCACTTATCTAGTTTTGGTCAAGGCTTTTGACACAGTCCCCATTCAGGCATCATAGAGAAACTTAACCCATATATTACTAGATAAGTAGCAAACTGGCTCACTGACAGAACACACTGTCAAATTTGGAAAGCCCATCTCCACCAACAGATCAGTTACCAGTGGGGTACCTCCGGGAAATGTGCTCGGCCCCTACTGTTTGGAATCTATTTCTCTGAAGTCCAGCCTAAGGTGGATAGCCTGTAGTTTACCAAGTTTGCAGATGACTGTAAAAGTGGGTGTAATCATAGAGTCCCCAAATGATGTTGGCATACTTCAAAAAGGGTTGATGCAGGCAAATGACTGGTGCCAAACTCACAGACTAAACCCTAAGGCAAAAACTGCCTCATTATCCCCTGTAAGCTCAAACTCAGTGGTGTGAGACTTAGGAACACAAGTTGCTAGCAACCTAAACTTCGATCACCATGTGTCCGTAGTGGTAAGAAAAGCATTCTACATTATGCACCTCATAATAAGGGCATTGCATCAAAGACCATGAAGGTTATAGCTTCACTGTACTTCTCTTATCAGACAGCTAATCGAATACAATGCTCCATTCTGTATGTACCTCACCAGACACCTGCAGCACCTGGAGAGACCACAGAGATTTCTTACCAAGAGAATCAAGGCCTCCAAAACATGATGTACATGGACAGACTGAAAGCCCTTACACTGTACTCTGTGTCATACAGGCTGCTGAGAAGCAACCTATGCTTGACCTACAGAGCAGTCTCGGACCCTGACGTAATGAAACTGCTGCACATATGAAAATCAAATGGGACAAGAATAACTCACTCCAAGGATCTCAACCTAGCCTCTAACATTAACAGAACGTTGGAGAGACAGATGTATAGCTCAGCAATTGACAAATAAGCTCCCACTCCATGTGAAGCAAAGCTCCTCAATGATCCTATTCAAGTGCAACTTTGACAACTGGATGGGTGACTGTAAATTCATTCCGGGGGTGGCACCTATATCCCTCAAGAATCGGTGCTGATCACAGAATCACTGTGCAAATAACTGTCTAAACATGATCAATATGGGTACTCAGGGTTTTTTTTTTTTTGTTGCAAGGCTAGGCTTGCAAAGGCCATAGGGCCATTAGCCTAATATCCTCCTATGAACTTGGTAGTAACCAACATAGGAAACTACTGCAGCATCTCTGCAGTGCCATCATCCCTGGTAAGTTCAGACAACAAAGCTGTCACCTTCGAAGTCACTATCTCCCCTGACCCCCCCCCCCACCCCCCAGCTAGGGTTAAACAAAAAAACTTCTCTAAAGCTGATTAGAACCTGCTGAGGGAAGGTCTAAACAGCTTCACAGCCCCCTCCCATACAGTAGGAACTGGCACTAATGTTCAAACCTACACCAAAGTGCTAAATGACCATTTATATAAATGCATGGATTCAGCAATACCTGACAGGACAAAATCCTCCTCCTCTAAGAAGAGTAAACCTGTCTGGTGGACATCAGCTGTAAATAAACTTTACAACAAAAGGAAAAAATTGCTCTCCAGGATCAAGAAGGAACAGGTGCCAAATTGGAAGCAATCTCTCCTTGGCCTAAACTGGCAAATGAGGGTAATAGTGACGTCCTCCAAAGCTAACTTTTGAGTCCAAATTGACCACATTTGCTAAAGACAGTCATAAAACCTTCTTCAAATATGTCCGCAGTTTAAGAGGAAAAGTCCAAATCTGCTCAGAACTGATGGTCAAGGACACCACGTACACAAATGCCATTGATATAGCCAACCTGCTGGCAGACGGGTTCAATGAAAATTTTACCCCTCTGCCCCCCATCAGTAATTCAGGATATTCCCCAGCACCTGCCCCCACCCCTTATCTCTAGGGAAGAAGTCATTACCTCCCTTCAAAGGCTAAAAACACAGCTTCCATGGGACCCGATAACATCCCAGGCTGCATCCTGCATCAACTCCTGCAGGAACACACAGCACCATTATGCATCATATTCAGCCGAAGTCTTGAGTACGGGTTTCATTCCAGCCGAGTGGAGGATGGCCACCATCATCCATCTGCACAAAGGTGGCGCATCCACCGATCCAGGTAATTATAGACCCATCAGCCTAACTAGCCTGATTTGCAAGGCCATGGAATGCATTATCGTGGACCACTTTAACAAGGGTGTCGACAACCTCCAAACACTTGATTCCACAGTTTGGTTTTGTCAAGGGGAGATCATGCCTGTTAAATTTGGTCGACTTCTTTGAGTCAGACACTAAAACCATGGATGAGGGAAAAATGATGCATGCCGCCTACCTTGACCTTGCCAAGGCCATCGACACTATTCCCCTCTCGGGCATAATAGATAACTATCCCAGCTTGGCATACATCTGTATGTGACCAAATGAGTAGCTAACTGTTTCACTGATGAAACTCATTCAAAATAGGGGAAGCTACCTCAAGTAGTAGACCCTTAATGAGCAGTGTACCCCAGGGATTGGTCTTGGGGCCCCTGCTGTTTGAGATTCTCAGATGACTGCAAGTTGGGTGCTGTTATCAACTCCCCTAGTGATGTAGACATATTACAAGAGGTCTCTTCCAGACAGATGGCTGGTGCCAGAAACTCTGCCTCAAACTAAATGCTAAGCAATGCATCTTCATCTCCTTTGAGGAGAGCGAAATCTCCACAAATTTATCACATTTAATAACAATGTCCTAAGCATGCAAGCAGTTGTGAGGGGTCTGGGCACCCAAGTTGACTGCAATCTAACTTTTTACCACCATGTTGCCTCCATTGTACGGAGAGCTTTCTACATGGCTCACCTCATTAGTAAGGGTATTTCTTCCAGGAACAAGGAAGTCAGGACTGCCCTGTATTCCTCCCTTATCAAGCCCATCATTGAGTATAGGGTCCTTTTTGGTATGTACCTCACGAAGCACATGCAGCAGCTGGAGAGACCACAGAGATTCCTGACCAGGAGAATCCAGGGCTTCAAAAATCTGTCCTACATGGATAGGCTAAAAGCCCTGTCCCTCTACTCCATCTCTTGCAGACTCCTCATAGGTGATCCATGTCTAGAATACAGAGCAATCTCTGACACCACCTTGATGAAATTGATGCATCTCTGCAAGCCAAATGCCACTCGCTTGATCTGCATGCAAAACCTCAACTTGGTCTGTGAAATCAGTAGGACTTGCTGGCAGGACAGATGTGTCTCCCAGAGACTCCCCCATCTGTAGAATAGACTGCCCCTCCGCATCAAGCAGAGTACTTCATTAAGTGGAACCTGGATGACTGGATGGGAAATAGAAAATACACCCATGGGCTTTCACCTGTGTCCCTGCTGGACAGGGGCATTGGGTGCTATGACCCTATGTGAGAACTTCAGTGACTCTTGGCAGATGTCTGGAATCAGTAAGCAGACCCACTGGAGGCCCCAGTTCCAGTTTTCTAGTCAGTGAAATCAGTTTGTTTGGTGGGCAGTTCCTCATGATTTACCCATAGGTATGACATTCCTACCTTTCTTGCACCTCACTATTACCTGATAACTCTTCAAATGATGTAGAAAGACCATTTCAGGGGATTGTTAATTCAGAATTCAGTCTCAGGAAAAACTTCTTTGTATTTATGTGAAATTAGTGAGGAGTATCAAAGGCCCTTAACCTTCTAAATGAAAATATATCCTTTTTCTTCATTTTGTTACATACAGTACACAATGATTCGGTACCTTAACAACGTGGCATAAGATCACACCAGTTATGTTGAAAAACAGTGTTGGTCTATTATTGAGCATTTCAGTACAAAAATGGGAGCAGTTTATCTCCTAGAGGACCCGAGTTCCCAAACGGAACTATTCAGCAAGTAGATGTAGCTCATGAATGGCAGTTCTACTGCACATTTTTGCCATTTATTCAAAAAGCAGAGTCTGGGCTACTGTGAAGATCTATTTACAGCACATCTAATGGCAATTACTCATACTTTTTGCTCTTTGTTTTTTTCATTTCCCCAAAGCTTAATGAAAACTCCAACCAAGCTAGAACTTCCAATGAGCGACCTCCCAAACCTCCTGGAACAGAGGCAAATGGGATATATGCAAATGACCCTTATGAACATCTGGTGTTTCTGATTGCCCATGACTTTTACATGTGAAGTCGTTTTAATGGACAATTTCAGGCCAGTAAAGCTAAACCCCACTAGCCATGGATATGCATATTTCGGCCTTGTTATGACCTTATCAGCATAGCATAAGCGGAGTGCTTGACTAAGCATAAGAAACACAGGGTTGTTATACCCAGCTGATGTCCATTATCATTAGGTTGACTGCAAAATATCCCAAATAACAAATTAAAACAAGAGTTAAGAGGGTCACACTGAAAAACCAATCAGAAAAAACTAAATGAAAACTCCAGCCAAGCTAGAACTTCCAATGAGCGATCTCCCAAACCTCCTGTAACATCTAAAAAGCACAAAAAATGTGCTACGGATGTTCTTGAATACAGATTATGTATACTTGGTGTAGAAATTAGTGAATCTGGCCTAATACAACAGGTACATAACTGAATTTGTTCAGAACACAGATTTACATATAAGTAACAAATAGCTATTATGGTGATTTGAGTCATGCTTTACAGTATAATGTGGTCATACTTTAGCACATTAACATTGTGCTTTTTTGTTTTTTTACATTTCCAAAAGGTGTCCATAATGGATGAAGTTGAAAAGCAGTTTGCCAGCCTTCTGATTGCAAAACGGTCTGTGGATTTGGAAGACCCTACCTATTTACTTAATCTAGATTGTTTAAAATCAGTATCGGAAAATAGTTGTGAACTGGTTGCAGTTTCATGTTCCAACCATTTTATAAGAGTGTATGATAAAGAGTCTCTGAAATTACTCTCTCAGTATAAAGGACATTCTGGACCAGTTTGTGGTATCAGATTTGCACAGAAGAATGGCAATATATTATTTTCAGCCTCCGGTGATGGTACTGTAAAGTGCTGGGATATACGCTCATCAAGTTTGGAAGCAGTGCAGATATTTAATGGTTATCCTTCAAATGTGTTTACTAGCTTTGATATTAGTTGTAATGACATTGTCATTTGTGCTGGCACAGAAAAAGTTGAGGAGGACAGTTTCATGGTCTTCTGGGATTCAAGGTTTTGCTCAAATACTGACCTGTCTAAAGACCCCCTGGGAGTTTACTCAGAATCTCACAGTGATGATATAACTCAGATATGTTTCCATCCTACAAAGCCCGATGTTGTAGTATCTGGATCTACTGATGGATTAGTAAATATATTTGATATTAGTATAGATAACGAAGATGATGCTTTACTTGCCACTTGTAATTCAGATTCTTCTGTAAGTTTTGTGAACTGGTGTGGGGAAGATTATAGGCAAATCTGTTGTTTAACACACAGCGAAGGGCTTGTATGGTGGAATCTAGCTCATATTGATACAGAAGACCCTATTACATTATTACAGGTGCGTGATGCCAGAGAAGCAGTACACATTGATAATGGTAACATAGATTATCTTATTGGCAGTGTCTACCATGAAAAAGCTGAAAGATTGTTTGTTCTTGCTGGAACTTTTACAGGAAAGCTTCATCTTATAAACTCTTCTACTGAGGGACTGACATATGTGTGCTCACTTAAAGATGGGCACTCTGCTATGATACGGTCCTTCCACTGGAATCAGGAGAACAATACTCTTTTAACTGCTGGAGAGGATGCCCAGTTGTTGTTGTGGAAACCAGGTGCATTGGAAATGAGTTCTACCAAAAGGGATACATTGAAGTTGCCTTCCTCTGTTCATCATAAAGTCAGAGTTCACAGCAGCAAAACTTACAAATCCAAGAAGAAGTGATATGAGAAAGCAAAAGTATAATGTGAAGTCTACCCCAGTAGATGAGGCCAGAATTTTATCTTTAATTTGATTGTATTTAGCTTAATGGATTCTTATTGGAATAAGAAATTGTTTCATTTTGTGCAAATAATTGTATGCTTGGAACTGCCTGCCTAGCCAGTCATAATGTATGACCACATTGGTCAGTTATTATAAGGCTGTCAAATCATGTTTTGCAGTTTGCACTTGAACAAATCACAGAATACATTGAAGTGAGAGAGAAATCCACTACAGTACACCTATGATAGAAAAGTGAGGTATGTTTTAAAAGATGTGATGTTAAGTTGTCAATCTCACCTTCATTCTTGCTGGATGGGTTCGGAGCCGATCCTTGGCTCCAACTCGGCACTTGCTAAGCTCGAGAGTCACTTTTACCAGCTCGAGGCAGCCCCGTATCCCATGATGCAAGGCGGTGATTACCCAGATCTCGTTTGCCGCTTCGCTCATGAGATCACCTTTTTTTGCCAGCTCCTGGTAAGTGAATTTAAGTACTCTTTTCCAAGAGATTTAGCTACCCCAGTACCTAAATATTTTATTTTTATAGTTAGTAGTACCTTTGATTCACTTAGTCCCTATCCCTTTAGCTTTTTATCCCCTTATCCATATTTCCTTTAGTCAGGCCTTAGGCCTTTCCCTCCTAAACAGTTTCCTGTCAGGATTTGCTTTAGGTGTGTCTGTGTTTTTTGTTATTGTTAGTGTTTTTGGTGACTGAGTGTGTGTGTGTTTGTGTTCAAACTCTGTCATGTCTAAAGACACTAGGGTCTCAGGTTTTAAGAAGTGTGACTCGTGCTGTCAGAAGATGTCTCTGACAGATGGTCACACTTCTTGTATTTATTGCCTGGGACCCCTACACCTGCAGGACTCCTGTGCTATTTGTCACTCTTTCAGCCAGAGAGTCCTGCAGGAACGTAGGAATAAGCTGATCCTAAGGGGTCTTCTTAAGCCTGAGAGCTCCCCAGCTAAGTCTGGCTCCGGGAAGCCCTCAAAGCCATCCAAGGCCCAGCCTTCAGTGTCCAAGTCTGTGGCCTTGGTTCCGATTCCACCGGAGTCTAGATCGGCTCCATTTGGAGCCGATCCTTCCATCTCGGAAGGTTTAGTATCGGCGCCAATCGGCACCGATACCCTGGCTTCGGCACCTGTGTCGGCTCCAGCTGTAGCCGATACCCTAGCTTCGAAGCCTGTGTCGGCTCCAGCTGGAGCCGACACATCTCTAACCCAGCTCGGAGCCGACAAGTTGTCGGCTCCAACTGGAACCGAGGGTTCTTCGGCTCCGATGGCTCCATCAAGGAAGAGATCTAGATCTCCTTCGCTGGAGTCTATCCACTCGGCTCCGGCCTCCCCCTTACTTTCGGAGCGGAGCCATCGGAGCCGATCCTCAAGGTCTTCCAGACTCTCAGACCATGACTTGGAGAGAGTGGTGAATAGACTGCTGAAATCACAGGCACTGGCCCAGCTGCTCCATAGCCTGTCTCAGCAGACGATTGCTATTCTACACCCTCCAGAAATTCCTCCTTCGACTCTCCTTCAGAGCTCGGAGCCGGAGATTATTGGTACCGTGACTGTTGGTGCTTCGGAGCCGATACCACCCCTTTTCGGCTCCGTCGTCTTCGACTCCTATCTCCTCCTTGAGACCGTCCTTGGAGGGATCCGGTCGTCGGGCTTCCCTGGTCGGCTCCGAGGGGGCAAGTGGCATCGGACCCTTGTCCGACCCCATTCTCCCTCTCGGAGCTTCGACCTTGGTGAGCTCGGCGCCGACATCTGCTTCGGAGCCTTCCTTTTCGGTGGGGCCGGGGATTCCTGTTTCTTTGGAGCGGGAGCTCTCGGTCCTCCCAGGGAGGGGAGCCTTCGAGATGATGAGGAGTGTGCTAGCCCCCGAGCTCAGTCAGCAGTCGGTGCCTTTAGCTCCTCCCTCTACGGTGCCTGTAGATGTCTCTTCCCACTCTCTTGCTCCCAGACCCAGAGATCCATCACCCCAGGTTTCCCCATTGGGAAGAACTTCCTCTTCCGAGGTTTCTCCTGATCCTTCAGGGGAACCCCCGCGCAAGAGGACCTGCAAGAGGAAGCACTTAGACTCCCCTGAGTCTACGACATCAGATACCGACTTAGATGAGTCGGAGGGGTCCCCAAGATCCCCCTCTGAGGATGTCTCCTTTTCAGACATCCTTGAACTCCTCAAACAGAGGGGGAACTGGCCCTCCATTAATCCCTCTGAGGATGAGTCGGTATACCTGGAGGCTTTTGGATCTCGACCCTCCACCTCCTGGGTGTCTCCGCCTTTTGGCCCCTCATGGAAGTGATAGCTCGAAAGGCGTGGGCATCTCCTGATTCTGTGGAACCAGTCCCCAGGAGGCCTTCTAAATTTATCACGGCCCCCATGGAGAAACAGTTTCTCACTAAAGGTGTCCCGGTTGATGCCATGGTGGTGGCGGCCGCCACCAAGAAGGAACTTGCAGATCCTTCCATACCAGTCCATCCTCCTAACAAGGAGTCTAGGACCATGGACAGGTATGGTAAGCGGATGTTTTCCTCAGCGACCTTTGCTATGCGTTCGCTGAATTATTTATGTCACTTCACCCAACTTCAAAGAGATATCCTCAAAGAATTGGGTGAGGTAGTTCAGGATCCGTCAGCTGCTGGGGCTCAAGAGAAGATTGCCTCTCATTATTATTATTATTAGTAGAATGCACTACAACATGTTTTAAATGGAAGGGCAATTACAAGCTTTAATTTTAGGCAATATAAAATATTTATTTATGTTCACAATTGTAGAATGAATTAATTTTTTATGGAGGTACAGCTGTATGAATTTGTTATGTATTTTATTGAAAACAAATGTTAATGACAATGGCACTTTAAATCTGAGCTCACTCAGTGAAATTGGCGCCAAAAAGCTTATTTATAATGGTGTATTAAAAAGTTTGATTGAGTTCTGAAGAAGCCTATGATGTATTAGGTGAAAGCGCTTAACTCAACGTTCTATGTATAACTTATATTCTATGTTTACTTCCTGCACTTCTGTGTTTAATTAAAGTTCTGGCAGTCGCACAATACTGTGTTTCCTCGTTTGTTGTGAGAGAAGATAGCACAGTATTGCTGGTTTTTTGGTGGTTTCCCTCGCAACGTATCAGTTCAGCAGTTGTCATGGAGGGCAACACAGTTTTGGCGACCGCTCCTCAGGACGAGACACCCAGCAGATCCAACGAGTGCACCCACGGGGTAGAGTTGGCTGAAATCAGAGGTGAATTAAAACACTTAGTGCACACGCTTACCTCTTTTATGCACAAAGTAGAGAATGATTTTAAAAAACTGGCTTCCAACAGGAATTGTGACACCAATTCGGTTCATAATAGTAACAAGTTTACTTGCAGCAGCAGTAAGGAGTATACTGCTTCTAATAATAAAGACAATGCCAAAATGAGCTCTGGAAAATCTAGCAAACATAAAGAAGGCGTGCCCAAAGGGAACGCTAATGCTAACGTTCGACATGATTCTGAAGCACAGGTTGGTGAATGTGGAGCATTACAAAAGCACAACTTATCCAACAGCTCCAACAACCAGCTTAATTCAACGCCGGATGGGTTTTCTGAAGGGTTAATTTTTTCCAAACACATCAACCCTTCTGGGGACAGCGCCGATATCGACTTACCAGCAGGACAGCAGACAAGGAATATCACGGGCAGCAATCGAATGGACTCTACAGGATTTACCTTCGATTTCTCTATTTACGATTTTGAAGAAGACGACGATTTTGTGGCAAGAACTGGGACTAAATCTAAACATATTAAGCCTGTAAAGACCTACGCCAAATCAGTGGGTACTTGTAAGGCCAATAAAGGTACTGTTTTGCATTCTAGATTATCGAACAAGCCTAATGACGACTACAGTAACAAATGTTATTTGAATGATTTTATAATTAGTGAACGCAAGTTTGATGAGGTTAATAAGGGGAAAGAAAGACCCCCAAACAATAGAAAATATAACAATTTAGCTTTGAAAGACAAGATTCATAAGATGGGAGATATTATGTGCAAGCTTGACAATATAAAAATAGAAAACGCTTATTTAAATAAATGTATAAGTTTGAAAATAGTCCCAATGGGACTTCGTTTTTTCAAAACACCATTAGGAGTAGATATTAAAGAAACAGTAATGGATGATTTCAATGATTTTTTTGACCAATGTGGATTTAAGTTTATGAACATGATAATTAAGTACAATGATGAACTTTTAGTACAACTAATCAATGAGGTTGAAACATTGAATGCAGAAATTAAAAGTGATTTACTATTTGATGAATGGAACAACTTGTATAGCAAACAGTTTTCTATTGTGGAAAAGAAATCTAATATTATACATGAAAGGAAGTGTAAAAAAATTAACAGAGATATTACACAGTATAGGGACAAAAGGGCATATAGATGGAACAATGATAGGGGCAATAGAACCAAAAGGCCTAACGAACACGAGGACTGGTTCTACAGACAACAGAGTGGGAACAAAACAGTAGGGGGGGTATATGGAGAGGAGAGAGAACATGAATGGTATGATGAAGATGAAGGATACAAACAGAATTTTCGAAGGAATTGGAATCCGCAGTATTGGAAGAAAGTAGAATTCAAGGGGAGGAGAAATTATTACCCCCAGGATGTGAGACCAGAATTTCACAAGGGGAACAAATGGAATTAACATTTAATTACATAAATGATAGCGAAGTGGTTATAGAAAAGAACAATTTTGACCGCAATTACAAAACAAATGAACACAGTGACTTCAAAATTTACAATTATACCAATTTTGAGGTGGAAGATGTTCATTACAAACTACTATCTAAGGGTATGAAATTCATTCCCACCCCGAAATTTGGGTTAGTTGATCATCTGATAGAAACTAAAATGTTTACCCGCAAATTAAATTTATCTATCATGTTTCAGAACAAAAAGAAAAATAAACCCAGTGCAGAGGGGGATAGTTATTTGTTAAAACCCAAAAGTACTTTTGTTCCATACACGAACACTGTAGTAGAACTTTTTGAAAAACAAGTACAAAGAGACATTTATAAGTTAAAGGACATATCTAAGAATATTAAAGTGAGAGACAATTTGTCTATAGAAGAGAGAAAGGAGTTACAGAATTTGAAGGAAAATAAAAGTATACGCATTATGAAGCCTGATAAGGGGGGTGGGATAGTTATATATGATCAATTGGAATACCTGTTTAAAATTCATGCCATTTTGACAGAAACAGGCAATTATACCACAATTTCTCTGAATGAAATAAATATTGCCTATCAGAGGATCAGTTCATACTTGGAGGAGTTCTGGATAGACAATAGAATTAACAATGATATATATAACTTTCTAAAGGTGTCATATCCAATTACTGCGACCTTGGTAGGTATACCCAAAATACATAAAGATCAAGACAACCCCCCATTTAGACCTATCGTGTCAGGCACAAAATCAAAAACATTTCCACTAGGCAAACTAGTAGATGTATGGTTAAAAGATATTTACAAAAATATCCCCCATTTACTGAAAGATTCCTGGGATTTCTTAAGAAAATACCCTATAGACAACATCACAAGTGATCTAATTTATGTGACTATAGACGTCATTGATTTGTTTTCATGTATACCTAGCGAAGAAGGTTTGCAAATGTTTTGTGCAAGCATTAGAAAATACACTGATTTTGACTGGGATAAAATCTGTCTCATCATGGATTGCATGTCCTTAGTTTTGGAAAACAATTTTATATCGTTTGAGGGAGAGTATTACAAACAAAGCAAGGGAGTGGCTATGGGGTCGGCTAGTGCTCCGATTTATGCAAACCTTGTTATGTTATATTGGGAAGAGGAAATCTTATTTAAGAGCAAACATTTTTCCCTAATTTCCCATTACACAAGGTTTTTGGACGACATCTATATCTTGTGGAAAGGAAATAGAGATGAACTAAATGACTTCTTCACTTTTATCAATAATAGTAGTGATTTTTTGAAATTTACCCATGAATTTAACAAAGAAGGTTTACCATATCTAGACACAATTGTTTCAAAAGATGCAAAGGGATTTAAATCAAAAATACATAGGAAGAGTACCTTCTCAAACGATTATTTACAATATGACAGCAATCACCCTAAAAAGATGTTGAGAAATATTTTTAAGGGGCAACTAATTAGAGCAGCCAGAATGACATCCAGACAAGAGGACATGATATTGGAGTTTGAGTACATTACTAGATTGTTCATGGATAGGAAGTACAGCAAAATCATGTTACAGGATGTTAGACAATACGTGACATCTCAAAGGGAGACTAAATATTTTCCAATATTAGGAACAATATTGCAAGCAACTAATGAGACAGTAGATAAACAAACAGAAGGATACAAAATGGCATACATTTTACCATACACACCTTACGCCAGTATGGTGAAAGAAATTTTGTACAAACATTGGAGTATTTTTACAACTAATCCTGAAATTTCACGAATAGTAGGAGAAAAACCATTGTTTGTTCACAGAATGTCATACAATTTGAAAAGAATTCTTGAAAGTGGGAACACTTCAAACACCAAGGGTTGGAATGTTGATGGCAAAAAAGGAATATACACTTGCAATGCAATAGAAAAATACACTGGTAAGTGTGGCAATTGCAACCAGTGTAGATACATTATGAGTCACACCAAAATCACTCTGGACAACATCAACAAGACAACAATTAGGTGTGTGAAGGGGAACTGCAACACTACGTATGTGGTCTATATTGCTAGATGTGAAATGTGCCCTGCATATTATATTGGGAAGACAGAGAGGGCCTTCAAAAAAAGAATATACGACCACTTATATTGTATTCGGAAAAAAGATTGTAACAACGCATTGTATAGACACATTGAGAGTGAAGGAGACCTACACAATTTTAAATTCGCTATTATAGAACATATCACTTGTGATTGGAAGGGGGGCAATATAAAAGGACGACTAAGTTATAGAGAAGTTTGGTGGCAATTATACACAGACGCTGCTACAATTCCAGGATTAAACGATACCATTGCTATTAAACCCTTATTGGGTTAAGGTTTTAGCTTAATGTCAAAACGTACTAATATCGGTATTATATTCTTATGATATCATAACCCATCAATAGTCTTTATATACAACAGTTTTTATATTAATATTTTTTATATCAATATTTTTTAAACAAATTTTTAAAAAAAAAAAAATAAATAAAAAAAAAAAAAAAAAAAACATGATCTAATTACATTTACAACATGTTGTAATAAAATTTTAATCAGTAGATATAATTATATGCAAAATATTATATGCAAAATATTTTATCATATACAGCATATTTATATGGTAGCACACATCCTTTGCACAGTCAACAATGGTTAATTATGAATTTTAAACATCATGGGTCCTGCATAGAGGTATATAAACAGAGTTAAAATAGAGTCCAAACAGTTTTTAAATTGCTGAGCACTGAATTGTTATATTTATAATGTTATATTTACATACTTATATATTTATATTTTCATTATCTTTTGTTTTTTTTCCTTTCTATTTCTTATTCTCAATTTTAATATACGATATCAATTTTAACATTTATCTTTATACTAATTCATGTCGTCACATTAGTATATTATAATCAGTTATTATTATTATTAGGCAGAAAGTGTATACAGATTTTCAACTGTTATTATTAGTAGAATGCACTACAACATGTTTTAAATGGAAGGGCAATTACAAGCTTTAATTTTAGGCAATATAAAATATTTATTTATGTTCACAATTGTAGAATGAATTAATTTTTTATGGAGGTACAGCTGTATGAATTTGTTATGTATTTTATTGAAAACAAATGTTAATGACAATGGCACTTTAAATCTGAGCTCACTCAGTGAAATTGGCGCCAAAAAGCTTATTTATAATGGTGTATTAAAAAGTTTGATTGAGTTCTGAAGAAGCCTATGATGTATTAGGTGAAAGCGCTTAACTCAACGTTCTATGTATAACTTATATTCTATGTTTACTTCCTGCACTTCTGTGTTTAATTAAAGTTCTGGCAGTCGCACAATACTGTGTTTCCTCGTTTGTTGTGAGAGAAGATAGCACAAGATTGCCTCTCAGCTGGGAATCCTAAATTCCATAACTAACTCCTCCATGCGGCTCATTTCTTATGCAGCCGATGGGGTGAGTAGAGCCGCGGGCACAGGAGTGGCTCTCAGACGTCAATCCTGGATGCGGCTTTGCAATTTCGCAGACCCCTTTAAGGCGTCCTTCACAAATTCTCCCTTTGATGGGACAACTTTGTTTGGACCTCAGGTGAAGGACACTTTGACCAGGTGCGAGCAAGACAGCAAGACTCTTTCTGCCGTAGGAGTCCGTTTCTCCACCCCTTCAAGACCTTATCCCAAAGGTCAGAAGGGGGGGAAAATGTGGTTCCGAAAATCTCAAGGAGTCACGCCTGACGCACGTGGTCAGTTTACCCCCAGAGGCAGAGGGGGTAATAACAGACGCCGCCCTAGGGGCAGAGGGGGTCCGCAGAACCAGGGCAGCAGAGAGCCTCTCTCTGACAAGCCCTTCCAGCATCCCTGAGGTGTTGCCCGACTGCCCACCCTTTGAGGCAGTCGGGGGGGAGATTGTCACTGTACCCAGAAGCCTGGCTTTCCCTTTCTCAAGACAAATGGGTACAGTCGATCATATCCAAGGGTTACAAAATACCTTTCGAGAAAAGCCCCTTCCCTCAAAAAGGATCCCTTCCAGACGTTCCACCCGGTCTAAGGGAAATTGCAAAGCTAGAGGTTTCAAAACTTCTAGAGAAAAGGGCCATCCAGCCAGTTCCAGCAGTCCATTTAGAATCCGGAATCTACTCAAGGTTCTTTTTGGTCCCCAAAAAGACGGGAGACTGGAGACCAGTATTAGACCTCAGCATACTGAATAAGTCTGTCAAAAAGACCAGATTTCGGATGGTCACACTTCAATCGATTTTGCCCTTTCTGGACAAAGACAACTGGATGTGCTCTATAGACCTTCAGGATGCGTACTATCACATAAAAATCCACAGACGCTCCAGAATGTTTCTCCGCTTTCGGCTGGGGACCAGTCATTTTCAATTCAGAGCCCTGCCCTTTGGTCTCACCACAGCCCCCAGAGTGTTCACCAAATGCATGGCAGCGGTCACGGCTCACCTGAGACGTCAGGGATTCCAGGTGTTTCCGTACCTAGACGACTGGCTCCTCACAGCCACCACCAGGCATCAACTTCTCCAAGCCAGAGATTATACTCTACGTCTCTGCGGTCAGTTAGGAATTTCAGTCAACTTCGAAAAGTCTTCCTTATCACCTTGCCAATCTATTACCTTTATAGGCGCAGATCTAGACACTACTCGGATGTCAGCAAACCTAACAAACCAAAGAATCCTGGATATCCAAAACCATGTTCGGATCATCCTATCCAGCAAAAAGGTACAAGCCAGGTTGGTCCTGAAAGTGTTGGGCCTTATGGCAGCCGCCATCACACTTCTTCCTCTGGCCCGTTTTTACATGCGTCTCCTACAGTGGATGTTGTTTACCCAATGGTCCTACCAGCAGTTACCCATGCGTCACAAGATCTTGGTGACACAGACCTGCAAGAGCCATCTATCCTGGTGGACTTCTTCCCCCCCCTAGTCCATCAGGGCAGACCATTTGTCCCTCCAGCCCCGGTAGCCACGGTCACTTCGGATGCCTCCCTGATCGGGTGGGGGGGGACATTATCAGGGCAGGATGGTTCATGGCACGTGGCAACCATTCGAGTACCACCTGCACATACATGTCCTAGAGATGAGAGCAGTGCTTTTAACGTTGCAAGCCCTCAATGACTTTCTTCCCTTAGGAACTATTGCAATTCACACAGACAACATGTCCGTGGTGTGGTACATCAACAAGCAGGGCGGGACCAAGTCCTATCCTTTGTGTCGAGAAGCTCTCAGACTTTGGCAATGGGCGATCTCCTCTCATCGGTTTCTGGTAGCAACGCATATTCCCGGGAAAACCAACATAATAGCAGACAGATTGAGCAGAGCTATACTCATGCCTCACGAGTGGTCTCTCAAACAATCTATAGTGGAAGAGATTTTTCAGAAGTGGGGCCGCCCATGCTGCGACCTTTTTGCTACACCCCAAAACAGCAAATGCCCAGCCTTCTTCTCTCTCTTTCCACTTCCGGGCCATCCCCCCAGAGACGCTCTTACCCAGGATTGGCCCTGGGGACTTCTTTATGCCTTTCCTCCTTTTCCATTAATACCTCAAGTACTCCAGAAAGCTTCTGTCTTGAGAGCCAAACTGATTCTCTTTGCCCCTTACTGGCCTCGACAAATTTGGATCTCGTTCCTTCATCGCCATCTCTTGGTGCAGCCTTGGCATCTGGACCCAGCTCCAGATCTTCTGACCCACCAGTCGGGTCAACTGCACCGGTCCATTCGTTCCCTCACCCTCACCGCTTGGTTGCTCCACTTCCTTCCTTAGCCAGGCTTCCTATGATCTCTGACCCTGTTAGAGATATCATAGTAGCTTCTCTAAAGTCCTCTACCAGGAGGATTTACTCTAGCAAATGGAAACGTTTTTCCTTTTGGGCAAAGTCTAAGAACATAGATCCTTTTACTGCCCCTATTCAGTCAGTCCTGGACTTTCTAGCTGAAATTTTTCACTCCGGTTCTTCTTCTTCCACAGTTAAAGTCCAGTTGGCAGCAATCTCTAATTTCCATGTCGGATTTGCAGACCAAAACATTATGTCTCACAAACTTTGTAAAGCCTTTCTCAGAGGGGTGTTCCTACTTAAACCCCCTGTTAGGGATCCTCCACCACAGTGGGACCTAAATTTAGTGCTGGCATCCTTGATACTTCCCCCTTTCGAGCCGGCTTCTACATGCTCATTAAAATTTCTTTCTTGGAAGACACTCTTTCTAGTTGCTATTACCTCGGCTAGGAGAGTGTCTGAACTTCATGCTCTCTGTGTTCGTCCCCCTTACTTGGTCTTCCACAAGGATAGAGTATCCTTAAGAACCAATCCATCCTTTTTGCCCAAGGTTGCTTCTAAAACAAATTTAAACCAATCCATTGATCTTCCTGTATTTTTTCCCAATCATTCTAACAGAGCAGAACAAAGATTGCATTACCTAGATGTTCATCGCCAACTCAGATATTACTTGGACAGAGCAAAGCAATTTAGGAAGTCTGATCAGCTTTTCCTTTCTTATGCTGAAAATAAAAAAAGGTCTCCCTGTTTCTAAAGTGACCTTATCCAGATGGCTGTCTTCCGCCATTACTGAAATTTATCAGCTTAGGGGCAAACAACTGATCTCAAAACCTAAAGCACATTCCACAAGAGGTCTAGCCACATCTACAGCTTTTCAGGCTAGACTACCCTTAGACACTATTTGTGCAGCAGCCACTTGGGCCACTCCTCATACCTTTGTTTCTCATTACAAATTGGATTTGGCCTCCAGGGACAGGGCAAGTTTTGGTTCCACAGTTCTCAAGAGTCTGTTCCATTGAGCCACCCAGGATAGAGGTGCTAGGGACGCGGTCCCATCCAGCAAGAATGAAGGCAAGATTGACAGCTTAACATTTAGAAGTTATGTACCTACCATAACATTCCATGTTAGTTGTCTTCTCTCGCCTTCTTTCTTGCATCCCTCCCTCCTGTCCCCCTAGCCTGGACAGACCTTGAATTTCTTTTTCTCTGGGAGATTGTTCTTCCTTGGACACCAGTTAGCTCTGGACCTTATTTACCTGGGTTCTCCTTACAGCCTTCTCAGATTAGTTGTTGTTCTTTCCTTTCTGGAAAGATTATGGGCAGTTTTTCCTCTAGATACCAAACGAGATCTGGGTAATCACCGCCTTGCATCATGGGATATGGGGCCGCCTCGAGCTGGTAAAAGTGACTCTCGAGCTTAGCAAGTGCCGAGTCAGAGCCGAGGATTGGCTCCGAACCCATCCAGCAAGAAAGAAGGCGAGAGAAGACAACTAACATGGAACGTTATGGTAGGTACATAACTTCTAATTTTTTGGAATGGGTTGTTGTACTTTTAACTTTTTTTTAAACTATGTGGACTGTGACTGCGGTGGTGGTGCTGCGGTAGCGTTGTCGCCTCATAGCAAGACGTCCCGTTCGATTCTCAGAGCGTCTTCTGTGTGGCTGCATACGTGAATGGGGTGTGCCTTCGTTGAAGGTTGTGCGTCAGGGCTGGTAACCCGGTACGTAAAAATCCACTACCAATCATTAGCGGACCGGAGTTCCGCTGTGGCAACCCCTAACTGGGAAAAGCCGAAAGACACAAACAATTTAAGATTGGACTGTGGTACTTAGGGTTACCACCTGTCCCTCTTTGCGAGGGGCAGTCCCACTTTGGGCAGTTGTGTCCTGCGAAAAAAAACTAAAAAAATGGCTAATATCCTGAGATTTTAAGACAAAATATATTTCTTACATTTTCTTTAGTTGCTGCATAAAACAGTTATTTTGTATCTGGAACACACAAATATTATAAGAAATAGCATAAATAACTCACACGCTACAGAAATAAGCTTTTGTTTTGGCAAAAAAGTGAACTTTTGTCCTTTACACTGGCCGTAAGTTTGGTTTGCTATGCAAAATCTCACATTTCTACAAAAAATGTCCCACTTTGGGCATTTGAAAAGGTGGCAACCCTAGTGGTACTTGATAAAAGGAACATTCTAAAACAAAAGTAAGTAAATTAAATTATGAAAATGTGAACACTTTTGAGCTATGTTATAGCCATATTTTCCTTATTTTAGTTTCACTTTTGCGTAATACCATCTGAAGTGTACCAAAGTTATTTTAGCAATGATGACTACCTTCACAGTGTTGTGTACAGCCACATGTTGTGGTCACTAATAACAGATTGCAATGAGTAAATGTTTGCTTATTTCAAAACCATTTCAGTGAGTGCACATAGGAGAAAACTTTAAATTATATTAAATTTTGAAGAGTGGTGCTTATACTTGGATAACCAGAGTTCTTGATCTCTTATTGCTGTTATACTTGAATCTTCTTTTGATATATAGAAGCTACAAAGTGAAATTATCCATGTTAATAGTTGTTACTTATTTATTTGCTTCTGTTTACTGGGAAAGTCGAACTCTACACAATATCCATTTTCAGAGGAAGCCTGGGGAGAAAAACTCCAATAAGTATTATATATGCAATGTAACAACATCTAAACAAATGTGTACAAAATACCAAAATTCATTAAAACTGAATAAACAGGGAAAAAAAAATCACACGAAGATACAAAGTGTAGTAAGTTCTAAGCAGTGACATTTTTCCATATTAGAGAACATCACTTGAAACAGGAAATTATCTGTATAAATTTAGTAACATCATTGGAAAGTATAGATTATCAAAATTTGGTAGCAAGAATAATGAGGTATGTGTCTGTAATTATGCTTATCTGAAAGCTAATAAAGGAACAGAACTGCTTGTGTTTCTGAGAGAAGTGTAGTAAACTCACTTCAGTAAGACCGAGTCAGTTGGCAAGAAATGTTTTAGTGGGAAAGATGAGATCATGAGTATTTGGGTGTTTTTCATCTGGAGATTCTGGGCATTTACAAATTTTAGTATGATTTAGATATAGTTTGAGGTTAGTCTTAAAATAGAGGAGATTGTTTATTTGGCTGATGGTGAAAGGAATGCTGTTCCATTGTTATTCATGCTTGCTGAGTATGAGGAGCCCCAATATGAATTGCTGGATTTTTATAATTTTCTTAGATTTTGGTCCTTTGATCAAAGGTAGTTTTTTATTGTATTGCTGATAGCTAGGGTGTTTGAAGGATGGTTAATCATTTTATGTGCCATTATGAGCTGTGTATATGATATGTGATGTGGTAGTTCTAGCAGCTAGCCAGTTCAGTTTCCGCAAGGAAATGCAATGATCGTTTTAGTTTGGGAGGTTGGATACAAATTGTCTTATTTCATTATAACATTGTTCAAGCTTGTGTAAAGGTTTGTGAAAATTTTAGATGCATATACAGCAGGCTAGGAGGAAAGATGGACGTTGCATTTGCCTTCCTGCTGTGGTCAATGCGAATTGGCCTGGCTTTGTAAATTAGCCCTAATTTGTGGTGTGTTTTTTTTAGACAACAGCACTGATGGGCTGGTCATATTTGTTAGTGCCCTGTAAATTGGTATGTGTGACTTGTTCTATTTTGGTATTGTTAGATGAAACTGTATTTAGTTCAGTGCTGGTAATTGGAACTTAATGTAATTCATTTAGTTTTTTTTTAGGGGGGGGTCAAGGGTAATTGGGATTACTTCATCCAGGTCTCAGTAGAGGAGAATGAATCTTGGATGACTGGAGTTGAGATAGTATTGTGGCTAAGCAGACAAGATTTGTGTTGCCAACATTTTGTATGATTGTTGCATGTTTGGATGCTTTGTGCATGTCAGTTATGACTATTGACTTGTGTGGTACTGCTGTTCATACTGGCTGTGGAATGCAGTAGGAATCTTGGCGCTGGACAGATTGGTTTTCTAGTTACCTCAAAAACTGTACACATTCAGTGGCAGTGCTGCTTAATCGTGAGATCTTGCTGAGGAGAAGAGAGTAATATGTATGGTGTCAAATGCCTTTGAGAGGTCCAAAAGTAGGGTGGAGATGGGGTTGCCTATATTTCTGTTTTGGATGGCTGTGTCTGAAAAGTGTAGTAGGGCAGTTTCATTGCTGTGATGAAGCCAGAAGCCATGTTGTGAGGGGGAAAGTAAGGGTTCTAATATCACAAAGTTTAGAGTTTGATTGGCTACATCTTTCTTGTACTTTAGCGTCTGGAGAGAGTATAGGTCAGTAGTTTGAAAGTTTAATGGAGCCATTTGAAAGTTAGCTGGAGTTCTCTGAAACAGGCTTCTCATCAAGTGTAACTTGGACAGTTGGATGGGGAACAGGAAATGCATCCCTGGTTTGGCACCTACATTTCTAATGGACACAGGCAACTGGTTGTTTCATCTCCCAGGCGCCTGCTTGTAAATGTTTCATCTCCAACCCCCTGCTCACACTTAAAAGGTACCAGAACTTGTCAGGGATTTGGGATGCATGACTAGACTTAAAAAGGCCCTAGTGGTTGTTAGCCTAGTACACACTTATGAACCTGTGGAGCTACTTCCTTTATGTATTAGTATAATGTAAGAGGTTTTCCATATTTTTGGAAAATATGATTCTTGTAAGGATCTCTTAATTAATGTAGACATCTAGGTAATTTATTCCATCTGCTCCTAATTTTAAGATGTTCTGCAGGATCATTGTCTCATGCTAGTATAACAAGATTTAGTTTTAAGTATTTCATTATTGGGGTAACTGGAACTGGTTCAGATGAGAAATTATTTGTCCAATTAGTGCTATAGCTTGAGATGAGAGGTTATATGTCTATATTCTGTTGGCAGATGTGAGAAGTAGTAGCTATAAAGTGTTCCTTGAACCTGCAATTTATAGTGACATTAGTTTCAGTGAGCAGAGGGCTAGAGAAGGCTTGGAACTTGGCTTTAGAACATTGTTTATAGTAGACCAGAGCAGTTTGGGATTATATGTTCTCTGTGCAGTTCTTTATTAATTTCTGTTGTCTAAAAACATTTTTATAAGAGTTCTTAGCTGACAGTAATTATCCCTTGATTTCACTATTTTTTATGTTATCAATGGTGCAGTTATCACTTTGACTCGGTTGGTTTAAAATGTGCAGAAAAGAGGTATGAGACATCCATCTATTGGGAGTGTTATTAGGTGAGTCCATGTTTCAGGGTCTCAGTGAATGTTTGTTGAAGTTGGGAAGATTTCCTATACAGTTTAGGTGCTGCCCCTGGTGATTTTTGTGAAGTCTCTGATGTAAGTTGGGCAGTGGTTGCTAACTGTATCGGGGAGTAATCTAGTGGATATTATGCAGTCCAAGGTGCTAGCTTTGCCGAAGGTGTTATCATATCTTGTTCTACTGATGTTTGTCAGATGTGTTGGTGCCTTGATCAGACCCATCTGTTTTGAAGTCACTGAGAAGGGCTTCTTGCTTTACATTTCTTGTTATTCAGTTAAGTATAGTTTCAGTGGTGTTAATATCCTCTCTGTTTTGAAGTATGTATACCCATGTTATACGTATTGCTTTATGTGAGTTTAATTTAAGATGGGTTGTTGTTATAAGTTATTCAGAATCAAATTTTGGAGGTTGGTTGGGAAGTATTTTAATTTCTAAGGTGTTAAGGACCAGGATAGCTACCCGTCCAGCACTTTTAGTGGTTTGGTCATTTCTTACTAGGTTTTATTCTGGTGGAAGTATTTCTTCTTTTTTGATGGAGGATTTTAACCATGTTTCAGTGATTACAAGTATGTGGGGGTTGTAGGTTTGAATCCAGGCATGAATCTCACTAACTTTATTGAAAATGCTGTGTGCATTTATATTGTATATCTCAAGGCCTCTGTGAGCTGCTTTAGTAAGATTTTGTTTGTTGTGTTTTAAGAGAGGCATGGATGGGTTCCAGTAGTTGCCCGATTATTTGGATGTTTGTTGTGAGATGAGCTTGGACGGATGGGGTTTGACTGCTGTTACTGGTGGAAGGCCCAGGTTTTGGGTATATGTCACCCGATCTTGTGTTTGGTGAAGTTTAGACATTTTTACCCTAGTCTGAGGTTTATTACAATGATCTGGTTGTTTTAGCAGATATTTTATTTTATGTAAATCAGAGCAGTTCTAGAGGAGGAGCATATCAGGTAGATAAAGTTGTGAGCTCAGTAATAGTACCCGTGACAGATAGTAGAAGGTGTTGTGACTGATAAGCTGTTAGGGTTGATAGCAGGGTTAAATTGAAGATGTATGGCCAAGAGTGAAGGTAGCATATTATATCTGTAGTACATAGAGTTAATGTTTTAGCATGGGAAAATTATAGGAGTTTGGTTATTCTGGTAAGTTGAGGATGTGTTTGTAAAGGGTTCGTGTAGCAAAGAGTTGTGCTGAGGATGATTAGAGTTAGATATGAAAGTTGAAATGCAATAGTTGTGGTGACGTGGTTGGTCAAAAGGTATACTAAGTGGGAGAATGTGGAATGGAAGAGTACTTTTAAATGGGAGTAACTGTGGTTGCCTGATTGGGGGATGGAGAAATGGTTGTGTTTGAAGTAAATGATGTTTGGGTGGAGGGAAGGGAAGCAAAGCACTGCTGAGCATATTGAGCCTACCCCTGGGCAGCAGTCAACTGTTTTCCACCTTCTTCTAAGGTGTATGGAACAGAAAGGCAAGTGGTCTCAGTTATCAACCTAGGAATAAATAAAGGGCAAAAGAGGGACAGTACAATAATGAAATATTAAGGCAGGTAGAAAATACTAAATAAAACTATATAAACCATAGATTTATTTAGTCTGTGTATTTAATTAAGGAAAACCAGCAATCCTTACTAATCAAGCTTGTATTGGCTTTCTTTTTATTTTCACCCTTTTAAGGCTGCCTAAAATCTTGCTGATATTCTGTTAAATATATTGCTTTGGATTGGTTTCGCAGTTTTGGGTGTTAACTTTAGTGTACAGCTGTTGTGCTGAAAATGGGCTAAAACTAAAAGCTAAAAAACTCAATGTTATTGCATTTGGCATACAAATCCTCCAACCCAGTCTGTAGTATACAAAACACCACACTCTAGAATGAAGATGTGAGAGACCTTAGAACATGAGTAGATAACTCCCTCTCCACTGTCCGTCATGTTGCCACAGTGGTCAGGAAATCCTTTTAAAATATTCGGTAGTGTGATCATTTGGTAAATTAAAAGTTCAGTGTTGTCATCTCAGTAAATTCAGTTTCAGGTAAGTGGTCTTTCAATTATTAGAAGATCCATACATACATATATACATGTATATACCAACTCCACTGTTGCACAACCAAAGTGAAAGACTTATTTATGCTGTTTACATATAGTAATTTAGTTGAGTGTAACATAAAATGATACATACAGCAATCAACATATTGTATAGCAAAATCTGCACATAACTAAACAGATGTTATGTGATCCTATCTCGCCTACATTCTGACTGATGGGTTCGGAGCCGATCCCTCGGCTCCGACTCGGCACGCTTATGCCAAAGAGCGAAGTCTCTTACTGGCTGAGCTTACCATATCCCAGGATGCACCACTACCAGTCCCCCAGATCTCGTTTGCCGCTAACAAGTGAAGACGTGGTCTCGAGCTGGCTGAGTTAAGTAGTGATTATTTCACTAGTTTTTCTGTCAGGTTTTTCTTCATTCTCAACAAAAAGCTGTTTTAACAGCTATTCTTGTGTTTAGAGTGTGTTTGACAAAATTCACTTGGTGAATTCTTGTGTTGTGAGTGTGGACTAGGAGTACCTCTTGTCAGGAAAGGCCTTTCCCGGTCTTTTTATTTGTAGGTAACTTCGGTTCTGTTTCAAATCATTTTATATTTCTCTTCTTTAAAGAAGAACCAGCAGAGAGAAATTATTACAATTACAGAGTTTGTGCTGTGTTTTTGACTAACTCAGAGCATTGCGAGTGATAACTGTAAGCCTATTCTAGGTGTGGTGTTTCTTCCAGTTAGTTTTCTGAAATTTTTTATAATGTCTCAGAATCCTAGGCCTTCGGGCTTTAAGAAATGTGTAAAATGTAGCTTCAAAATGTCCATCACGGACGATCACTCGCTCTGCGTGTATTGCTTAGGGGCAAAACATTTACAGGAATCATGTAGTGTATGTCACGCTTTTTCCTCAAGGGTCCTCCAGGAGAGGAAAAATAAATTAATTCTCAAGGGATTAATTAAAACTTCTTTCGAAGAGGCTTTGGCATCCTCTCCTTCTCCAGCCAAAAAGAAAAGGGCGTCGGCTCCGACCAGTCCGTCGGATCCGACCGCCAAGAAACAAAGGCAGGCCTCTCCTTGGCTCCAAGGACTTGAGCCGAGGTCGGAACGGTCTGCCTCAATGCCACCAGTGTCGACTCCTCTGGCTTCGGAGCCGATGGCTGGGGCATCGAGAGGCGGGTCACCTTCGTCGGCTCCACTGCTCTCGGAGCTGACAAGGGTCGCCCGCTCAGACACTTCCTCCTCGGCGCCGAAGTCCACCTCGGCACCGATGGAATCTGGTGTGTGTATTCCCTCGGCGCCGATACTCATCGAGTCGCCTCGGAGCCAGTCCCCTAGCCCTTTGGGGCCGTTGGAGAGGCCGTCTCGGACCCGTTCTGTTTCCTCTCGGTCTTCGAGGATGTCAGATTCTGATATAGACAGGGTGCTCCAAAGACTGTTCCAGTCCCCAGTCTTCCAAAAATTTGTTTCGGTTCCGACCCAGTTGGCTTCAGAGCCGATGACCTTGGCCCACCCCATTGCCATTCCTCCTCCGACTGCTTCGGCCCCGTCGGAGCAGGTGCTGTTGGAGCCGGTGGAGATCTCAGGGTCGGCTCCGACCCTTACTCCAACCCGGGCCTTCGGGTCCGAGTTTGACGCGGACGTCTTCGGCTGGACCCGGGGTGATGTTTGGGACCTATGCTTTGGTTCCGAGCCTCCCCTCGGTGCTTGGCTGCGGGACTTCCGTCGGCTATCACGGCTCCGGGGACCGGACACTCCCAGGATTCTGGGGGTCCGGCTTTCAGAGCCATGAGGAGTGCCTTGGCCAAGTCCTCTTGACCATCTCCCGGCTTTACCGGCACCTTCCCTAGGCGTGGAGACTGGGTCTTTGGCAGTTCCTGTCCGTAGTCAGCGGAGCCCCGGGGCCTGAGGTTACCCCAGTGGGGTTCCCCTCCTCCTGAGGGTTCTTCTGAGCTGTCCTCGGAAGAACCCCCAAGGAAGAGATCGTGCAAGAGGAAGCACGTGGACTCCCCCGAGTCTATTACTTCAGACACTGATCTGGATGATGCAGAGGGGTCCCCGAGTCGTCCTCGGATGATGTCTCATTTGCAGACATCTTAGAGATCCTCAAACAACGAGGCGGCTGGATATCCAAACCCCCCTCTGCTGACGAGTCAGTGCTCCTCAAGGCCTTTGGGGCTCAGCCCTCCGCCTCCTGGGTGTCTCCGCCCTTCGACGAGCTTCTGGATTTAGTTTGTCGAAGGCGTGGGAACATCCAGATACCGTGGAACCAGTCCCTTCTCGTCCAAATAAATTTTTGTCTGCTCCCCGAGAAGGAGTTCCTTACTAAAGGCGTGGCTGTAGATGCCATGGTGGTGGCATCTGCTACACAACAGGGCGTGGCAGAGGCTTCAGCGTCTGTCCATCCTCCTAATAAGGAGTCTAGGAGCATGGACAGGCACGGAAGCGCACCCTGACTTCAGCGGCCTTTACGTTAAGGTCTCTGAATTATTTGGCACATTTTACCAGGCTTCAGAGGGATCTGGTCAAGGAGTTGTCAGATTCCCTCTCGGGTAACCTACCTGAGCAGCTAGCCCAGTCGGTTAGCTCTCAGTTGGCTATCCTTACGTCAATTTCTAACTCGTCCATGAGGCTCATTTCCTATGCGGCCGAAGGGGCGGGTAGAGCGGCAGGCACAGGCGTGGCTCTCACGGAGACAAGCCTGGCTCCGCTTGTGTCAGTTCTGGAGGCCTTCAAGTCTTCCTTCCGACGCTCCCTTTGATGGGTCCTCCTTGTTTGGACCCAAGGTTAAAGACACCCTTACCGCTGTGAGCAAGAGGGAAAAACTTTATCTGCCGTAGGTGCCCGTTATTCCACTCCCTTCGGCCTTACCCCAAGGCTAAAGGAGGGAAAATGTGGTTCCAAATCTCGAAAGTTTTTCTCTCAACAGCAGGAAGATTCCCTTCCAGAGGCAGAGGGCGGGAAATTTTTCAGGGAGACGCCGTCCCAGAGGCGGCAGAGGGCCCGCAATTCTGGAGACCGCGAGTCCTTTCGTGGCTCTTCAGCCTCCCACACGTCATGAGGGATTGCCCGGCTGTGCTGCTCGAGCCAGTCGGGTGTCGTTTGCCAAGCACCTAAAAGCCTGGGAGTCAATCACTCAGGAGAGAGGGGAGCTTCGCCTCATTGCGTGAGGTTACACCATCCCATTCACATACTCGCCCCCACCGTCCAAAAGAATCCCGGACCCACCACCCAGTCAAAGGGAAATGGCAGCCGCAGAAGCTTTAAAGCTGCTAGAAAAAGGAGTCATCCAACCGGTCCCCACAGACCAGATCGGATCAGGAAATTACTCCAGGTTCTTTTTAGTGCCAAAAAAGACAGGGGACCTGAGACCAATATTGGATCTCAGCAGACTGAACCAATCCGTCACGAAATCCAAATTCCGAATGGTCACGTTGCAATCCATTCTCCCACTGTTGGAGAAGGATGTTTGGATGTGCTCCATAGACCTCAAGGACGCCTATTATCACATACCGATACATCAGGCGTCCAGGAGGTATCTGCGCTTCAGCCTGGGAGTCAGTCATTACCAATTTTGCTCTGCCCTTTGGCCTCACCACAGCCCCAGGGTGTTCACCAAGTGTTTGGCAGTAGTGACGGCTCACCTGAGAAGTCTTGGATTCCAAGTGTTTCCCTATCTGGACGACTGGCTCCTGACTGCAACCACCAGGCATCTACTAATGGACAACCTCAAAGCCACCATCTCCTGGGTGTTACCCTGGGGATTACATTCAATTGGTCAAAGTCTGTCTTGCTGCCCTCTCAGCATAAGGTTCATAGGAGCAGAGATAGACTCAAGATTGATCTTGCGTCTTTCTTCCTGCCGAAAGGATCCAAACTTTACAGGGCCAAGTTCAAGCTCTAATCTCGAGATCCAAAGCCCCAGCCAGGATGGTTCTACAAGTTCTAGGCTCTATGTCTGCCACGGTTCTTTTAGTTCCTCTGGCAAGATTGCACATGAGGATTCTTCAGTGGCTATTGTCAACGCAATGGTCCTTTCAGGATCTTCCCCTCAATCATCTCATCATGATTACGGAAATATGCAAAAGGGACCTTCGCTGGTGGCTTCAGACATCCAATTTGGATCAAGGAAACCCCTTTGTTCTTCCCTCTCCAGTGGTTACCCTGACGACAGATGCCTCCCAGATAGGGTGGGGGGGGCATTGTCTGGGCAGGCTAGTTCAGGGCTCCTGGCTTCCAGACGAAGCTCTTCTCCACATCAGTGTGTTGGAGATGAGGGCTGTACTTCTATCCCTACAAGCCTTACACAAGTTTCTTCCTCAGGGCGTCATCGCCATCCACACAGACAACATGTCGGTGGTCTGGTATCTGAACAAACAAGGAGGGACCAGATCGTACCCCCTTTGCAGAGAGGCCATGAGAGTGTGGGAATGGGCTGTAGCTACCAACCGCTTCTTGGTAGCGACCCACATCCCGGGAAAGTCAAATATATTGGCAGACAAATTGAGCAGGACAATTCTCTCTCCTCACGAGTGGTCTCTAAACCACACAGTAGCAGCTCAGGTTTTCAGGAGATGGGGGACGCCGTGCTGCGACCTATTTGCAACTCCACTAAACACCAAGTGCCAAAGGTTCTTCTCCTTGATCCCACATCAGGGAGTACCAGCCATGGATGCTCTAGCACAACCTTGGCCAACAGGACTACTTTATGCCTTTCCTCCAATTCCGCTTCTTCCCAGAGTTATTCAAAAAGCTTCTCAACTGGGCTCTTCAATGATACTGATTGCCCCGTACTGGCCTCGTCAGGTATGGTTTCCCTACCTGAAGAAGCATGCAGTGGACGATCTGTGGACTTTAGACCTGATTCCGGACTTGCTAATCCATCAGTCGGGACATCGGCATCAGTCCCTTCAATCTTTGAAATTGACAGCTTGGCTCCTCCACTTCCGACTTTAGTCAGAAGGCACCCACTAGACCCGGAAGTTGTTCACATTTTATCTTCTGCCCACAAACCCACCACTAACAAATTGTACCTTAGTAAGTGGAAGAGGTTTGCTATCTGGGCTCAACTCAAGGGCTTAGACCCTATCACTGCTCCTGTCCCAGAGGTCTTGAAATTCTTAACATCCCTGTTTAATCAGGGATCTTCTGTCTCAACTATTAAAGTCCAACTAGCGGCTATCTCTAAATTCCACGAATCCATGGATCCTCCTTTGATGAGCAGCAGACTATGCAAAACTTTCATTAAAGGTGCGAGCCTATTAAGACCACCAATTTTTCATCCTGCACCTCCGTGGGACCTTGATTTGGTGCTTCGCGCACTAACATCTCCCCCTTTCGAACCGGCTGCTACATGCGAGTTAAAATATCTGTCTTGGAAAACTGCCTTCTTAGTTGCAATTACTTCGGCAAGAAGAGTTTCGGAGCTTCAAGCCCTGTCTATTAAGCCACCGTACTTGATTTTCCACAAGGACAGAGTATCACTTAGGCCTAATCCATCCTTTGTCCCAAAGGTCTGTTCTAGTTTCTGCCTCCAACAATCTCTAGAGCTACCAGTTTTCTTCCCAAAATTCTCCAATGAAGCAGAATACACTCTTCATAAATTGGATGTTCACAGGCAACTACGCTTCTATTTAGACAGGACTCAGCAACTTCGTAAGTCAGACCAGTTGTTTGTGTCCTTCTCAGATAATAAACTGGGCCAAACCATCACAAAAGCTACTATCTCAAAATGGATCAGAGATTGCATAACTCAGGCTTATTCTTCTTCGAATAAGCAACTTAAAACATCTATCAAGGCTCATTCTACCAGAGCTATGGCTACTTCTATAGCTTTTCATTCCAAGCTCGCTATATCGGAAATCTGTGCTGCGGCTACTTGGTCCAATCCGCACACTTTCATTTCCCACTACAAATTGGATGTGGCATCTAAAGGACGAGCTTCATTTGGTTCCACGGTACTCAGGAGTGTTTTCCAGTGAGCCACCCAGGATTCAGGTGCTAGGGACGCTGTCCCATCAGTCAGAATGTAGGCGAGATAGGATCACATAACATCTTTTAGTTATGTACTCACCATAACTTCAGATGTTTGGGATCCATCTCGCCTACATTCCTAATACCCACCCTCCTTCCCCCTGCCTTGGAGATCAGAAGAGATTGAACGGTTTTGAGTTCTACTGTTTATCTTGTTTCATCTGACTATGTTATATAAGCAGGGTGTGCATGTATGCGGACAAACTAGATCTGGGGGACTGGTAGTGGTGCATCCTGGGATATGGTAAGCTCAGCCAGTAAGAGACTTCGCTCTTTGGCATAAGCGTGCCGAGTCGGAGCCGAGGGATCGGCTCCGAACCCATCAGTCAGAATGTAGGCGAGATGGATCCCAAACATCTGAAGTTATGGTGAGTACATAACTAAAAGATTTCACAAAATGAACTCCAAGCGCGTACTTTGTGTGGTGTGTGTATGTATGTGTATATGTGTATATATATATATATATATATATATATATATATATATATATATATATATATATATATGCGTGTGTGTGTGTGTATGTGTCGTTATAATATGGACAACGAAAGCTGACCATCAGATTAATTCCCAAATGTGCATTAGATCTGTTCCATACATGGACAAATGCTAGTGCAGGCTATGTAGACCTCACATTTAGTTATAGATTCCCACTTCCTGACACACTTCAAAATCCAGCAAACACTTTACTGCCTTAAAAACTAATTTAGTAGATAAAACCTATCCACAGCAGAAATAATCCAAAATTTGACAAAAAAAAAAACAGTAAAGCATTTAAAAAATACAGTACACCAGAAATGCACACACATCCCAAATCAAATAAATTCCTAAGTAGATAAAATAATACAAAACAGGAATCAGGATAGTAGCACAACTTAAACACACTACAGTAATATAAGCACTCAAATGCAAGTATGTTACTTGATCAGGAATAATAAGACACCCAAAAGTTAAAAAAAAATAACCACCTGAAGAATGTGAAATCATAAATCCCCAGTAGTATAAGAAGGGACAAAAAAGTGGGGGGAAAAAACACGTAGCAAAAACAAAAATCAGTGTAGCAACAGAAACCAACAACTGCAACATTGGTGTCAAATTGTACATGTGTGCATGCGTGCATGCGCACACTGACCATATGGTTCTGCCAGTCCTTACAGTTAACTCTTGGGTCAAGCAGATGTACAGCAGACACAAGTAAAGAACTGCATCAATACAAATGCATATTAAAATGGAAACGAAACACATGCAAAACATACCATAAAAGCCAAATAACATAAAGACAACCAAGCATATGATCAGCTAAACTAATTTAAGAAAAACAATACAGGTGAGGGATGCATTACTATTCATATTTGTGGTTTTCAGTTCTTGGGAGTGTCCACCAAAGTAATCACCTTTGTGAATATTTCAGGATACTTTAGTTAATCCAACTTATAAAATGGTGGATGAGCATTGTTTGCATACATGTCTTTCAGTTCTTGGAGGTGCCACCAGAATGGTTTTGTTTGAAAACATTTTTCATGCTGTGTTACCTGGAAAACAGCATGTGTTTATGAAGCACTGTGTTTTTTTTTTTTTTTTTTTGTATGGACTGTTTCACCTACTGTAACTCATTAGAGGTGTTGTACTAGCACTTTTTATAAACTGAAATGTGCAGTATCACACAAGTTTGACAGAAGAGTTCCCTAAATGACTACCTTGAAAATTTCATACCAGAATTCTACATAGTTAGAAAGTTATAACCCTGCACAGCTATCCATTAGTTAAAATGGGTTGAGGAACACTAGAAAACATATAATTACGCACACAATTCCAAATGTAAAATTCAAACTGCAAAGAAAAATACAGATGTCAGTCTTAAGAGCAGTAAAACCCTTTGAGGCATAAACAGGAGTGTGCATGTTACAGGTACTACAATACTTTGGCTCGGGCCTCACAACTCTACTAGGCATGTTGTGATATTTATTCTGTTGCACACCCCACGTGTGTGTGTGTGAGATGCATGTAAATAATAGATTTCCACAGATATATGTGTGGGGGTGCGTTTCTGTATGCGCACAATATGCAAGTGTAAAAGGTCTGATATCAAAACATTTTGCTACAAAACAGGACTGATGCTACTAACATTAAGACTGCTTCTCACACAGTAGATGTCCTTGCATATCACTGTTGCACTATTCCTAACATAAGGGATTTCCTGCCAAGGATAACCCAACATCCAGGTTTTGCCGCCATTCTGAATGTCATTGAGTGTCAGTCTGAATGTCTTTCTTCTGTGCTGGTTACCAAGTCATTTTTCAGATAAGTGTCCAGTTGGGATTTTTCTTTATTTTCTTCTTTAATTTTAGTGTTGTTGATTTCATGTCATCCAGAAAGGGGAAATGTCAATATGGGAGGCAGATTCCTCATAAAGATTGTTACAACCAGTATCTCTTTTGTCTGGATGCTTCCCATGACTATATACAGTGTTCTGTCTGCCAGCCATTTGTCCCCCAAGACCCTATATAGGCACCTCTCCTCCTTGTCTGTTTATCTTAAAAATCAACTTCTTAAGCTGTTGGCTCAGAGTGCTGTTACATTCTTCCCATTCCGAGGGTCAGCTATCTGCCAATAAAATTCCCAAAAACCTCAGGTCTGATACAGCTGCTGTCCAGCCTCCCCTGGATGTCTGTCTCAAGGCTAGTGAAACTGAGAGGATCATCTGCTCATTGTTTCAGATTCCTGTCATGACCCCATAGGAGGTTGGCATGAATCCAATTTCTTGCATGTCCTCGGAGGCTTTCCAGACGTTTTGGGGAACCTTGGCTGATTATATCTGAGGGGATTCCGTTGATCTTAGTGAGAGAGGAGATCCCTACTATGCTTACTGAATGTAAACAAGAGTCTGACCCTCCCAGAGTTTTTCATGCAGGCATCCTGCAGAAAAACAGAAAACCAAGCACATTTCCCTTTCAGTTAAGGATCCCCAATGAGAATGGCAGTGTTTTATTCAGGTTGTTTAACACTTTAATGGCTTTAAAGCCTCCTCAAGGGGTCTCTGTTCCTGCCCCTCCCTGTCTTCCACTCCTCTTAAACAGCCTATGAAGCAGGATTCCTCTCATGAGTGTCAGGAATCTGGGAAAGTGTCATTAGCCTATTCTTCTCCAATCCCTTCCCCTTGGACTGTGGTTCAGAGGAAGAGAATTCTATTAGTCCAGATTCCCCTTTAGAGGAACTGTTTTGCGGACACTATTTCCTATATGATAGAATTCTTTAAGTGGGATTATCAGGCTTCTGATACCTAGAAGAGATATTATGAGCTCCTGCAGATGGAGTTTCTCAAGCCTTCTGCTGTTCCTCCAGATGTTCATCGTGCATACAGCTGCAGTCATTACAGATGGGTTATCCTGCCGTCAGGCGGGTCCTCAGTCGGCCGAATTCCAAAGTCTAGGTCGGGCGTCAGTTGTCGTCGCTTCTTCCCTGATGTCAGTGCGCCAGGGGTATAAAAGAGGCAGCCAACGCCATTTTCTTCAGTCTTTCTTGCCGCGCGGTGCCCGAAGCAGAAGCAGTTCGCAAGTGCCGGTCGGCCAGCTCCTGAGATTTACGAAAACATTTCAGCCAAAGTCTTCTTGAAAGGTAAGTATCCCGTTGGGAAACTTTTCTTGCCTCAGACCGATGTCAGTCAAAGTTAATAATTGCATTTCATGTGGGAAGCAAATACCGCATAAGGATTTCCACTCTTTCTGTATACCTTGATTAGGCCCAGATCACGACGTCTCGGCTTGCTGTTTTTGTGCTAGATTCAACAAGCGCACTATTAAGCGCTGGGCGAAGTTCGCCCTTCACTATTTTGGTAAAAAATTTAATTGTATTATGTCGTCGGATACTCCGACTCCAGTTTTGAGTAAAAGACGCAAAGATAAGGACCGACATATGAGGTCCGCACAGTCTACTGACACCATGCTAAGGCCGACAACCGGTACTCTGGTTCTCAGCGAGGCGCCTACGCAGCCCCTGACTACCGATGACACTACATTACCGGTGTCCTCAGTACCCGAGGTCGCAGGCTCCTCGGTCCCCATTCCTACTGCAGATACCGACGCCACTCTTGGCGGGGAAACTCAGAGTTTGAACAGGCCTGCCATTTCTTAAGGTGTCTTCAGGCCTTCCTCCTTCTCTATTAAAGCTTTCACTAAATCTAAAGCAGCCATGAAAAACAAAAAACAGGGACCTCAGACCCCCTCTCAAGGCCCCATGCCGAAAAAACTGATGCTCAAAATGGCCGAGGATTTGATTACTCTTATCAGGGGTTCTCAACCCCCCCCCCCTCTGACAAAAGGCCCAGATTAGAGGAAGACTACCCTTCCTCAGATCAAGCCTCTATTACTTTTGAACATTCTGAGGACCATGATTATGCCTATTCTCCTTTCGAAGACTTTGATGCAGAGGAGTCTATTCCCTCGGTTTCCCCCCCCCCCCCCCGAGGACTACTCTTTTGGGGAAACCCTACATACATTGAGGGAACACTTTCACTGGGAAGGCCAAGATTACTCAGATTCCAAGAAAAGGCTCAGGGATTTTCTTTTGCTCCCCCAGCATAGGCCCCTGGCTATCCCTCCTGTTTTAGATATATTGGATGATGTGTACACAGAAGCCAGCCTTAATCCAGATTCTTTGCCCCCAGCTCCTGATAAACCAGACCGGTATTACCGGGTTCCTGATTCACACCAGTTCCTATACAAAAGCCATACTGCTGGCCCAGAAACTATTTCACAGGGTCCCAAGGGAATTAAGGCCTCTACTGCTAAAAACCCATTACCTTCAGAGAGAGATTCCAGAGCTTTAGAAAGGTGGGGGAAAAAGGTGTACACCTCGGCCACTTTAACCATGAGGGCATTAAACTGTCAGTTCCATATGTTAAAGTATCAACAGTTTTTGTTATTTCAGTTGAAAAGCAAAATGACACAACCAGAACAACCAGATTTAAAAGAGTTGCAGGATTTGTTGCATGGTGCAGAGCAAGTGGGTAAACATACCTTGCAGTGTGGTTTTGATGCTTTAGAGGCCTCATGTAGAGCTGCTGTTATGGGGTCTGTTATACGTAGGCATGCTTGGCTCAAAGAGCAAACCTTACCAGATCATGTCAAAGCTAAATTATTAGATGCACCTCTTCAAAAAGATGTATTGTTTGGTGTTAAAGCTAAGGAGGTACTAAAGAAAATGGAGAAAAAAGTGAAATCAATGCAAACAGTGAAATATTTCCTGCAGGTACAACCTCCACGTTTCAGCAGAAACTGGCCTTCAAAAAATTGGTCCTTTCCAGCCACGGACAGACCTCAAAGGGGCAGATGCAGACATCCAAGGGGTAGAGGGCAACCTCAAGGATCTTTCAGAGCCAGACCGTGGCAAGCACCAACCCCAAGAGGTGGAGAAGATAGACCACAGTCATTTAGAAAACAGACACAATGACTTCCCCCTTTACCTGCCAAGCAAAGCTTTAATGGCAGCACCTCTGGGCGGAAAACTGGCATTATTCTCAAAAAATTGGCATATTGTTACAAAAGACAAATGGATTCTAGACATTATAGACAGAGGCTACAGGTTCCACTTTCACACCCTTCCAAAAATGAGAGGCATGCCAAACCTGCCACAAAATCAAAGGGCAGAGGCACAAAAACAAATTTCAGCTCTCATGGACATGAAAGTGATTCAAGAGGTACCTGCAAAAGAACAAGGTCAAGGGTTTTATTCCAGACTATTCCTGATACCAAGGCTTTAAAACTTCAGCTTGGCCAGCTAACAACTTGGTTATATTCAACTGGACGTATAAGAGAATTTAAGTACCTTTTTCTGCACTTTTTTTTTTTAAAAATACAGTATTTAAATTGATTTAAACTGTGTATGTAGGAGTGTTGAAGGAATTTTTAACTGGTTATTCTGCTCTTCAGTAACTTGAACTAAAAGCTAGTGTTGGCTGAATTTTGTTATTTGCTAGTAATTACAGGTGTGGGGGTAGCCACATTCTTTGATTTCCTGTCCTTGCATATTTAAACTGGTGCATGTGAAATAATTCCTGCTTTAAAACTTCAGCTTGGCCAGCTAACAACTTGGTTATATTCAACTGGACATATAAGAGAATTTAAGTACCTTTTTCTGCACTTTTTTTTTTTAAAAAATACAGTATTTAAATTGATTTAAACTGTGTATGAAGGAGTGTTGAAGGAATTTTTAACTGGTTATTCTGCTCTTCAGTTATTCCCACCCACCCGCACTGTTTTTGTTTTGGTGTTAATCTTAGTGGCATTGAAACTGCCCGCCCCTCAGCCTGCCTCTGGGCCCATCTTATTTGCTCACTCAACTGAGTGCAGTGAGATCATATTCTGATTACAGGCACTCCTACTGTGTACAAAGAGAGCATCTGGGAAATAGAAAAAAAAAAAATTAAGCTTATTTCCTGCCTTTCTTGTTAAGTGGTACAGACTATTTGTAGACTTCTGAGCCCCCAAGCCCTTCTGTGTTTGAGGGAAGCCTTCTAGCTTGTTTTTTTTTCTTGTAACTAGCCAGTTTTCTAGTTTCAGCACTCAAATCTGTTTCTTTGATCTCAGCACTTGTTCAGAAAAAAAAAAAAAAAAAAAATTTCATCTGCTTTTACTGTACTTGTGTTTTTACCTACTTCTTTTTACTTTTGCATCATCTTAAAATACTCAATTGTATTTATTACTGCTTGGTGTAACTCATTCTAAGCCTTTTGGTTTAAACACTTGGGCTTCGGACCAGTTAGTTGTTTTGCACTGAGAGGGTTTGTGGTCTGCACTGTTGTGGCAGAACAGGTAGCTTACATCCTTCTAGGTTGAGAACTGCTGATTGAGGGCTCAGTGTCTGTTGTTCTAAAAGTGTATTGATTCTGGTTTGGGCACTTGGGCTTTCAGGCCAGTTGTTTTGCATTGGGAGGGTTCGTGGTCTGCACTCTTGTGGGAGGAGAGGCTGGACTCTGCCCTTCTGAGCTGGGAATTTCTGGTTAAAGGCTTATAGTGCATGCATATCTGAACTGTTTCTTACTGAAGTTGGTGCGCCTTGTTTGCTGTGGCATAGACTGGATTCGGGCCTGCTGGATCTAGCTTTGTTTGTGTAACTTGAGCACTAATCCAGACATTCTCTAAAGTATTCAATGGTATATATTACTGCTTGGTTGTAACTTGATTAAAGTGTAGCTATCATTCAAGTCTTTTGGATTAAGCACTTGGGCTTCAGACAAGTTGTTTTACATTAGGAAGGTTTGTGGCAAGCACTGTGGTGGCAGGACAGGTAGCTTTCATCCTTCTAAGTTGGGAACTGCTGATTGAGAGCCCAGTGTCCAAGTGTATTAGTTCTGGTTTAGGCACTTGGGCTTCAGGCCAGTTATTTTACATTAAGAAGGTTCGTGGTCTGCACTCTTGTGGGAGAAGAGGCTGGACTCTGCCCTTCTGAGCTGGGAATTTTCTGGTTAAAGGTTTATAGTGCCTGAATATTTGAACTGTATCTTACTGAAATTGGTTCACCTTGTTTGCTCTAGCATAGTCTAGATCCAGGCCTACTGAATCTAGCTTTGTTTATATGCTTGTTGTTTGTTTGCTTGTTATTTCCCTGGAAGCTAATTCCACCTAATACGCAACTTCTCAGCGCTTCTGTGGATCACTAGTGATATCTGCATTGCTTACTGTACTTATTTCCTTGTTTCACTTGAAAGAAAGTTACTGTTTGTCGTTTTTGCATTTAGTTACTTGTAACACATTGCACTCAAGTTACCTGGCACTTACTCACTAAAGCAATTATATAAGTCAGCACTAAAAATTAAAAGCACTACACCCTCACTCCCCACTGGCCCTTGTTTTCAATTAAGGATTTCCCAATATTATTCTAGCATGTCCAAAGGTCAGTTGTCAATCTCCTCTCCGGTCCAGCTGGTGAATCTGGGAATCTTGAGGCAATGTTATAACTGCCTCATGTACACAGACAACCCTCCCTCCTCCCACATAACACAAATACTTGCGAGAGATGCAGCTATTTAGCCAAACTGGAGGCTGAGCTCTCTCAACTCAGGACTGGCAAGACCAGACAGGAGGAGAAGGCAACTACACACACCACAAAACCAGCCTCACATAATGCTACCACTCCACTGAATCAAACACATAAACACACAAAGACATACTCGAGGCTCTGAGTAAAATTTACCTAAACAGCAGAGGCCTCCAAAGCAGACACCCAAACAACTGCTACCTCAAGACACCCCACAAGCAACACATAAACCACAAAAGCAGTGTGCAAAGCAGTCACAGCCCTTAAGGCCAAATACAACACCAAACATACTTGTCATAGGTGACTCCATAGTCAGACACACTGACGTCCCACTCACCAGGCTGAACAAGGAGAGGGTCACAGTAAGCTGCCTATCGGGCGCTAGAATCCACCACATAACACAAGCACTCGGGTCACTCCACGGCAAGTACAAATATGACACAGTCATTGTCCATGCTGGTGTGAACGACCTGAGACGGACCTCCCTGGACTACATGAAAAGAGACATAGAGGAGCTCTCTGATTATGTAGCCCAGGCAGGTATGACCCTAACCCTGAGCAGTATCCTTCCTTCACCAAGAATGATGCCACAATATAGAGACAAGATGATCAGCTTTAACAATTGGCTTAATGTCTGGTGTCATTCAAAGGGGATCCAGTGTCTGTCTGCCTGGGATGACATGCTTGACAAGCCACGCTGCTTCGCAGGGACGGCTTGCACCTGTCACCCTGGGATTCGGATATTGGCTAAGGCTCTTGCCACCCCATAGTGCCTTTTTAGGCAAGGCTCAAATTCTAAACCTACCACCCTAGAAAACAAAAATGGGAAGAAATTGAGGGTAATGCTGCTCAATGCCAGAAGTCTAAATCTCAAAATGCACGCACTCGAGGCCCTTCTGAGTATGGAGAACATCGATGTCTGTGCTGTAACTGAAACCTGGTTCAAGGCTCCTGAGAGCAGCCCGGCACTATTAGGTTTTACCTCATATCATGCGTTCCGCCCCAAAACCCGGACCACTCCAGAAAAGGAGGGGGTGTATACATATTCATAAAGGATACTCACGCCTCCAGGTTGGTGGCAATGCATGAAGCTGCCAATCTATCCAGGTCCAACTAACCATAGGCAAAACTGCTCTACAAATTGTAGCATGCTACAGGCCACCCTCTCAAACTCAGGAACCCCACACAGCCTTCCTGAAGACACTGGAGGGTATAAATGTATCTCCAAACACCATCATATTGGGTGACTTCAACTACCCGAATATAGACTGGGAACATTACTCAAGCCCTAACTTTCTAGCCCAACGGTTCCTGGAGTTCATAAATTCAAATGCCATGGAACAGCTAGTCACTGTTCCCACGAGAGGAGAAAATATACTAGATCTCATTGTCACAAACATGGGGACAAAATGCTCCACACCGAAGTATATCCCTCATTGGTGAGATCTGATCATAAACTAATCTCACTGGAAATCCACATCCCCCCACCCCAAACAAAAAAGACCATAGTGAAGAACTTCTCTAAAGCAAACTTCACACTACTCAAGACTGGTGTGGTATCCTTCAAGGCCCCTGAGTCAGAGGAAACCACAACCCAAGCTGCGGAAGCCCTTACAAATGCCTTCTATGAACACCTCCAGGACTGCATGGATCAGGCAATCCCAAATAAAACCAAGACTCTTTCCACAAAGGGCAAACGTCCAGTCTGGTGGACCCCAGCCATTAACAAACTTCACAATAAGAGGAGAAAGCTATTACATGATAGAACAAAATCCATAAAAGGGAAGTCCCCCCTGATCATTATTAGTAAAAAAATACGAGCACTCATAAAATCAACTAAGGCCAATTTTGAGAGAAAAATTGCCATGGATTCAAAGGACAATCATAAGGCCTTTTTCAGCTATGTTAGGAACCTGGGTGGAAACTCACAGATATGCTCAGAATTAGTCCAAAATGATACAAAAATCACTGAACCCACAGACATTGCCAACATACTGGCAGACAGGTTCAGTGCAAACTTCACCCCTCTCCCCAAAGGAGAGATAACTATCCCAGCCGAGTGTAGCCTCCCGGACATCTCAAATGCGCAGGTGAAAGCTGCTCTCTCTAAAGCTAAAAACACAGCATCAATGGGACCGGATGGTGTCCCCGGCTGTGTGCTACACGAGCTAAATGAGGAATTAAACCGCACATAAGGCAGCTGTTTAATCTCAGCCTTACCACAGGATACGTGCCCAAGGAGTGGCGTGACGGCAACTGTGGTCCCACTCCACAAAGGTGGCCTCACGGACCCTGGTAATTACCGCCCCATAAGCTTAACAAGTCTAGTCTGCAAAGCTATGGAGAGGATCATAATGGAGCTCATAAACAAAGATATAGGGGACTTGCAGACATTGGACCCGACCCAGTTTGGCTTTGTCAAGGGAAGATCATGCCTTTTGAACTTGGTCGACTTCTTCGAAATAGTCACCAAGGCCATTGATGAGGGAAAGGCAGTCCATACAGCCTACCTTGACCTTGCAAAGGCTTTCGACACAATACACCACTCGGGTATTGTAGAAAAACTTACCAGCTTAAATGTAAACCCATATGTCACAAGATGGGTTGCAAACTGGCTTAAGGACAGAACCCACAGGGTTAGAGTTGCTGGCGCTGTGTCAGACTCCAAGCCGGTCACAAGTGGTGTCCCACAGGGCTCGGTCCTTGGCCCCCTATTGTTTGGCATCTACTTCTCAGAACTACAGGCCAACATGGGAGGACTTTGGCTGACAAAGTTTGCAGATGACTGCAAACTGGGCGCCATAGTGGAAAGTGCATCGGACACGGATATCCTTCAGAAGGGACTCACGGAAACAGATAGCTGGTGCCAGAGCCATGGCCTGAAGTTAAACGCCAAAAAATGTATAGTCATACCCTTCAGGAAAAACAAGGTAACCCCAAGCTACCATATAGGTGGCAATCCACTAAGCACAGAAGAGGTTATCAGGGACCTGGGGACCCAGGTTGACAGTGGCCTTTCTTTTGACACTCACATTGCTAAAGTGGTTAGAAAGACCTTCTACATTGCCCACCTGATCATGAAGGGATTCACATCCAGATCTAGTGAGGTCATTGTTCCCTGTACTCTTCACTTATCAGACCAATGATCGAGTACAATGCCCCATTCGGGATGTATCTCACCCGACATCTGCAGCAATTGGAGAGACTCCAAAAGTTCCTCACCAAAAGGATAAAGGACTCCAAAATCTGTCATATGCTGCCAGATTGAAGAAACTCCAGCTCTATTCAGTCGCATACCGTCTGCTCAGAGGTGACATGTGCCTGACATACAAGGCCATGTCCAACCCGAATTAATGGACATGCTCCACCTCAAAAAATCCAAATCCACCAAAACCACTAGAGCAAGCGACTTAAACCTTAGCACGGATATAAATAGGACGTGCTTGAGGGATAGATTTATCACTCAGAGACTCCCTATGCTGTGGAATAAAATCCCGGTCCATGTGAGGCAGAGCACCTCGCTGACTCTGTTCAAGAGAAATCTAGACCTGTGGATGGGAGATCGTAGGTTTACCCCGGGAATCATCTCTGGGTCACTGCTGGACAGAGGCACAACAAACTAATGGGCACAGTATTTTTTCATATAAGGGGTGGCGTAAGCCACAATAATTTGGGCTAGGCTTATAAATGCCTTAGGGCAGATAGCCTAGTATAAACCTATGAACCTAAGGAAAGACAAAGATTGGAGACCTGTCTTAGACCTATCCATTCTAAACACATATCTACAGATACCAAAATTCAAGATGCTCACATTGCAGCAGCTTCTTTCCATGCTGAGCAAGGAGTCTTGGCTGGTAACATTGGACCTCAAGGAGGCATACCTGCATGTCCCTATCAGACAAGATTGCAGAAGATACCTCAGATTTCTTGCAGGTTCAACTCTATCAATTCTCTGCATTGCCCTTTGGCTTATCTACTGCGCCCAGTGTGTTTACGAAATGCCTGGCATCAGTAATCGCCTTCTGCAGACTACAAGGAATACAAATCTACCCATATCTGGACGACTGCCTGATCCAAGCGGACAGCAAGGACATACTACTGAAACACCTGGCGTTTGTAATAAAACTGTTGAACTTTCTGGGATACACAGTCAACAAAAAGAAATCAAAACTAATACCCTCTCAACAAATAATTTTCCTGGGTGCCAGCTTGAATACAACCACCCAGATGGCCTACCTCACGCCAGACAAACAAGGGCAACTGTCACAATACTTCAGCAAAATGGCAACCTTCACCAGGCTGACTGCAAGGAAATTCCTGCAGGCTCTGGGATTCATGGCATCTTGCATCCTACTAATCCCATGTGCAAAGCTGCATATGAGGAAACTTCAATGGTACCTAAAAAACTTATGGTCTCAACACAGCTTGGAAACATTTATACCACTCATTCCATGCCTTCAAAAGGAATTTCTGTGGTGGGCTCAAGCATGCCAAAGAAACACAGGTCTCCCCTTCTGTGTACCTCAAGCAACTCAAATCATCACAGCAGATGCTTCAGACTATGCCTGGGGAACACACATGACACACCAGTGCATTCAGGGAAAATGGTCCCAAAAAGAGAAGCACCTGCACATCAACCAAAAGGAAATGCTAGCCGTGCAAAATGCTATTATGACCTTCAAAGGCCTACTGCATCCAGGCCAGCTATTGATAAGGACAGACAACACCACAGTGATGTGGTACATAAACAAACAGGGGGGAACTCATTCATACCCCCTGTGCAGGCAAGCCATGACCCTATGGAACACAGCACTGGAATTGCAAATTCAACTACAGGCACGATTCCTGCCAGGGAAGGAAAACACACTGGCAGACAGCCTAAGCAGAAATATGACAGATCCACACGAATGGAAGTTGCATCCTCAAGTTTTCACAAAGATAACTCGGGCATGGGGACAGCCAGACATAGATCTCTTTGCTACCCACAGAAATTACCAGTTGAAAAAATTTTGTTCAAGGACTTATCATCCACAGGCCTGGAAAGTGGACGCACTTTATTTCAATTGGACAATGTTAACAGTGTATGCCTTTCTGCCTCTTCCTCTGCTGCCCAAAGTTCTATTAAAAGCCAGAGCAGAGAGGCCGAAAATGATTCTCATTGCTCCAGACTGGCCAAGACAACACTGGTATCCGCTCCTGAAGAGCCTGACACATTCCCCACCATGGATCCTACTTCTAGTTCCTCTTCTGTTGTCCCAGCACAACTACAGGACCCTTCACAGCCAGCTCAAAACCCTAAACCTAGCTGCATGGAGAATTCCTTGATTTCCCAACAGACCTTCCTCCAAGGAGGTGCAGGATGTCATATTGGAGGCCAGAAGACCTTCTACTAGAAAAACCTACTGTGCCAAACGGAAATGATTTTGTGCCTGGAATCAAAAAAAGGGCCAGAATCCTTGGGTAATAAATTTACCTCAAATTTTACAGTACCTAGCTGAGATGTTAAACAGTGGACTTTCCTTCTCCTCCATCAAAATCCACGCTTCAGCCATTTCTGCACAATACAACACAGATCCTCCTTTATTCTCTCATCCTCTCTTAAGGCAGTTCCTCAGAGGGGCAAAGAATATAAAACCCTCAAGGAAACCACCAGTCCCTGCTTGGGACCTCAGCTTCATATTGGAAAAGCTGACCCTTCCTCCCTTCGAGCCAGCTTCTTCAACAGAACTACAATACTTGTCATGGAAAACCGCCTTCCTTCTGGCTATCACCTCAGCACGCAGGGTTTCGTTGCTACAGGCCCTCATGGCTGTGCAACCTTTCATCATTTTCCATCAGGACAGAGTCTCCTTATGAACCAACCCTACCTTTATGCCAAAGGTAGTATCCAGTGTAGCTTTGAATCAGACTATCCACTTGCCTACCTTTTATCCTAATCCACAAAACAAAGGGGAAAGACTACTACATTCCTTGGACATTCACAGACAACTTCGTTATTATTTGGACAGGACAAAGCCATTCAGGAAATCCGAGCAACTCTTTGTGTCCTATGCTACAGGTGCTCAAGGAAAGGCTATTTCCAAACAGACAATATCAAAATGGATAGCCCACTGCATACGCTTTTGTTACTCATTTCATGGAAAAACTGTGCCTACAAGCATCAGATCCCACTCCAGCAGGGCCACAGCTACCTCTGCAGCTTTTCTCAGGGGGGTTCCTACCAAGGACATTTTGGAAGCAGCCACTTGGAGTTCAGTGCACACTTTCTCCAAGCACTATCACCTTCCACTATACTCTAAATCTAGAGCGGGATTTGCCACAGCAGTCTTGCAGGGCATCCTTGCTCCTCCTAGTTCCACTTAGTGCCTGCCACCCCTACTTAGCTTTGGGATTCTTCCCATCTGTAATGACTGCAGCTGTATGCACGAACATAGTACAGTTTTGTACCTACCATAAATGTAGATGTTAGAGTGCTCATACATCTGCAGTCCAGGTTACCCCCCCCCTCCGTCCCCTCTTAGGACAGGCCTTATGACAAACACCTTCTCATACAACCTATTTGGGGTATTCTTTTATGGTGTATTTGCTTGCAACTAATGTTTTCTGATTATTCTATATTGCATGGTTACATAAATTTATGTTTTGCCTTCCTTCTGGGGGCACCCGACATCTGGGGCAAGAAAAACTGAAAAAGATGGCATCGGCTGCCTCTTTTATACCCCTGGCGCACTGATGTCAGGGAAGAAGCGACGACAACCAACGCCGGACGTAGACTTTGGAATTCGGCCGACCAAGGACCCACCTGACGGCAGGATAACCCATCTGTAATGACTGCAGCTGTATGAGCACTCTAACATCTACATTTATGGTAGGTGCAAAACTGTACTTTCTGGTTCTGGCTGTCCTCCGGGATACCTTTTCTTCAGCTTCTGTAGCCCCTGATTCTCAGCTCCCAACTCCTAAGAAACCTGATAGATTTTACAAGGTGCCCGATTGTAAATTTATGTATAAATGCCCTTTCTGATGACCCTTCTGTGCTATCTCCTCTAAAAATCCGTCCAAGCTCTTGCCCTCTACCAAGCTGCTTCCTTCAGATAAGGATAGTAGTGCCATGGAGAGTCTGACCAAGGTTTATACTGCTGCCACCCTGTCTTTTAGGGCTATTAACTACCAGACTCCTATGACAAGGTATGTTTTAGCCCTCCTTTCTCAAGTTTCTCAGGTTATTTCTGATTTCTGAGGGGAAGGCTTCTGCCCTTTCCTTGTTGGGTTCTGCCTCTCAAGTTGCCTACCACTCTGTTAAATATAGATCTGATATTGTTAATCCTCGTTCGTTCCTTACGCATGGGTATCAGTTCCGAGCTTGGAACCGAGCTGGCCATTTTCCAAGCTCGCGTCAGCTTCAAACTCTCGAGCTAAACTCTTATCTACAATCCCCCTCTCCCTGTTACCTCAGATTTAATTTGCTGCATTGCCATTCGGTCGTGTCAAGCTACTTCTCTTGAGCTAAGTATAGTCAGTTGTTGAAGAGCTTTACAGATTACTTTTCTGTCAGAAAAGTTCATATTTTATTGTCTCTTACCGTATCGCATCTAGCGTTCATAATTTCTTCGGGTTTTTCTGCTTTTTCTTTACCACTTTTACCATGAGGTATTCTCTCTTTACCATCGTTGGTAATCCTTTCACCCTTTTCTCTCGTACCTTCGGCTACTCTCTTGTACCATTGGTGGTACCTTTTCTGTTAATTTGCTGTCATGGCAGATAAGAAAGGTAGTCCAAGGTTTAAGCGATGTTCTGATTGTGGACACAAACTGCCTACTTCTGATGCACACTCTTTGTGTGTTTATTGTTTGGCAGCTTCCCATTTGTCTGATCACCCTGTACTATTTGTGAGAACTTTTCTAATAGAACCTTGTTGGAAAGGAAAAACAAGCTGATACTGAAGGAACTTCTAAAATCTCCCTTTTCAGAGGCTGTTTCTGGGTCAGGGGCCTCAACCCCTCCTAGAGCCCATAAGAAAACCTTGGAAGTTCCTACTAAGGCTAAAGCTTTGCCTTCGTCCCCGGCTGGGGACTCCTGCCAACAAAAAGGCTAAAGTTTCGCCTCTGGAGCTCTCTGTCAGCCCCAGTGCTTTTGGCGGCTAGACCTTCAGCACCAAGGCCTTCAGCTCTATTAGTGATTTTGGCTCGGTCTTCTCCTGCAGCCTTCTATATATCGGCACCGATGGGCTCCTCGGTTCAGACCATTACTACTGTATCGTCACCGACCGTTCAGTCGGCGCAGACCTTGACTGCGTCTGCTCCGAGATCTTCCTCGGAACAGATGCCTTTATTATTGACTCCATTTTTGTCGGTTCCAGCTTTGGCACCGACAACCACTTCAGCACTGATCCCTGTGTCGGTGCAGACAATGACCTTGGCACCGATGACTTCTTCGGTGCAGACAACAGTAGTCCAGTCACTCTTGGCACCGTTGTCCTCTGTGCGGTCAGGTGAGATGAGCACCTAGTCTGCCTCTTCTGTGGACAGGTCTGTTTCTCCCTCAGTCTCCGTGTGGTCCACTGGAAGCCTTTCCGAATATGATATGTTGCATCTTGTGGACCAAGTACTCTTGGCCAGAGGTATCCACCCCTCAGGAACTATCCTTCCTTGGGAGGTGATCACCCATCTCCAAAGACACCTTCTTATTCTCCTCCTTCATTGCCTTTGAAGTCCATGGATATAGCACAGTCTTCCCCCTCTGCGGTTCCCTTTATGAATCTCACTAAGGAACCGCAGTTGCCTTCGTGGCAGAAATGTTTTGCTATGAGACAGGATGTCAGCTGTGACACTCATAGCTTGCTGCTCCATAGCCATCCAGGGACTCCGGGTCGGCAGGCTGAGCTACTTAGGGGAGGGGTGACCCCTGTCCTAGGCATACACTCCTCTTCGGGTGGACCAGCCTTCCAACTGATGGAGAAGGCTTTCGCTGCTGCTGGCGATACTGGACTGTCTATACCTCCACCCTCCTCTGGTACACTGGTTTCACAAGTCACATCTAGCGGACACCGAGTGCAACGGCCACAGAACATATTCCCTCAAGAATCCCCTTTTTCGCTGTCTTCAGCTTTTCCTGCTGATGAGGTCCACCAGGAAAGTTTGTGTAAGAGGAAGCACATGGACTCCACAGAGGAGTCCCTCACCGAAGACATAGATTTCGATGAGGGGGAAGGATCCCCTCGGTCACCCTCTGAGTTATCCTTTGGTGATATCCTCGAAATCCTAAAACAGAGAGGTGACTGGTAGTCTTCTAATCTGACCTCTGAGGAATCTGTGTTCCTGCAGGCTTTTCACATCCAGCCCCCTACCTCCTGGGTTACTCCACCTGCCGATGAACTTGTCTGGCTCATCGTGTAGCATGCTTGGAAGGCTCCTGATACCATTGAAGCTATTCCCTGGAGGCCAGATAAGATCTTGTCCCCTCCTGCTTCAGATCACCATTGGTCCAAAGGTCTTCCTGTGGATGCTTTGGTGGTGGCGGCCGCAACAAAAAAGGATCTGGCAAAAGAAGAAAGCCAGACTGTCCATCCGCCTAACAGAGTCCCGGGCCCTGGACAGGATAGGGAAGCACACCTTTGCTTCAGCAACCTTTGCTATCAGGTCCCTGAATTATATGGCACATTTTACCAGGCTTCAAAGGGATCTGGTTTCTGAGCTCTCTGAAACCTTGGCTGGTGTCATGTGTGATGAGGTCCGTGACAAAGTGGCCTCTCAGCTGGCCACAATTGATTCTATATTGAACTCCTCTATGCGACTGATATCTCACACATCAGAAGGAGCAGCTAGAGCAGCGGGTTCAGCTGCGGTCTTGAGACGACATGCCTGGATGCGCTTGTGCAACTTCGTGGAACCCTTTAAGTCTTCTTTTCTTAATGCCCCCATTGAGGCCTCCTCGTTGTTTGGGCCCAAAGTTAAAAGCACACTGGCCAGATGTGAACAGGACGGTAAGACCCTTTCTGCCGGAGGTGTCCGTTATTCTTCCCCTCAACGTGCTTTCTCCCGAAACCAAAAGAGTGGGAAGATATGGTTTAAGAAATCTCAGGGTCATTTTCATGACACACAGGCCTCCCCCAGAGGCAGAGGGGGAAACTCTCAGGAGAGATGCTCCTTTCGGGGCAGAGGGGGTCCGCGTAACCAGGGTTCCAGGGATTCTTTCCCTGGTCAATCCTACCAGCGCTCCTGAAGAGTAGCCCAACTCTTTTCCTCTGGAGGTGGTTTGGGGACGTTTCTCCTTGTACCCTTCTGCCTGGCTAACCATCACCACCGATTTCCTGGGTACAAAGGATTATAACCAGAGGTTATCATATCCCCTTCGATCTTTGTCCTGTCCCTTCAAAAAATCTTCCCGATGTTCCACCCAGTCAAAGGGAAGAAGCAGCACTAGAGACAGAAAAGCTGCTAAAGAGAGTCATCCAAATAGTCCCTCCAGACCAGATAGGATTCGGATTCTACTCAAGACTATTTTTGGTGCCAAAGTAAACCAGGGACTGGAGACCAATTTTGGATGTCAGTGTATTGAACAAGTTTGAGAGAGTACAAAAATTCCGGATGGTCACAATACAGTCTATCCTCCCACTTTTGGAAAAAGACGATTGGATGTGCTCTATAGATCTTCATAAAGGTGGACAGGCCATCAAGAAGATTGCTGCGCTTCCATGCAGGAGCCAGTCACTTACCAGTTCAGAGTACTGCCCTTCGGACTCTGTACAGCCCACAGAATGTTCACAAAGTGCATGGCAGGTTTTCACAGCTCACTTGCGACTTCAAGGATTCCAGATGTTTCCATACCTAGACGACTGGCTCATTTCCGCCCCCACCAGACATCTACTGGAGAAAGCGCTGGCATACTCTCTCCTCACTGCTCAAAGGCTAGGCATAACCATAAACTGGCAGAAATCCAATCTCGCCCCATCTCAGTCGACAGAATTCATAGGGGTTATCTTGGAGACAAAAAACTCCAGAGCTTTCTAAGGATAAAGCAACAACTAATTCCAATACTTTCAAAGGAAAAATCCATGGCTCACTCTGTTCTACAGCTGTTGGGTTCCATGGCAGCCTCCATCGCCATTGTTCCCCTGGCCAGGTTTCACATAAGGCTTCTACAATGGCTACTGCTCACCCAATTGTATCCTTTTCAGCATCCTCTTTCAGCCATGATTCAAGTAACCCACAGGTGCAAACAGGATTTAAATTGGTGGATGACACACAATCTCTCACAATGGTCTCCCCCCAGCAACCCAAGGCCACAGTGACCACAGACTCCTCCCTGATGGGGTGGGGGGCTGTGTCAGGGACAGACAGTCCAAGGCACTTGGTCCAAACTGGAAGCCCATCTGCATATAAATGTTCTAGAGCTGAGGGTGGTGCTTCTGGCTTTGCAAACATTCCATCTCCTGCTGCCGTCTGGGACAATTGCGATTCAATCAGACAGCATGGTGGTGGTCTGGTACATCAGCAAGCAAGGTGAAACCAAATCTTTACCCCCTTTATCGAGAGGCCATGAGGATATGGCAGTGGGCGATAGCTACCAACCGTTTTCTTCTAGCAACGCACATTTCCGGGAGTTCCAACGTGATAGCAGACAGACTCTGCAGGTGCATTCTTCAACCTCACGAGTGGTCCCTGAATCCCTTGATAGCGGCAGAGATCTTCCACCGCTGGGACCATCCTTGCTGCGACCTCTTTGCATCCCCGACCAGCTACAAATGCAGCAGCTACTTTGCCCTGATTCCCCCTCCGGGACAGTCACCTAGGGACGCTCTAGTCCACAATTGGCCCTCTGGTCTTCTTTATGCATTTCCACCCTTTCCCCTCATTCCCCAGTTTCTGAAGAAAGCCTGTCGGTTGAAGAGCAAGGTGATCCTCATAGCACCATATTGGCCTCGACAGATTTGGTTCCCCTTCCTTTGGCCTCGCCTACTAGATCGACCATGGATTCTCCATCCGACCCCGGAGTTGATCTCCCACCCACAGAACCTGCTTCATCCCAACTTGAACAGCATGAAGCTTATGGCTTGGCTACTCCAATTCCCTTGATTGCCAGGCAGAATGATCTTTCTTTACCAGTACGTGATATTCTCATTGCTTCTCGTAAGTCTTCCACTAGAATTACTTATCTGAGGAAGTGGAAAAGATTTACCTGTTGGATGAAAGATAAACAAGTAGACCCCTTTTCAGCACCAGTGTCTAATACTAGACTATCTGGCCGACCTGTTTCAATCGGGTCTATCAGCCTCTACCATTAGAGTTCATTTGGCTGCAATTTCTAATTTTCATGAGAGTGTCCAAGATTCCTCTCTTATATCTCATAAATTGTGCAAGACCTTCATAAAAGGTGTGAATCATCTGAAGCCACCTTTTTAGAGAGCCTATTCAACCATGGGATTTTTAATTTAGTTCTACAAGCTCTGACAGTGTCACTTTTCGAACCAGCCTCTTCTTGCGACCTCAAGTATTTGTCATGGAAAACCTTGTTTTTGGTCCCTATTACATCTGCCAGACGTATTTCTGAACTTCAAGCATTATGTATCAAGAGTCCATACTTGAATTTTCATAGAGATAGTGTCTCTAAGAACTAATCTGTCATTTCTGCCTAAAGTAATCTCTGAAATGTCCATTAATCAAGCCATTGAATTGCCAGTTTTCTTTCCCAATCATTCAAACAGAGGAGAGTATTGCCAACATACCCTAGATATACACAGGCAAATCCGTTTTTACTTAAACAGGACTAAACCCTTTCGTAAATCTGACCAGTTATTTTTGGCCTTCTCTGGACCTAGATTAGGACCTGCTGTTGCTAAGATCACATTAGCTAGATGGTTGAAGGACTGTGTGACCTTTATTTATACACAACGTAATATCTCATTGCCTACGACCATGAAAGCTCATTCAACAAGGTTGGTGGCAACTTCGACTGCCTCCCATGCCAGAGCTTCTTTACATGACATCTGTGCAGCTGCAACTTGGGCTATGCCTCATACCTTCATCAATCATTACAAATTGGATTTGGCTTCCAGGGGAAGAGCATCTTTTGGTTCCATGGTGCTCCGGAATGTCCTTCCATGAGAGCCTCCCAGGAATAGAGGTAGCTGGGGACTCTGTCCCATGCGTAAGGAATGAACGAGGATTAAAAATATCAAATAAAGAAGTTATATCTTACCATAACGTTCCATCTGTGTTGTTGATCTTGGTCAGTCATTATGACCCTCCCTCCTTCCCCCTCCTGTGGTTTCTAGTGGATCTCACCATCCGGTTCTCTTAGGTTATTTGACCAGAGGTAGCCTCTACCTTCTTTGACTTGCAAACTCAATCTGAGGTAACGGGGAGAGGGGGATTGTGGGTAAGGGTTTAGCTCGAGCATGAAGCTGACATGAGCTTGGAAAATGGCTGGCTCGGTTCCGAGCTCGGAACTGATATCCATGCATAATAACTGAACGATGATCAACAATACAGATGGAATGTTATGGCAAAACATAGTTTCTTTTTATAATGCAGCTGATGCTTCTTCCAAGGCTACTTTATTTGCTTCTGTTATGAAGTGTTATTCTTGACATTAAGGCCATTTTATTGGATGCTCCTTTGAATAAATATAATAATCTTTTTGGTACTGCTACTGCTGAACCTTTTAACTCTCTCCTGGATAAGGACAAAGCCTTGTAGAAGTTGATATATATTTTTGTTTCAGCTATTCCAAAGTTTCAGAGGAATTACCCTTCCAAATCTGCTTTTGTTTGCAGATAGTCTTGCCCCTCTTCCCAAAAGTAAAAGGGTTCTAGATGTGTATGTCCTGCTAAATCTATACAGACCACTATTTCCAAGACACCGCCATTTCAGGACAAGCCAGGTTCCTTTTGCCAATTTGCAGGATGAGAGGAGTTCAGATCTTTCATTATCTGGACAGTCTGCTCATTCAGGCTTCTTCCCCCGAGTCTGTGCTTCAGGATCTTCAGTTCACAATTTCCCTGATGCAGTGTCTGGGCTTCACCGTAAACTTTCAAAAATCAGTCTTGACGCCTTCTCAGGATCATGTTTTCCTTGGTTGCAGGATTCAGACCATCCCATGCTGACCTGTCTACCTGCCCTCAAGATCCTGTGTCTGATTGCCTTTTTTCCAGTCTCTTCTTTCTCTGGATTCAGTCACGGCCAGGGACATTCTCAGAGTCCACAGGTTTATGGCTTCCACCATTCCCATGCTGCCATTAGCCAGGCTCCATATGAAGAAGCTTCAGAGATGCATCAAGTCAGTGTGGCTTCAGCATTATCACACCCCCAGACTTGTTTTTTTTTCTTCCTTGTCTCAAGCTGGGGCTTCACTGATTGATTCATCAACTTTCTATCAACCTGGGGATTCATCAACTTTCTGTCAACCTGGGGATTCCTTTCCAGTCCCAACTCAAGAGCTCTTTACACGTGCCTCAGACAGAGGGTGGGGAGCATCCCTTGACTCTCTCAAGGTTGAGGGTCTCCGGCCTCTTCTTCTTAAGTCAACATCAAGGAGATGAGGGCTCTATTTCTAGCTTTTCATACCCTCTTTCATCCTTGGCACCTCAAAGTGTTTGCACACAATACCACAGTGATGTGATATGTCAACAAGCAAGGGTGTACAAGCTCCTACCATCTTTGCAGACTAGCTATTCAAGTCTGGGATCTAGCTGCCCAATGTCGGGTGACTCTTCAGTTTCATTCCCTTAGAGCACAGTCTAGTGGCTGGACTCTTTGAGCAGGTCCAACACATAAGCTCATGAATGGAAGCTTCACAGTGGTGTGTTTCTGGGCATTGTCCTGTGGTAGAATATTCTTCAGGTGGATCTTTTTGCCTCCCTTCTGAACAAACGGTTTATTCTGTTCCAGAGTCCCAATTCCTCTGGCTTGTAGTCGATGCCCTACCTTTTCCATGGAAGGGGATGTTTCTGTATGCCTTCCTTCCCCTTTCTGTGTTTCAAGGGTCTTCCACAAGATTAGGCAAGATCCCCAATATCCTGCTAGTGACTCCCTTTTGGTCCAGACAGCATTGATTCCCCCTTCTTTCTCACTTGGCCATGGGCAATCACCACAAGTTACCTCACGGGTTAGACTACCTCATACAAGTCAAGAGGTCTCTTATCCACCCTCACTTGTGCACAGTTCAACTGTTTGTGTGGGTGAGAGGGCTCTTTTCTGAGAACATGCTTCGGGTCCTGCAGGAGGCCAGGAAACCCACTAGCAGGAAATTTGTGTGTCCAAGTGGAAGAGATTTTTTTGTCCAGTACCTCTCATAAAACCAGATCACTTATCTGTGCAGGTTTCTATGGTTCTCTCATTTATGTGATCTCTCTATGCTGGGTTGGTATAGTCTTCAGTTAAAGCTCATCTGTCAGCAATTTCTGCTTGTGTGCCCTTAGCTCCTCGTCTGGCCTCTAGATTTGAGGTCAAGCAATTTCTTAAAGGTGTCCTTTCATATTAGATCTCTGAGGAGGCCAATTCCACCTTCCTCAGACCACAGATTTGTTCATGAAAAATTAATTTGGGCTCCTTTTAAACCTGCTGCTTCAGCTTTGTACAACATTGTACTTGGAAGGCTGTTTTTAGCTTTCACTTTCACTAAGAGAGTGTCTGAGCTTCAAGCTCTTATGCCTGTTCCTCCCTTTTTCAGTTTTTCACAGAGACAAGGTGTCACTTCATACTAATCCTTCTTTTATGTCCAACGTTGTCAATGATTTATAGGTTAATCAGTGTATTCATTGACCTTTCTATTTTTTCTTCTCCGCAGTCTGCCACTGAGAAGGTTCTTCACACCTTGGATGTACGTAGACAGCTCAGATATTTAAATAAAACTAAAGTTATTCACAAATCTGAGCAGCTTTTTTTTTTCTTTTCATCCTAGGTAGGTTTAGCTATTTCTAAACAGACCATCTCTTCTTAGATTTCTAAAGCAATTTCTTTTTGTTATTACTTTCATAACAAATGTCTTTCATATTGAGTAAAGGCTCAGGTTGTTGCTTCCCATGGTGCTTTTTTCAAAGGACTGGGTATCAGGTCCTTCCCTGAGGCTGCTACTTGGTCTTCTGTCTGTACCATCACTAAGCATTAAAAGTTGGATGTTATTTCCTGGGCTAGAGCTGGCTTCAGTATCATCCGCCTCTTAGGTTTCCTCTTGAGCTTTTGTACTCTCCCTAACATTAGAAATACTGCAACAGTGATATGGAAGGACACAGTTCAGTTGTGTAAAATCTTACTATAACAGTAAATGTCCTTCCTTTCACTGTTGAAGTATTCAGTCCCTTCCTCCTGTCCCCTCTGTTCTAAGCCTGTTATCCTTGCCCTCATGACTGAAGGGTGTGTCTGTCTCCTTCATTTCCTCCTGGATGTACAGGATCCTCCTGGTCCGTAGGAACAGTCTGTTCCTCCTGGGACTTTTCAGTTCTGAAGTGTGTGCATCTCTACGTCACCTTTATACCCCATGTCCTACGTGGGGAGCATACTTGTGATGTACAACACCTTTAGATACTAAAGGCTTTGGTATACTGGCCAGACATAGGGCTGTCCTTGGTGGGAGTTGCTTTACGTTAGAAATACTACAACTGTAAAGAGAAGGATATCTGCTGTTATGGTACGATTTTACACAACTGTACTTTTTGAAGGCTGCCTGCTTCTGTTTACCTCCTTTAATACACTGATGTAAAATGCTTTAGTTCTTGCATGTCCGGTAAGAAGTTTGACATAGTTAATGGCCTTGGGCTACTTTTCTAGGTAAAAATATATTTTGACTAGAAATTTTGTGCTCATGGCATGTTCAGTATTTGGTGGATTTTTTTTTTTTTTTATTTAAATATGTTCTCTTATTTCAGACTTTATCATTGTATTGTTTGATTTTCATGTGAACCTTAGGCATTGTCATTTTGACTCCTTTATACATGTTTAGTTGTAGCAGGCAAATAACTGCAGACTGCCACCTTGTCTGCCACTACAAAAATTTCTGTTTTTGATGGAGGGGGTCGGTGAAGCTAAAAAAGGCACCATAAAAACTAGAAAATTGTTTAATGCTTGAGAAACTTCATTGTGTTCTAAGAAACCTGCTGTTTTCAGGGATCTAGAAGTCATAAATAAAGAAAAGAGGGAAAATCATAAAAGCAATATAGGGACTCTTGTTCTGCTGGGAGTAAATTTAGAAAGCTAGAGCGTCTTCTGTGTGGAGACGTGCGTGAATGGGCGCACCTTCGTTGAAGGTTGTGCATCAGGGCTGGTAACTTGGCACATAAAAATCAACTACCAATCATTAGCGGACTGGAGTTCCGCTGTGGTGACCCCTAACCAGGAAAAGCCGAAAGACACAACAACATTGTAGCTAAAAGCGAAGGTTAAGTCAATGGCACAGATTCAGATGGATAAAGCACTAATAAGGCCTAGACTACCTGGGTTAAATTAGATGCTGGAGGAATTGATGAAAAGTCAGAAAAGAATAGTGAAGAAGCACCTCCTTATTTCTGTCAAGGAAGAAAATTTAAGGACAGTCCTAATGTGTCAGTTTCAGTTGTGAAGTTGTTTCACTACCAACAAAAAGGCATCGTCCAGTATTGCAAGCTAGGTAAGCATTTAGAGGTTTGCATCCCCATGTAAATTCCCTTGTGTTGCATATTGTATGTCTGCTCCAAGCAGACATCTTCAAGTTCTTGGAGAGATGGAAATGGGGGTTGAACCCCCCCCCCCCCCCAGAGCAGCATATGTGATACTGCAAGCAGCTAATTCTATACCCCATTCTACTATTCCTGACAAGAGATACTGGTAGTCTTGTGAGTTTATATGGTTCAAGCAACAGATGATATCCAGAAGTATTGAGAAGCCAATGTATACGCTGATAGGAGAGAAGAGGGTACTCTTGGAGAAACTAAAGGTCATGGCTCCTTCCTTGATTGTGGTTGAGCTCCAAACTAAATCACAACTCTTTGACTTATTCACAAAGAAGGCTGAGGACAGTTGGAATAAACTGCTAGAATATTTGATGAGGCGAAAGGTATGGAACCAGTGAGAAGTGAGGGGAAAGATTAGGATTGAGGGGATGCTTGAATGTTAGGGAGGAATAGATAGCCTTATTGTCCCTTTCTGGCAATTATATTATAACTGTGTACTTTTTCCCCTTTCATCTCCTTACTTTTTTCTGTAGGTGCACCACATTACCTTTGCTTCCATTTGTCAGGTGCACATGCATCTCCTACCAAAAGACTGTTCCAGTAGTATACTTGGACATGTCATCCTCATGTGGTTTTTAAATGCTGGTTTTGTCCAGGCTAACATTAGTAGTCCACTGTAGACCTTATTGATGTCTGTACTGCCAATTCTGGTCCAGCTGACATTGTCACTGTCTGTACTGGCACAGGCCATACTATGTAAAAAACAAAAAAACGAACTGGAACGCAATAAGAGTAGGCTCAACTATTAAAATAATTTAATATTTTCACAAATAAAATTAGCGCTTTCGGCGGGTAAAATAACCCACCTTCTTCAGATCACACAGATGGACATGGAAAACTTTTATTTATACATCAATGAGTATTAAATGTCCAATAACCTTAAAGTGCATTGTTTAAATGCTTAAGTTGTCATAGCGACCTTAAAGATCGCTGCCTGTAAGGTTTTACTTACGCTACTGTCAGCTACAAAAGCACATATGAAAATATCAAGTGTTTAAAACGTAATACATTTCTTACTTGTTACTATACAATTAGACAAAAAAATCTCTTCTTTAACATTAAGGCAGGCCATGTCTGTATTATCCAAATACAGAAATTAATGTCAAAGTAAGCGATCGCTAACTAAAATAAATCAGATTCAAAACATAACCATAAAGTTTTTCAAGTACACAAATAGCGTCAGTTTGAATATCCTTTAAATCATCATATTACAAAAAATGCTTTTATAAAAGTACTATACATTTTATCTTTATGACAAAACTAGTAATGATTTATTTTATGACTAAATAAATGTAAATATTGTACCAAAAAATACCAACAATATTACTAACAATTATTACTCTTGCCACTGTAAATTAATATGGCACATTAAATAAGCCTAAATAAAATGTTATATATGGTTCATTAATATGAATTCACATATCTAAAAAACTAGCCTACATGATGAAGTCTACAATTTTGTACTTCTATTTATGTAAAAACCATGACATAATGTTCACAATCATATCATCTGTTATATTTATCTGTTGTAGGCCAACCATTTCAAAACATTTAATAGAAAGGGCCTCGTTTATACCTGGTGTAACTTGTGCCCTAGTACGAATTTGCCAACATAATTCATCTATTTCCAGACGGACTTGCCAGGGTCCCCCTCTGATGTCTTGTATTCTTTGCTGCAAGATAACAAACTTAAATGCATGCCCACTGTTTTCCACAACATGTCGAGCTAGAGCATTATTCTGATCCTTTTTGGAAACAGCATTCATATGCTCATAAATTCTGGTCTTTAATTTACGCTCAGTTTTTCCTATGTAAAAAGCTTTACATAGGTTACATAGGGCAGCATAGACCACTGATTTTGTTTCGCAAGTGAAATGACTATTGATCTTATATTCTATGCCATTAATGCTACAAGTAGTGCCAGTTTTTATATGCGTACACTGACTGCATGCTCCACACCTATACATCCCTTGTGGACAGTTGGACATCCGTTTTTTCTTTGTTTTTTCCATGATACATTTGAGGTTATCCCCTCTCCTGTATGTTATTTTAGGTTTTTCGCCAAGAAGGGCAACTAATCCTTTTTCGTGTTTAACAACCTCCCAATTTTTATTAATAATTTCTGTTATCTGTTGGAAATCCATAGAATACGTATGTAGAAAACTACAACAATAATTAGGTTTAGATGAATTTAATGTAAATGTTTCTACTTGTGTACTGGAAATTCCAAGAATAACATCTCGGTTGTTAGTGTTTATAACGGGAAGCAAAGGTGAAAAATGCCCCTCCTCACGTTTGTTAGTGACTTCTAGCACAATATTGTTAACTAGATGTAAAGGGTAACCCCTTGATGTAAACATATCTATCAATTTTTCACATTTTATTTGAAAGTCACTATCGTCCGTCACCATCCGTGCTGCTCTAACCAGTTGACTCTTAATAACTGATCTTTTTTGATGATATGGATGGTTGCTTGAAAAATGTAGTAGTGAGTTAGAATATGTGGGCTTTCTATATATAGTGCTTTTAAATCTATTGTTGGTAATATCCTTAGATAAAAGAACATCTAAATAATTCATTTCAAAATCGGCCACTAAGTATGTGAAACGAAGGAATTCTGTCATACTTGTCATATTGTCAATAAACTCTGGAATAATTGATTTATCCCCCTTCCAAATGCAGAAAATGTCATCCTGGTACCTTGTGTAATAAGAGACATGTTGTTGAAAAATGTCATCTTTAAACAAGAATTCATCCTCCCAGTAAGTCATGACTGCATTTGCGAATGAGCCACCACATGGGGAGCCCATCGCCACCCCTGATGTTTGTAGGTAAAAATTACCTTCAAAGGTGAAAAAATTGTTCTTTAACACCAATTCTAGAAGGGTTTCGACAATATAGATGGTATCATCCTGTGTTTTTCTAGCTGACAAGAACTCCCTAACCCATGCTAGGCCTAAATCCTGAGGGATAACCGTATAGAGGTCTTTAACATCTATTGTCAAAAATACTGAATCAACGGCATAGATTTGATTACTGATATCCCTCAAGAAGGACCAAGAGTCTTTACAAATATGTTTGACTGTCCCTATAAGGGGCTTCAAAATACTATCCACATACTTAGCGCATGCATAGGTAATGGAACCTCTACCATCAATGATAGGTCTAAAAGGTGGGGCCTGTAGTCGCTTATGTAGCTTAGGTGCACCAAAAAATGCAGGGATTCTGGGTGCAGACATTTCCAAATATTGAAAAACATCTAAATCTATAAACCCCTCCAGGAACAGATCATTAAGAGTGCCATGTATTTTCCTGTATGCACCATGTATTTCATTTAGTGATACCTGCTCATAAGCCATGGTATCAAGGTGTTCCATCATATATTCAACATATTTATATTGATCCATTAAGACCACCCCCCACCTTTGTCCGGTCTCATGACTCGAACATTACAATCCTTCAATAGATGTAAAAAGTCCCATTCAAGACTAGACATATGACTAGACATACTATGACCAGTTTGTCAAATGTCTGTTCCCCTTGCATCAATAGGTTGATATCAGCCCCCCCCCCCGAGTTTTCTGCCCTACGAAATGCCTTGGTTTATTCATACTTCTACTTCTGTCAAGCTGAGCAGGGGATTTATACTATGCCCCAGTTTTATAGAGTTAACAAGAATTTTGCTTTCATAGTCTGGCCTATTTAATGCAACCATTGCTCCTTTTCAGGAGGCCTTTAATTCTCTGTCTTAGTCTAGCCCATCTCATCTTCCTCAAGGAGCTATACTCGTGGGATGGCCTAGCCATCCCCTCCCCTTTACTGCATCTGTAGTTCAGATGGCTTCTGGTCCTTTAACAGGTGAGCAGAGCCCTTCTACAGACAGAAGGCCTAAGAATAGCAGATTAAAATTAAATGTAGTGAAATGAGAACAATTGACCAAACTTCGGAGAACCTAGTTGAAGAAGAGGGAGTAGTCTCTCCATCACTTCCTGATAATCCCAGGTTTCAGGAAGTATTCATGATACTTCCAGAATTTAATGGCTGGCAGACTGATTCTACCTCATCCCATGAAGGAAATGTAAAAAAGGTTTGTTGGGCTATGGAGCAGTCCTCTTGGATTTTGGCACCCAGCATGGATACTTCTGCCAGTCTGTGTAGGTGCAGACACAAAGCAGAACATCAACATTTCTGCAGAGCCTTATATAAGAATGGAGCAGACTAAAGCAAAATAAAAGAAAACCAATGACATCTACTTCGGCAGCCTGATTTGATCCATCCTTGTTGCTGGTATGGGGAAATGAATAGGTTGGTGTGAGAGGATTCAGCACTCCCTTATAAGTGGGTCTAGTTGATAAGATTACTGACATTCCTGTGTAACATGGGGGGAGGAAATGCTGAATGTATTGTCCTTCAGATGAGACTTTAAACCAAGGCCCCATCTGATGGTGGTATCTCATGTGGATGTAAAAGATCTCATGGCACATATTAAAAAGGGCATTGGAAGTTCCTTAATGCCCTGGACAAATTTCACCTAGTAGTAGAAATTTTACCATGGGGTTTCTCTGAAAAGAAGCCACTAGCCTAGTGAGACAAACCTTGCCAACAAAGAATAGGTGTATATCCACATGCCTTCTTCCTCCTCATTCCCCCCTTTTGTTGATAATACTGCATCCTTCATAGAGTCACCCTTAAAGGACAGCAATGGGATATTAAAACAGATTGCTCAATCTGCTGTCTCCTTTAGTCCCTGTTTGTTGATACAGCCATGAAAAATCACCCATGCAGCTTTAAAAACTAATCCACTCAACTGTTTTCCCTGTTGGGTTTCCTACCTTTCCATACTGTTTTACTTTCACTTTGAAAACAAAGTTGAAAAACCTCTAGCTGGCTCTGAAATTATGTCACATCTGCCAGAGCTCTTGCTCTAGCTACCGGGATGTTTCCTCCCCCAAAGTGATGTAATAATCCCCGCCTGATTTGCATGCTGTATAGAAGAGCCAGTGGACCTCACATTGTGATGTTAGAGCTGCCTTGCCCAGCCCACTCTTAACCTAGCAAAAATGTCAAACTGTAATCTCACTTTTCTGAAGAGCCCTACCGATATGTGACAAAGTACAGGCAGAAGCACAGTAACAGCTGCAAAAACTAAGAGCATAAATTTGCAATGACCATGCATAGACATTAATTCCATGGTTTTTACATAAGAAGCAGATGTCTGTCACAATTAATCGACAACACTACATCAGATTACAAGTATGCAATACCGTAATTTTCTTAAATTACCACTTAAAGCATGTGGGTGCTGTCATGCAAGTCTGTGAAATATTTTGTGTTTATAGTGCATCATTTATTAGCTATTTAACCGAACAGGAAGGAAAAATAAGTGGGAGTTTGATGCTTTGCAAAACGCTGATTATTCCCAATGCTATGGAGCTTGGTTTTAAATTTGACAGGAGGAGTGCAACAAAAAGTCTCCCACTGTAAGGAAGGAAAGGCTGACAAGAAAACAGTACATTAGTCTGGTCACCTGCTGTGAGCTGTCAATCACATGCAGATAATGGGTCAAATTACCCTTGGCTCTTTGACAGCTAGGGAAGGTAGCTGTGAAGAGGAGGGGAGATATGTTGAAGAGCTAGATTTCCGCCTTCACAAAATAAATCATTAGCATTTCTAAGAAGAAAAAGCAATAAAATGCACTTTTCAATTCTGTTCTGTAGTATTTGCACTGCTTGTGTTTGAAGTAATCTTTGAAAAAGTATAACATTTAACCAAAAGTAGGTGACTATAACACAGCAGTGAATGCCTGTAAAATCGATGCACTGACAGGAGCTTTAGGGAAAATGTGGCAGATCTGATGCAATTTTCTGGAGACAAACCATGCATTCTGGGTTACTTAGAGGCCGACTAAGTCAGAATTATTTCAAGATGCCAGACCCCATGTGGTCAGAGTCCAAAATTGCATGTAAAAATATCTAAAAAGCTCTAAATAGTCCCAGAGTGGTGTTAAAATGTAGGAAACGCCAAACCATGATGAAATAAACATTCTTTTCACTCTGTGGGTGTGGTTGTCCTTTAAGGAGTTCCCTGCTGCTCTGAAAAAATTATATAAATTCTACAAAAGTGAAAGGGCAAAGCTGTATGGCTGTAACAAAAAGAACAAATCTTTGTGGCTGCAGGTTTGAGATTTCCTTCTTCTGTGGTCATTTCATAGACTGTGAGAACCTGAGATGGTGTTTCTGTCTAAGAAAAGTTTGGCAGTAAAATAACCAACAGCACTCCACACACTAGTGTCAGCAGGAATACTGATTCAAAGAATGGTATAGTCATGGTTTCACAGCAGCCCCTTACAGCCCCAGGGAGGCTGTCAGCCACCCTGACTCCTATGCCAACAAATTTTGAAGGGCAGTGAGTGAGGGAAGATGCTTTCTTCATATACTAGCATAGTTTGCCTTTATGATCAAATTACATGTGAAGAAGTCAATTAGCCAGGGATTATACATAAAACACTTTTTTCCCAATCAGTATCTTCCCTTGCTGCGTGTCCTACCTTGCCACAAAAGCTATAGTGGCAAGTGAAGCATAGAAGATTTTATCAAGTCAAAAAGGACCCAAGGAGTTATTTTAGATTCTTTTTTTGATTTCGGAAAAACATGGGACTTTCTGCTAGATCTAAGTGGCTTAAACATGTTCTCAGTTGTTCAGCTTTCAGTCTGTTCTTCAGCTATCAAGGTAAGACTGACTTTGTTCTTTGTATTCATAACATTTTTCTGCATATCAGAATTAAGAAGCAGTCAAAAAGATTCCTCTGCCTTTGTGTAAAGGCCATTCATTCCCAGTGAAGAACCCTACTGTTTGGTCTTGTATGTTCTCCCACGATATGGTGAATTTTGTGAGTTATAAACTTATTTTTTCTGTGTCTTTACCTATAAAATCTCTAGTACTTAATTCTGTCTACCTTCTATAAGCTACCCGCTCCTCCTATAACCCTTTTTTCTCTTACCATGAGGTATTTTTCCTACTTACCATTGTCAGTAACACTCTCTCTCTTTACCCTTAGGGTATTGTCATTACCATCGTTGCTAGTTTTTCCTTGCCTTTTTCATAACAAAAAAATCTCGATCTTCTAGCTTTCTTAATTCCAATATGTCTGACAAGAAACAATCTCCTATGAAACCAAAGGGCTCTTCAGATTTCAAGAGTTGTACCAAGTGTGAAGGGAAAATGCCTAACTCTGACAGGCATACCTTATGTGTATATTGTTTAGGCGAAATACAGCTATTGTTAACAGATTTTCCTCCTGCACTTTATTGGAAAGAAAGAATAAGCTTTTGTTGAAAAGCCTGTTAAAATCTCCTTTTGATGAGGCATTTCTGGATCTAAAGAGAAAACTGGGGAAGCAGACACTTCTTCCCACAGTTCAAAAAAGAGACCTTCTTTGGTTCTGAGCTCTTCAGAACCGATGAGAAAAATTTCTAAAACTTCTTCAGCACTGAAGAGTTCTTCAGCACTGGAAGATTTGTCAGTGCCTAGCAAGACACAGAACACTCTTGTGTGTCCGCTCCGACTGAGCCCGTCTGTACCTAGGACTTCAGAGTTGCCTATTGCACCAAGGACGTTGTACTCTCCTTCTGTCAACCCTTTTAAGGACACTCTTTTTGTGGAAGTCAAACAGTCCAGATCTCCTTTCACGGTATTGGTGAGGTCTTCTAAAAGTTTATCGGAACAGGACATTATGAGGTTAGTGGACCAGCTCCTAGTGGCAAGAGGATTAACTTCGGTTCTGAGCCAAACCAGCATCAAAACTGTTCATTCCATAACACCTACATACACTCCTCCTCCAACTCTTTCTAAGCTGTTGGAGTCCTTGGTTCTGACAGAGTCTGTTCTGACAGCCTTTCCATCTTCAGTTCTGACTACAGCCTTGAGTTTTTCCAGATCTTCTGCACCAGGGGACTCCCGGGGTCAGGACTCAACGGTCAGTTCCAGGATGCAAGTTATCATTTCGGCTCTGTCTGAGCCATCCATGCTTCTCAGAGTGTTGGCCCTTGTAGTTCAGACTCAGGCTGCAGATGCGGAGGCGATCTCCTTATTGCAGGGTGTGACCACGGTTTCAAAGCAGTCTTTTTCGGTTACATGCTCCCACTCCTCTATGGGGGTCCTGCCTTCCATATCATGGAGAAGACACTATCCCTTGGGGATTCCTAGTAGTTGCCTTCCCTGTTGGGGCAAATATCTTCCCCTTCCTCTCAGCCGGAACTGCCATTGACCACATCCCCCAGACAGAGGGTGCAAAAGCCTCCAGTAACACCCACCCTGGTAGTTATCTCTTTGGAAACTTCTCCCCGAAGAAGTTCCGGTGAAGAGGGAGTGCAAGAGGAAGCACTTCATCTCCCCAGAGGAGTCCTACACCAAGAATACTGACTTCAATGAAGGCAAATGTTCCCCAAGGTCACCCCCTGAACAGGTTTCCTTCAGGGACATCATTGAAATACTGAAACCAGAGGGGTGACTGGTCCTCCACATAACCTTCCACAGAAGAGTCTGTATACCTGGAGGATTTTCACGCCCAACCCTCCACTTCTTGGATTTCTCTGCCCGCTGATGAACTGGTGAAATTAATCGCTCAATGGGCTTGGAAGATACCCAATGCCATACAGTCTATTCCTAAAAGGCCTGACCGTATTTTGTCTACACCAAAAGAGGAACCACATTGATCCAAAGGAATCTTTGTTGATCCTGTAGTGGTAGCAGCAGCCACCAAAAAAGAAATTGCAGAAGAGAGTCGCGCTATCCATCCTCCTAACAAGGAGTCCAGGACCTTGTATAGATTTGGTAAGCATGTTTATACTTCAATAACCTTTGCGCTAAGGTCGTTGAACTGTATGGCATACTTTACCAGGTTACAAAGAGACTTAGTTAGGGAACTTTCTAACACTCTGGCAGGAGCAGTAGCTGTGGAGGTTCAGGATAAGGTCTTCTCCCAGCTTGTGTACGTTGAATCCATCTCCAATTCATCCATGAGGCTCATAGCACATGCAGAAGGAACGTCCAGAGAAGTGGGTTCAGGCATAGACAACAGACAGCATTCCTGGATACGCTTATGTGACGTCAATGCAGCCTTTGACAGATCTACCCTTAAGGAAACTGACCAGAAGTGAGCAGGATGGCAAGATCCTATTTGCTGTGGGCATACATTTCTCTACTCCTCAATGACCCTACTCGAGGAATCAGAGGAGTGGGGGACTATAGTTCAAGAAGTCCAGAGGGCCTTTCTGCGACTCATGTGGTAAAGATTTCTCCTGGGGCAGAGGGGGAAACTGGAAGGAGCCGCCCTAGGGGCCGGAATGGACTGCAAAATCAGGGGTCCAGGGAATTCTTCTTTGGTACTTCCTATCCGCATCCTTGAAAGGTTGCCTGACTGTCTTCCTCTGGAGGCAGTTGGGGGGAGGGATTATCCCTGTACCTACCAGCCTGGCAAACAATAACTTTGGACAAATGGGTGCTTGGAATAATATCCAGATGCTATCAAATACCCTTGTTCATGAACCCAGTACCTCATAGAAAACTCCCAGATGTTCCACCCAATCAAAGGGAGGCAGCAGCTTTAGAAATTCAAAAACTGTTAAACAAAAGAGTCAAACAAAAAGTCCCACCAGACCAGATAGGATCCGGGGTTTACTCAAGATTCTTTTTAGTACCCAAAAAAACGGGA